>NC_141334.1:21172798-21597048 GCF_037954235.1 Aulostomus chinensis | reverse complement strand
GAAAAACACTATTTGTGACCTGTGATACAAAATGACATAACTTTTGTTCATAGTGAGTTTTCGTAACAGTTCAACCTGACAAGCATAGAAAGATGCATAAACCTTGAAGTTACAGCTTTGATTTCAGTGAGTTTTCATCAAAATACAGGAGTTCTGCATGAAGTGTTCATTTGGCCTTCTCTCAGCTGAGAAAACACTATTTGTGACACTGTGATACAACAAATGCCATAACTTTGTTCAAGAGTGAGTTTTCAGTCAAGTTGCATCCTGAAGCATAGAAAGATGCATAAACTTGAAGTTACAGCTTGATTCAGTGAGTTTTCATCTAAATACAGGAGTTCTGCATGAAGTGCTCATTTTGGCCTTCTCTCGCTGAGAAAACGCTATTTGTGACCTGCGACACAAAACAGCCAGAATTTTGTTCAAAGTGAGTTTTAAGTCAAAATTCAACCTGAAAGCATAGAAAGATGCATAAGACTTGAAGTTACAGCTTGATTCAGTGAGTTTTCATCAAAATACAGATGTCTGCATGAAGTGTTCATTTTGGCCTTCTCTCGCTGAGAAAACGCTATTGTGACCTGCGACACAAAATGCATAACTTTTGTTCAAAGTGAGTTTGCAGTCAATTTTCACCTGAAAGCATAGAAAGATGCATATACTTGAGTTACAGCTTGATTTCATGGAGTTTTCAGCAAAATACAGGGAGTTCTGCATGAAGTGTTCATTTTGGCACTTCTCTCGCTGAGAAAACACTATTTGTGGACCTGTGATACAAAGAATGCCATATAATTTTGGTTCAAAGTGAGTTTTCAGTCAGTTTCAACCTGAAAGCATAGAAGATGCATAAACGTGATAGTTACAGCTTGATTTCAGAGAGTTTTCATCAAAATACAGGAGTTCTGCATGAAGTGTTCATTGGGCCTTCTCTCGCTGAGAATACACTATTTGTGACGCTGTGATACAAAAATGCTATAACTTTTGTCAAAGTGAGGTTTTCAGCAAGTTCATCCTGAAGCATAGAAGATGCATAAACGTGAGTTTCAGCTTGATTTCAGTGAGTTTTCATTCAAAATACAGGAGTTCTGCATGAAGTGCTCATTTTGGCCTTCTCTCGCTGAGAAAACGCTATTTGTGACCTGCGTCACAAATCAGCCATAATTTTTTGTCAAGTGGAGTTTTTCAAAATTCAACCTGAAAGCATAGAAAGATGCTTAAAATTGAAGTTACAGCTTGATTTCTGTGGAGTTTTCATCAAAATACAGGAGTTCTCATGAAGTGCTCATTTTGGCCTTCTCTCGCTGAGAAAACGCTATTTGTGACCTGCGACACAAAAAAGCCATAACTTTTCTTCAAAGTGAGGTTTTCAGTCAAATTTCATCCTGAAAAGCATAGAAAGATGCATAAACTTGAAGTTACAGCTTGATTTCAGTGAGTTTTCATCAAAATACAGGAGTTCTGCATGAAGGTGTTCATTTGGCCTTCTCTCGCTGAGAAAACGCTATTTGTGACCTGAGACACAAAACAGCCATAACTTTTGTTCATAGTGAGTTTTCAGTCAAGTTTCATCTGAAAGCATAGAAAGATGCATAAACTTGAAGTTACAGCTTGATTTCAGTGAGTTTCATCAAAATACAGGAGTTCTGCATGAAGTGTTCATTTTGGCCTTCTCTCGCTGAGAAAACACTATTTGTGACCTGTGATACAAAAAGGCCATAACTTTCGTTTCAAAGTGAGTTTTAAGTCAAGTTCAACCTGAAAGCATAGAAAGATGCATAAACTTGAAGTTACAGCTTGATTTCAGTGAGTTTTCATCAAAATACAGGAGTTCTGCATGAAGTGTTCATTTTGGCCTTCTCTCGCTGAGAAAACACTATTTGTGACCTGTGATACAAAAATGCCATAACTTTTGTTCAAGGTGAGTTTTCAGTCAAGTTCACCTGAAGCATAGAAAGATGCATAAACCTTGAAGTTACAGCTTGATTTCAGTGAGTTTTCATCAAAATACAGGAGTTCTGCATGAAGTGTTCATTTTGGCCTTCTCTCGCTGAGAAAACACTATTTGTGACCTGTGATACAAAAATGCCATAACTTTTGTTCAAGAGTGAGTTTTCAGTCCAAGTTTCAACCTGAAAGCATAGAAAGATGCATAAACTTGAAGTTACAGCTTGATTTCAGTGAGTTTTCATCAAATACAGGAGTTCTGCATGAAGTGTTCATTTTGGCCTTCTCTCGCTGAGAAAACACTATTTGTGACTGTGATACAAAAATAGCCATAAATTTTGTTCAAAGTGAGTTTTCAGTCAAGTTTCAACCTGAAAAGCATAGAAAGATGCATAAACTTGAAGTTACAGCTTGATTTCAGTGAGTTTTTCATCAAAATACAGGAGTTCTGCATGAAGTGTTCATTTTGCCTTCTCTCGCTGAGAAAACACTATTTGTGACCTGTGATACAAAAATGCCATACTTTTTGTTCAAAGTGAGTTTTCATTCAAGTTTCAACCTGAAAGCATAGAAATATGCAGAAACTTGAAGTTACAGCTTGATTTCAGTGAGTTTTCATCAAAATACAGGAGTTCTGCATGAAGTGTCATTTTGCCTTCTCTCGCTAAGAAAAACTATTTGTGACCTGTGATACAAAAATGCCATAACTTTTGTTCAAAGTGAGTTTTCAGTCAAGTTTCATCCTGAAAGCATAGAAAGATGCATAAACTTGAAGTTACAGCTTGATTTCAGTGAGTTTTCATCAAATACAGGAGTTCTGCATGAAGTGCTCATTTTGGCCTTCTCTCGCTGAGAAAACGCTATTTGTGACCTGCGACACAAAACAGCCATAACTTTTGTTCAAAGTGAGTTTTAAGTCAAGATTCAACCTGAAAGCATAGAAAGATGCATAAACTTGAAGTTACAGCTTGATTTCAGTGAGTTTTCATCAAAATACAGGAGTTCTGCATGAAGTGCTCATTTTGGCCTTCTCTCGCTGAGAAAACGCTATTTGTGACCTGCGACACAAAAAAGCATAACTTTCGTTCAAAGTGAGTTTTCAGTCAAATTCAACCTGAAAGCATAGAAAGATGCATAAACTTGAAGTTACAGCTTGATTTCAGTGAGTTTTCATCAAAATACAGGAGTTCTGCATGAAGTGTTTCATTTTGGCCTTCTCTCGCTGAGAAAACGCTATTTGTGACCTGCGACACAAAACTGCCCATAACTTTTGTTCAAAGTGAGTTTTCAGTCAAGTTTCAACCTGAAAGCATAGAAAGATGCATAAACTTGAAGTTACAGCTTGATTTCAGTGAGTTTCATCAAAATACAGGAGTTCTGGCATGAAGTGTTCATTTTGGCCTTCTCTCGCTGAGAAAACACTATTTGTGACCTGTGATACAAAAATGCCATAACTTTTGTTCAAAGTGAGTTTTCAGTCAAGTTTCAACCTGAAAGCATAGAAAGATGCATAAACTTGAAGTTACAGCTTGATTTCAGTGAGTTTTCATCAAAAATACAGGAGTTCTGCATGAAGTGTTCATTTTGGCCTTCTCTCGCTGAGAAAACACTATTTGTGACCTGTGATACAAAAATGCCATAACTTTTGTTCAAAGTGAGTTTTCAGTCAAGTTTCATCCTGAAAGCATAGAAAGATGGCATAAACTTGAAGTTACAGCTTGATTTCAGTGAGTTTTCATCAAAATACAGGAGTTCTGCATGAAGATGTTCATTTTGGCCTTCTCTCGCTGAGAAAACACTATTTGTGACCTGTGAACAAAAATGCCATAACTTTTGTTCAAAGTGAGTTTTCAGTCAAGTTTCAACCTGAAAGCATAGAAAGATGCATAAACTTGAAGTACAGCTTGATTTCAGTGAGTTTTCATCAAAATACAGGAGTTCTGCATGAAGTGTTCATTTTGGCCTTCTCTCGCTGAGAAAACCCTATTTGTGACCTGTGATACCAAAATGCCATAACTTTTGTTCAAAGTGAGTTTTCAGTCAAGTTTCAACCTGAAAGCATAGAAAGATGCATAACTTGAAGTTACAGCTTGATTTCAGTGAGTTTTCATCAAAATACAGGAGTTCTGCATGAAGTGTCATTTTGGCCTTCTCTCGCTGAGAAAACGCTATTTGTGACCTGTGATAAAAAAATGCCATAACTTTTGTTCAAAGTGAGTTTTCAGTCAAGTTTCAACCTGAAAGCATAGAAAGATGCATAAACTTGAAGTTACAGCTTGATTTCAGTGAGTTTTCATCAAAATACAGGAGTTCTGCATGATAGTGTTTCATTTTGGCCTTCTCTCAGCTGAGAAAACGCTATTTGTGACCTGCGACAAAAAAAGCCATAACTTTTGTTCAAAGTGAGTTTTCAGTCAAGTTTCAACCTGAAAGCATAGAAAGATGCATAAACTTGAAGTTACAGCTTGATTTCAGTGAGTTTTCATCAAAATACAGGAGTTCTGCATGAGTGTTCATTTTGGCCTTCTCTCGCTGAGAAAACACTATTTGTGACCTGTGATACAAAAATGCCATAACTTTTGTTCAAAGTGAGTTTTCAGTCAAGTTTCAACCTGAAAGCATAGAAAGATGCATAAACTTGAAGTTACAGCTTGATTTCAGTGAGTTTTCATCAAAATACAGGAGTTCTGCATGAAGTGTTCATTTTGGCCTTCTCTCGCTGAGAAAACACTATTTGTGACCTGTGATACAAAAATGCCATAACTTTTGTTCAAAGTGAGTTTCAGTCAAGTTTCATCCTGAAAGCATAGAAAGATGCATAAACTTGAATGTTACAGCTTGATTTCAGTGAGTTTTCATCAAAATACAGGAGTTCTGCATGAAGTGCTCATTTTGGCCTTCTCTCGCTGAGAAACGCTATTGTGACCTGCGACACAAACAGCCATAATTTTTGTTCAAAGTGAGTTTTAAGTCAAAATCAACCTGAAAGCATAGAAAGATGCATAAACTTGAAGTTACAAGCTTGATTTCAGTGAGTTTTCATCTAAATACAGGAGTTCTGCATGAAGTGTTCATTTTGGCCTTCTCTCGCTGAGAATACACTATTTGTGACCTGCGACACAAAAAAGCCATAACTTTTCTTCAAAGTGAGTTTTCAGTCAAATTTCATCCTGAAAGCATAGAAAGATGCATAAACTTGAAGTTACAGCTTGATTTCAGTGAGTTTTCATCAAATACAGGAGTTCTGCATGAAGTGTTCATTTTGGCCTTCTCTCGCTGAGGAAAACGCTATTTGTGACCTGCGACACAAAACAGCCCATAACTTTGTTCAAAGTGAGTTTTCAGTCAAGATTTCAACCTGAAAGCATAGAAAGATGCATAAACTTGAAGTACAGCTTGATTTCAGTGAGTTTTCATCAAAATACAGGAGTTCTGCATGAAGTGTTCATTTTGCCTTCTCTCGCTGAGAAAACACTATTTGTGACCTGTGATACAAAAATGCCATAACTTTGTTCAAAGTGAGTTTTCAGTCAAGTTTCACCTGAAAGCATAGAAAGATGCATAAACTTGAAGTTACAGCTTGATTTCAGTGAGTTTTCATCAAAATACAGGAGTTCTGCATGAAGTGTTCATTTTGGCCTTCTCTCGCTGAGAAAACACTATTTGTGACCTGTGATACAAAAATGCATAACTTTTGTTCAAAGTGAGTTTTCAGTCAAGTTTCATCCTGAAAGCATAGAAAGATGCATAAACTTGAAGTTACAGCTTGATTTCACTGAGTTTTCATCAAAATACAGGAGTTCTGCATGAAGTGCTCATTTTGGCCTTCTCTCGCTGAGAAAACGCTATTTGTGACCTGCGACACAAAAATGCCATAACTTTTGTTCAAAGTGAGTTTTCAGTCAAGTTTCAACCTGAAAGTATAGAAAGATGCATAAACTTGAGTTACAGCTTTATTTCAGTGAGTTTTCATCAAAATACAGGAGTTCTGCATGAAGTGTTCATTTTGGCCTTCTCTCGCTGAGAAAACCCTATTTGTGACCTGTGATACAAAAATGCCATAACTTTTTTTCAAAGTGAGTTTTCAGTCAAGTTTCAACCTGAAAGCATAGAAAGATGCATTTAAACTTGAAGTTACAGCTTGATTTCAGTGAGTTTTCATCAAAATACAGGAGTTCTGCATGAAGTGTTCATTTTGGCCTTCTCTCACTGAGAAAACGCTATTTGTGACCTGCGACACAAAGAAAATGCCATAAATTTTGTTCAAAGTGACTTTTCAGTCAAGTTTCAACCTGAAAGCATAGAAAGATGCCATAAACTTGAAGTTACAGCTTGATTTCAGTGAGTTTTTCATCAAAATACAGGAGTTCTGCATGAAGTGTTCATTTTGGCCTTCTCTCGCTGAGAAAACACTATTTGTGACCTGTGATACAAAAAATGCCATAACTTTTGTTCAAAGTGAGTTTTCAGTCAAGTTTCAACCTGAAAGCATAGAAAGATGCATAAACTTGAAGTTACAGCTTGATTTCAGTGAGTTTTCATCAAAATACAGGAGTTCTGCATGAAGGTGTTCATTTTGGCCTTACTCTCGCTGAGAAAACACTATTTGTGACCTGTGATACAAAAATGCCATAACTTTTGTTCAAAGTGAGTTTTCAGTCAAGTTTCATCCAGAAAGCATAGAAAGATGCATAAACTTGAAGTTACAGCTTGATTTCAGTGAGTTTTCATCAAATACAGGAGTTCTGCATGAAGTGTTCATTTTGGCCTTCTCTCGCTGAGAAAACACTATTTGTGACCTGTGATACAAAAATGCCATAACTTTTGTTCAAAGTGAGTTTTCAGTCAAGTTTCAACCTGAAAGCATAGAAGATGCATAAACTTGAAGTTACAGCTTGATTTCCAGTGAGTTTTCATCAAAATACAGGAGTTCTGCATGAATGTGTCATTTTGAGCCTTCTCTCGCTGAGAAAACACTATTTGTGACCTGTGATACAAAAATGCCATAACTTTGTTCAAAGTGAGTTTTCAGTCAAGTTTCAACCTGAAAGCATAGAAAGATGCATAAACTTGAAGTTACAGCTTGATTTCAGTGAGTTTTCATCAAAATACAGGAGTTCTGCATGAAGTGTTCATTTTGGCCTTCTCTCGCTGAGAAAACACTATTTGTGACCTGTGATACAAAAATGCCATAACTTTTGTTCAAAGTGAGTTTTCAGTCAAGTTTCATCCTGAAAGCATAGAAAGATGCATAAACTTGAAGTTACAGCTTGATTTCAGTGAGTTTTCATCAAAATACAGGAGTTCTGCATGAAGTGTTCATTTTGGCCTTCTCTCGCTGAGAAAACACTATTTGTGACCTGTGATACAAAAATGCCATAACTTTTGTTCAAAGTGAGTTTCAGTCAAGTTTCAACCTGAAAGCATATAAAGATGCATAAACTTGAAGTTACAGCTTGATTTCAGTGAGTTTTCATCAAAATACAGGAGTTCTGCATGAAGTGTTCATTTTGGCCTTCTCTCGCTGAGAAAACACTATTTGTGACCTGTGATACAAAAATGCCATAACTTTTGTTCAAAGTGAGTTTTCAGTCAAGTTTCAACCTGAAAGCATAGAAAGATGCAAAAACTTGAAGTTACAGCTTGATTTCAGTGAGTTTTCATCAAAATACAGGAGTTCTGCATGAAGTGTTCATTTGGGCCTTCTCTCGCTGAGAAAACACTATTTGTGACCTGTGATACAAAAATGCCATAAATTTTTGTTCAAAGTGAGTTTTCAGTCAAGTTTCAACCTGAAAGCATAGAAAGATGCATAAACTTGAAGTTACAGCTTGATTTCAGTGAGTTTTCATCAAAATACAGGAGTTCTGCATGAAGTGTTCATTTGGCCTTCTCTCGCTGAGAAAACACTATTTGTGACCTGTGATACAAAAATGCCATAACTTTTGTTCAAAGTGAGTTTTCAGTCAAGTTTCATCCTGAAAGCATAGAAAGATGCATAAACTTGAAGTTACAGCTTGATTTCAGTGAGTTTTCATCAAAATACAGGAGTTCTGCATGAAGTGTTCATTTTGGCCTTCTCTCGCTGAGAAAACACTATTTGTGACCTGTGATACAAAAATGCCATTAATTTTGTTCAAAGTGAGTTTTAAGTCAAGTTTCATCCTGAAAGCATAGAAAGATGCATAAACTTGAAGTTACAGCTTGATTTCAGTGAGTTTTCATCAAATACAGGAGTTCTGCATGAAGTGTTCATTTTGGCCTTCTCTCGCTGAGAAAACGCTATTTGTGACCTGCGACACAAAACAGCCATAACTTTTGTTCAAAGTGAGTTTTCAGTCAAGTTTCAACCTGAAAGCATAGAAAGATGCATAAACTTGAAGTTACAGCTTGATTTCAGTGAGTTTTCATCAAAATACAGGAGTTCTGCATGAGTGTTCATTTTGGCCTTCTCTCGCTGAGAAAACACTATTTGTGACCTGTGATACAAAAATGCCATAACTTTGTTCAAAGTGAGTTTTCAGTCAAGTTTCAACCTGAAAGCATAGAAAGATGCATAAACTTGAAGTTAAAGCTTGATTCAGTGAGTTTTCATCAAAATACAGGAGTTCTGCATGAAGTGTTCATTTTGGCCCTTCTCTCGCTGAGAAAACACTATTTGTGACCTGTGATACAAAAATGCCATAACTTTTGTTCAAAGTGAGTTTTCAGTCAAGTTTCATCCTGAAAGCATAGAAAGATGCATAAACTTGAAGTTACAGCTTGATTTCAGTGAGTTTTCATCAAATACAGGAGTTCTGCATGAAGTGCTCATTTTGGCCTTCTCTCGCTGAGAAAACGCTATTTGTGACCTGCGACACAAAAATGCCATAACTTTTGTTCAAAGTGAGTTTTCAGTCAAGTTTCAACCTGAAAGTATAGAAAGATGCATAAACTTGAAGTTACAGCTTGATTTCAGTGAGTTTTCATCAAAATACAGGAGTTCTGCATGAAGTGTTCATTTTGGCCTTCTCTCGCTGAGAAAACCCTATTTGTGACCTGTGATACAAAAATGCCATAACTTTTGTTCAAAGTGAGTTTTCAGTCAAGTTTCATCCTGAAAGCATAGAAAGATGCATAAACTTGAAGTTACAGCTTGATTTCCCTGAGTTTTCATCAAAATACAGGAGTTCTGCATGAAGTGCTCATTTTGGCCTTCTCTCGCTGAGAAAACGCTATTAGTGACCTGCGACACAAAAATGCCATAACTTTTGTTCAAAGTGAGTTTTCAGTCAAGTTTCAACCTGAAAGCATAGAAAGATGCATAAACTTGAAGTTACAGCTTGATTTCAGTGAGTTTTCATCAAAATACAGGAGTTCTGCATGAAGTGTTCATTTTGCTTCTCTCGCTGAGAAAACCCTATTTGTGACCTGTGATACAAAAATGCCATAACTTTTTTTTCAAAGTGAGTTTTCAGTCAAGTTTCAACCTGAAAGCATAGAAAGATGCATAAACTTGAAATTACAGCTTGATTTCAGTGAGTTTTCATCAAAATACAGGAGTTCTGCATGAAGTGTTCATTTTGGCCTTCTCTCACTGAGAAAACGCTATTTGTGACCTGCGACACAAAAATGCCATAACTTTTGTTCAAAGTGACTTTTCAGTCAAGTTTCAACTGAAAGCATAGAAAGATGCATAAACTTGAAGTTACAGCTTGATTTCAGTGAGTTTTCATCAAAATACAGGAGTTCTGCATGAAGTGTTCATTTTGGCCTTCTCTCGCTGAGAAAACACTATTTGTGACCTGTGATACAAAAATGCCATAACTTTTGTTCAAAGTGAGTTTTCAGTCAAGTTTCAACCTGAAAGCATAGAAAGATGCATAAACTTGAAGTTACAGCTTGATTTCAGTGAGTTTTCATCAAAATACAGGAGTTCTGCATGAAGTGTTCATTTTGGCCTTCTCTCGCTGAGAAAACACTATTTGTGACCTGTGATACAAAAATGCCATAACTTTTGTTCAAAGTGAGTTTTCAGTCAAGTTTCATCCTGAAAGCATAGAAAGATGCATAAACTTGAAGTTACAGCTTGATTTCAGTGAGTTTTCATCAAAATACAGGAGTTCTGCATGAAGTGTTCATTTTGGCCTTCTCTCGCTGAGAAAACACTATTTGTGACCTGTGATACAAAAATGCCATAACTTTCGTTCAAAGTGAGTTTTCAGTCAAGTTTCAACCTGAAAGCATAGAAAGATGCATAAACTTGAAGTTACAGCTTGATTTCAGTGAGTTTTCATCAAAATACAGGAGTTCTGCATGAAGTGTTCATTTTGGCCTTCTCTCGCTGAGAAAACACTATTTGTGACCTGTGATACAAAAATGCCATAAATTTTGTTCAAAGTGAGTTTTCAGTCAAGTTTCAACTGAAAGCATAGAAAGATGCAAAACTTGAAGTTACAGCTTGATTTCAGTGAGTTTTCATCAAAATACAGGAGTTCTGCATGAAGTGTTCATTTTGGCCTTCTCTCGCTGAGAAAACACTATTTGTGACCTGTGATACAAAAATGCCATAACTTTTGTTCAAAGTGAGTTTTCAGTCAAGTTTCAACCTGAAAGCATAGAAAGATGCATAAACTTGAAGTTACAGCTTGATTTCAGTGAGTTTTCATCAAAATACAGGAGTTCTGCATGAAGTGTTCATTTTGGCCTTCTCTCGCTGAGAAAACACTATTTGTGACCTGTGATACAAAAATGCCATAACTTTTGTTCAAAGTGAGTTTTCAGTCAAGTTTCATCCTGAAAGCATAGAAAGATGCATAAACTTGAAGTTACAGCTTGATTTCAGTGAGTTTTCATCAAAATACAGGAGTTCTGCATGAAGTGTTCATTTTGGCCTTCTCTCGCTGAGAAAACACTATTTGTGACCTGTGATACAAAAATGCCATAACTTTTGTTCAAGTGAGTTTTCAGTCAAGTTTCAACCTGAAAGCATAGAAAGATGCATAAACTTGAAGTTAAAGCTTGATTTCAGTGAGTTTTCATCAAAATACAGGAGTTCTGCATGAAGTGTTCATTTGGCCTTCTCTCGCTGAGAAAACACTATTTGTGACCTGTGATACAAAAATGCCATAACTTTTGTTCAAAGTGAGTTTTCAGTCAAGTTTCATCCTGAAAGCATAGAAAGATGCATAAACTTGAAGTTACAGCTTGATTTCAGTGAGTTTTCATCAAAATACAGGAGTTCTGCATGAAGTGCTAATTTTGGCCTTCTCTCGCTGAGAAAACGCTATTTGTGACCTGCGACACAAAAATGCCATAACTTTTGTTCAAAGTGAGTTTTCAGTCAAGTTTCAACCTGAAAGTATAGAAAGATGCATAAACTGAAGTTACAGCTTGATTTCAGTGAGTTTTCATCAAAATACAGGAGTTCTGCATGAAGTGTTCATTTTGGCCTTCTCTCGCTGAGAAAACCCTATTTGTGACCTGTGATACAAAAATGCCATAACTTTTTTCAAAGTGAGTTTTCAGTCAAGTTTCAACCTGAAAGCATAGAAAGATGCATAAACTTGAAGTTACAGCTTGATTTCAGTGAGTTTTCATCAAAATACAGGAGTTCTGCATGAAGTGTTCATTTTGGCCTTCTCTCACTGAGAAAACGCTATTTGTGACCTGCGACACAAAAATGCCATAACTTTTGTTCAAAGTGAGTTTTCAGTCAAGTTTCAACCTGAAAGCATAGAAAGATGCATAAACTTGAAGTTACAGCTTGATTTCAGTGAGTTTTCATCAAAATACAGGAGTCTGCATGAAGTGTTCATTTTGGCCTTCTCTCGCTGAGAAAACACTATTGTGACCTGTGATACAAAAATGCCATAACTTTTGTTCAAAGTGAGTTTTCAGTCAAGTTTCAACCTGAAAGCATAGAAAGATGCATAAACTTGAAGTTACAGCTTGATTTCAGTGAGTTTTCATCAAAATACAGGAGTTCTGCATGAAGTGTTCATTTTGGCCTTCTCTCGCTGAGAAAACACTATTTGTGACCTGTGATACAAAAATGCCATAACTTTTGTCAAAGTGAGTTTTCAGTCAAGTTTCATCCTGAAAGCATAGAAAGATGCATAAACTTGAAGTTACAGCTTGATTTCAGTGAGTTTTCATCAAAATACAGGAGTTCTGCATGAAGTGTTCATTTTGGCCTTCTCTCGCTGAGAAAACACTATTTGTGACCTGTGATACAAAAATGCCATAACTTTCGTTCAAAGTGAGTTTTCAGTCAAGTTTCAACCTGAAAGCATAGAAAGATGCATAAACTTGAAGTTACAGCTTGATTTCAGTGAGTTTTCATCAAAATACAGGAGTTCTGCATGAAGTGTTCATTTTGGCCTTCTCTCGCTGAGAAAACACTATTTGTGACCTGTGATACAAAAATGCCATAAATTTTGTCAAAGTGAGTTTTCAGTCAAGTTTCAACCTGAAAGCATAGAAAGATGCAAAAACTTGAAGTTACAGCTTGATTTCAGTGAGTTTTCATCAAAATACAGGAGTTCTGCATGAAGTGTTCATTTTGGCCTTCTCTCGCTGAGAAAACACTATTTGTGACCTGTGATACAAAATGCCATAACTTTTGTTCAAAGTGATTTTTCAGTCAAGTTTCAACCTGAAAGCATAGAAAGATGCAAAAACTTGAAGTTACAGCTTGATTTCAGTGAGTTTTCATCAAAATACAGGAGTTCTGCATGAAGTGTTCATTTTGGCCTTCTCTCGCTGAGAAAACACTATTTGTGACCTGTGATACAAAAATGCCATAACTTTTGTTCAAAGTGAGTTTTCAGTCAAGTTTCAACCTGAAAGCATAGAAAGATGCATAAACTTGAAGTTACAGCTTGATTTCAGTGAGTTTTCATCAAAATACAGGAGTTCTGCATGAAGTGTTCATTTTGGCCTTCTCTCGCTGAGAAAACACTATTTGTGACCTGTGATACAAAAATGCCATAAATTTTGTTCAAAGTGAGTTTTCAGTCAAGTTTCATCCTGAAGCATAGAAAGATGCATAAACTTGAAGTTACAGCTTGATTTCAGTGAGTTTTCATCAAAATACAGGAGTTCTGCATGAAGTGTTCATTTTGGCCTTCTCTCGCTGAGAAAACACTATTTGTGACCTGTGATAAAAAAATGCCATAAATTTTGTTCAAAGTGAGTTTTAAGTCAAGTTTCGTCCTGAAAGCATAGAAAGATGCATAAACTTGAAGTTACAGCTTGATTTCAGTGAGTTTTCATCAAAATACAGGAGTTCTGCATGAAGTGTTCATTTTGGCCTTCTCTCGCTGAGAAAACGCTATTTGTGACCTGCGACACAAAATTGCCATAACTTTTGTTCAAAGTGAGTTTTCAGTCAAGTTTCAACCTGAAAGCATAGAAAGATGCATAAACTTGAAGTTACAGCTTGATTTCAGTGAGTTTTCATCAAAATACAGGAGTTCTGCATGAAGTGTTCATTTTGGCCTTCTCTCGCTGAGAAAACACTATTTGTGACCTGTGATAAAAAAAAATGCCATAACTTTTGTTCAAAGTGAGTTTTAAGTCAAGTTTCATCCTGAAAGCATAGAAAGATGCATAAACTTGAAGTTACAGCTGGATTTCAGTGAGTTTTCATCAAAATACAGGAGTTCTGCATGAAGTGTTCATTTTGGCCTTCTCTCGCTGAGAAAACGCTATTTGTGACCTGCGACACAAAACAGCCATAACTTTTGTTTAAAGTGAGTTTTCAGTCAAGTTTCTACCTGAAAGCATAGAAAGATGCATAAACTTGAAGTTACAGCTTGATTTCAGTGAGTTTTCATCAAAATACAGGAGTTCTGCATGAAGTGTTCATTTTGGCCTTCTCTCGCTGAGAAAACACTATTTGTGACCTGCGATACAAAAATGCCATAACTTTTGTTCAAAGTGAGTTTTCAGTCAAGTTTCATCCTGAAAGCATAGAAAGATGCATAAACTTGAAGTTACAGCTTGATTTCAGTGAGTTTTCATCAAAATACAGGAGTTCTGCATGAAGTGTTCATTTTGGCCTTCTATCGCTGATAAAACACTATTTGTGACCTGTGATACAAAAATGCCATAACTTTTGTTCAAAGTGAGTTTTCAGTCAAGTTTCATCCTGAAAGCATAGAAAGATGCATAAACTTGAAGTTACAGCTTGATTTCAGTGAGTTTTCATCAAAATACAGGAGTTCTGCATGAAGTGTTCATTTTGGCCTTCTCTCGCTGAGAAAACACTATTTGTGACCTGTGATACAAAAATACCATAACTTTTGTTCAAAGTGAGTTTTCAGTCAAGTTTCAACCTGAAAGCATAGAAAGATGCATAAACTTGAAGTTACAGCTTGATTTCAGTGAGTTTTCATCAAAATACAGGAGTTCTGCATGATGTGTTCATTTTGGCCTTCTCTCGCTGAGAAAACGCTATTTGTGACCTGCGACACAAAACAGCCATAACTTTTGTTCAAAGTGAGTTTTCAGTCAAGTTTCAACCTGAAAGCATAGAAAGATGCATAAACTTGAAGTTACAGCTTGATTTCAGTGAGTTTTCATCAAAATACAGGAGTTCTGCATGAAGTGTTCATTTTAGCCTTCTCTCGCTGAGAAAACACTATTGTGACCTGTGATACAAAAATGCCATAACTTTTGTTCAAAGTGAGTTTTCAGTCAAGTTTCAACCTGAAAGCATAGAAAGATGCATAAACTTGAAGTTACAGCTTGATTTCAGTGAGTTTTCATCAAAATACAGGAGTTCTGCATGAAGTGTTCATTTTGGCCTTCTCTCGCTGAGAAAACACTATTTGTGACCTGTGATAAAAAAAAATGCCATAACTTTTGTTCAAAGTGAGTTTTAAGTCAAGTTTCATCCTGAAAGCATAGAAAGATGCATAAACTTGAAGTTACAGCTTGATTTCAGTGAGTTTTCATCAAAATACAGGAGTTCTGCATGAAGTGTTCATTTTGGCCTTCTCTCGCTGAGAAAACGCTATTTGTGACCTGCGACACAAAACAGCCATAACTTTTGTTTAAAGTGAGTTTTCAGTCAAGTTTCAACCTGAAAGCATAGAAAGATGCATAAACTTGAAGTTACAGCTTGATTTCAGTGAGTTTTCATCAAAATACAGGAGTTCTGCATGAAGTGTTCATTTTGGCCTTCTCTCGCTGAGAAAACACTATTTGTGACCTGTGATACAAAAATGCCATAACTTTTGTTCAAAGTGAGTTTTTAGTCAAGTTTCAACCTGAAAGCATAGAAAGATGCATAAACTTGAAGTTACAGCTTGATTTCAGTGAGTTTTCATCAAAATACAGGAGTTCTGCATGAAGTGTTCATTTTGGCCTTCTCTCGCTGAGAAAACACTATTTGTGACCTGTGATACAAAAATGCCATAACTTTTGTTCCAAGTGAGTTTTCAGTCAAGTTTCAACCTGAAAGCATAGAAAGATGCATAAACTTGAAGTTACAGCTTGATTTCAGTGAGTTTTCATCAAAATACAGGAGTTCTGCATGAAGTGTTCATTTTGGCCTTCTCTCGCTGAGAAAACACTATTTGTGACCTGTGATACAAAAATGCCATAACTTTTGTTCAAAGTGAGTTTTCAGTCAAGTTTCATCCTGAAAGCATAGAAAGATGCATAAACTTGAAGTTACAGCTTGATTTCAGTGAGTTTTCATCAAAATACAGGAGTTCTGCATGAAGTGTTCATTTTGGCCTTCTCTCGCTGAGAAAACGCTATTTGTGACCTGCGACACAAAAATGCCATAACTTTTGTTCAAAGTGAGTTTTCAGTCAAGTTTCAACCTGAAAGCATAGAAAGATGCATAAACTTGAAGTTACAGCTTGATTTCAGTGAGTTTTCATCAAAATACAGGAGTTCTGCATGAAGTGCTCATTTTGGCCTTCTCTCGCTGAGAAAACTCTATTTGTGACCTGCGACACAAAACAGCCATAACTTTTGTTCAAAGTGAGTTTTCAGTCAAGTTTCAACCTGAAAGCATAGAAAGATGCATAAACTTGAAGTTACAGCTTGTTTTCAGTGAGTTTTCATCAAAATACAGGAGTTCTGCATGAAGTGTTCCTTTTTGCCTTCTCTCGCTGAGAAAACACTATTTGTGACCTGTGATTCAAAAATGCCATAACTTTTGTTCAAAGTGAGTTTTCAGTCAAGTTTCATCCTGAAAGCATAGAAAGATGCATAAACTTGAAGTTACAGCTTGATTTCAGTGAGTTTTCATCAAAATACAGGAGTTCTGCATGAAGTGTTCATTTTGGCCTTCTCTCGCTGAGAAAACACTATTTGTGACCTGTGATACAAAAATGCCATAACTTTTGTTCAAAGTGAGTTTTTAGTCAAGTTTCAACCTGAAAGCATAGAAAGATGCAAAAACTTGAAGTTACAGCTTGATTTCAGTGAGTTTTCATCAAAATACAGGAGTTCTGCATGAAGTGTTCATTTTGGCCTTCTCTCGCTGAGAAAACACTATTTGTGACCTGTGATACAAAAATGCCATAACTTTTGTTCAAAGTGAGTTTTCAGTCAAGTTTCAACCTGAAAGCATAGAAAGATGCAAAAACTTGAAGTTACAGCTCGATTTCAGTGAGTTTTCATCAAAATACAGGAGTTCTGCATGAAGTGTTCATTTTGGCCTTCTCTCGCTGAGAAAACACTATTTGTGACCTGTGATACAAAAATGCCATAACTTTTGTTCAAAGTGAGTTTTCAGTCAAGTTTCAACCTGAAAGCATAGAAAGATGCATAAACTTGAAGTTACAGCTTGATTTCAGTGAGTTTTCATCAAAATACAGGAGTTCTGCATGAAGTGCTCATTTTGGCCTTCTCTCGCTGAGAAAACGCTATTTGTGACCTGCGACACAAAACAGCCATAACTTTTGTTCAAAGTGAGTTTTCAGTCAAATTTCAACCTGAAAGCATAGAAAGATGCATAAACTTGAAGTTACAGCTTGTTTTCAGTGAGTTTTCATCAAAATACAGGAGTTCTGCATGAAGTGTTCCTTTTTGCCTTCTCTCGCTGAGAAAACACTATTTGTGACCTGTGATACAAAAATGCCATAACTTTTGTTCAAAGTGAGTTTTCAGTCAAGTTTCATCCTGAAAGCATAGAAAGATGCATAAACTTGAAGTTACAGCTTGATTTCAGTGAGTTTTCATCAAAATACAGGAGTTCTGCATGAAGTGTTCATTTTGGCCTTCTCTCGCTGAGAAAACACTATTTGTGACCTGTGATACAAAAATGCCATAACTTTTGTTCAAAGTGAGTTTTCAGTCAAGTTTCAACCTGAAAGCATAGAAAGATGCATAAACTTGAAGTTACAGCTTGATTTCAGTGAGTTTTCATCAAAATACAGGAGTTCTGCATGATGTTTTCATTTTGGCCTTCTCTCGCTGAGAAAACGCTATTTGTGACCTGCGACACAAAACAGCCATAACTTTTGTTCAAAGTGAGTTTTCAGTCAAGTTTCAACCTGAAAGCATAGAAAGATGCATAAACTTGAAGTTACAGCTTGATTTCAGTGAGTTTTCATCAAAATACAGGAGTTCTTCATGAAGTGTTCATTTTGGCCTTCTCTCGCTGAGAAAACACTATTTGTGACCTGTGATACAAAAATGCCATAACTTTTGTTCAAAGTGAGTTTTCAGTCAAGTTTCAACCTGAAAGCATAGAAAGATGCATAAACTTGAAGTTACAGCTTGATTTCAGTGAGTTTTCATCAAAATACAGGAGTTCTGCATGAAGTGTTCATTTTGGCCTTCTCTCGCTGAGAAAACACTATTTGTGACCTGTGATACAAAAATGCCATAACTTTTGTTCAAAGTGAGTTTTAAGTCAAGTTTCATCCTGAAAGCATAGAAAGATGCATAAACTTGAAGTTACAGCTTGATTTCAGTGAGTTTTCATCAAAATACAGGAGTTCTGCATGAAGTGTTCATTTTGGCCTTCTCTCGCTGAGAAAACGCTATTTGTGACCTGCGACACAAAACAGCCATAACTTTTGTTCAAAGTGAGTTTTCAGTCAAGTTTCAACCTGAAAGCATAGAAAGATGCATAAACTTGAAGTTACAGCTTGATTTCAGTGAGTTTTCATCAAAATACAGGAGTTCTGCATGAAGTGTTCATTTTGGCCTTCTCTCGCTGAGAAAACACTATTTGTGACCTGTGATACAAAAATGCAATAACTTTTGTTCAAAGTGAGTTTTCAGTCAAGTTTCAACCTGAAAGCATAGAAAGATGCATAAACTTGAAGTTACAGCTTGATTTCAGTGAGTTTTCATCAAAATACAGGAGTTCTGCATGAAGTGTTCATTTTGGCCTTCTCTCGCTGAGAAAACACTATTTGTGACCTGTGATACAAAAATGCCATAACTTTTGTTCCAAGTGAGTTTTCAGTCAAGTTTCAACCTGAAAGCATAGAAAGATGCAAAAACTTGAAGTTACAGCTTGATTTCAGTGAGTTTTCATCAAAATACAGGAGTTCTGCATGAAGTGTTCATTTTGGCCTTCTCTCGCTGAGAAAACACTATTTGTGACCTGTGATACAAAAATGCCATAACTTTTGTTCAAAGTGAGTTTTCAGTCAAGTTTCATCCTGAAAGCATAGAAAGATGCATAAACTTGAAGTTACAGCTTGATTTCACTGAGTTTTCATCAAAATACAGGAGTTCTGCATGAAGTGCTCATTTTGGCCTTCTCTCGCTGAGAAAACGCTATTTGTGACCTGCGAGACAAAAATGCCATAACTTTTGTTCAAAGTGAGTTTTCAGTCAAGTTTCAACCTGAAAGCATAGAAAGATGCATAAACTTGAAGTTACAGCTTGATTTCAGTGAGTTTTCATCAAAATACAGGAGTTCTGCATGAAGTGTTCATTTTGGCCTTCTCTCGCTGAGAAAACGCTATTTGTGACCTGCGACACAAAACAGCCATAACTTTTGTTCAAAGTGAGTTTTCAGTCAAATTTCAACCTGAAAGCATAGAAAGATGCATAAACTTGAAGTTACAGCTTGATTTCAGTGAGTTTTCATCAAAATACAGGAGTTCTGCATTAAGTGTTCATTTTGGCCTTCTCTCGCTGAGAAAACACTATTTGTGACCTGCGACAAAAAACAGCCATAACTTTTGTTCAAAGTGAGTTTTCAGTCAAGTTTCATCCTGAAAGCATAGAAACATGCATAAACTTGAAGTTACAGCTTGATTTCACTGAGTTTTCATCAAAACACAGGAGTTCTGCATGAAGTGTTCATTTTGGACTTCTCTCGCTGAGAAAACGCTATTTGTGACCTGCGACACAAAACAGCCATAACTTTTGTTCAAAGTGAGTTTTCAGTCAAGTTTCAACCTGAAAGCATAGAAAGATGCATAAACTTGAAGTTACAGCTTGATTTCAGTGAGTTTTCATCAAAATACAGGAGTTCTGCATGAAGTGTTCATTTTGGCCTTCTCTCGCTGAGAAAACACTATTTGTGACCTGTGATACAAAAATGCCATAACTTTTGTTCAAAGTGAGTTTTCAGTCAAGTTTCAACCTGAAAGCATAGAAAGATGCATAAACTTGAAGTTAAAGCTTGATTTCAGTGAGTTTTCATCAAAATACAGGAGTTCTGCATGAAGTGTTCATTTTGGCCTTCTCTCGCTGAGAAAACACTATTTGTGACCTGTGATACAAAAATGCCATAACTTTTGTTCAAAGTGAGTTTTCAGTCAAGTTTCATCCTGAAAGCATAGAAAGATGCATAAACTTGAAGTTACAGCTTGATTTCACTGAGTTTTCATCAAAATACAGGAGTTCTGCATGAAGTGCTCATTTTGGCCTTCTCTCGCTGAGAAAACGCTATTTGTGACCTGCGACACAAAAATGCCATAACTTTTGTTCAAAGTGAGTTTTCAGTCAAGTTTCAACCTGAAAGTATAGAAAGATGCATAAACTTGAAGTTACAGCTTGATTTCAGTGAGTTTTCATCAAAATACAGGAGTTCTGCATGAAGTGTTCATTTTGGCCTTCTCTCGCTGAGAAAACCCTATTTGTGACCTGTGATACAAAAATGCCATAACTTTTGTTCAAAGTGAGTTTTCAGTCAAGTTTCATCCTGAAAGCATAGAAAGATGCATAAACTTGAAGTTACAGCTTGATTTCACTGAGTTTTCATCAAAATACAGGAGTTCTGCATGAAGTGCTCATTTTGGCCTTCTCTCGCTGAGAAAACGCTATTAGTGACCTGCGACACAAAAATGCCATAACTTTTGTTCAAAGTGAGTTTTCAGTCAAGTTTCAACCTGAAAGCATAGAAAGATGCATAAACTTGAAGTTACAGCTTGATTTCAGTGAGTTTTCATCAAAATACAGGAGTTCTGCATGAAGTGTTCATTTTGGCCTTCTCTCGCTGAGAAAACCCTATTTGTGACCTGTGATACAAAAATGCCATAACTTTTTTTCAAAGTGAGTTTTCAGTCAAGTTTCAACCTGAAAGCATAGAAAGATGCATAAACTTGAAATTACAGCTTGATTTCAGTGAGTTTTCATCAAAATACAGGAGTTCTGCATGAAGTGTTCATTTTGGCCTTCTCTCACTGAGAAAACGCTATTTGTGACCTGCGACACAAAAATGCCATAACTTTTGTTCAAAGTGACTTTTCAGTCAAGTTTCAACCTGAAAGCATAGAAAGATGCATAAACTTGAAGTTACAGCTTGATTTCAGTGAGTTTTCATCAAAATACAGGAGTTCTGCATGAAGTGTTCATTTTGGCCTTCTCTCGCTGAGAAAACACTATTTGTGACCTGTGATACAAAACAGCCATAACTTTTGTTCAAAGTGAGTTTTAAGTCAAAATTCAACCTGAAAGCATAGAAAGATGCATAAACTTGAAGTTACAGCTTGATTTCAGTGAGTTTTCATCAAAATACAGGAGTTCTGCATGAAGTGTTCATTTTGGCCTTCTCTCGCTGAGAAAACACTATTTGTGACCTGTGATACAAAAATGCCATAACTTTTGTTCAAAGTGAGTTTTCAGTCAAGTTTCAACCTGAAAGCATAGAAAGATGCATAAACTTGAAGTTACAGCTTGATTTCAGTGAGTTTTCATCAAAATACAGGAGTTCTGCATGGAGTGTTCATTTTGGCCTTCTCTCGCTGAGAAAACACTATTTGTGACCTGTGATACAAAAATGCCATAACTTTTGTTCAAAGTGAGTTTTCAGTCAAGTTTCATCCTGAAAGCATAGAAAGATGCATAAACTTGAAGTTACAGCTTGATTTCACTGAGTTTTCATCAAAAAACAGGAGTTCTGCATGAAGTGCTTATTTTGGCCTTCTCTCGCTGAGAAAACGCTATTTGTGACCTGCGACACATAAATGCCATAACTTTTGTTCAAAGTGAGTTTTCAGTCAAATTTCATCCTGAAAGCATAGAAAGATGCATAAACTTGAAGTTACAGCTTGATTTCAGTGAGTTTTCATCAAAATACAGGAGTTCTGCATGAAGTGTTCATTTTGGCCTTCTCTCGCTGAGAAAACGCTATTTGTGACCTGCGACACAAAACAGCCATAACTTTTGTTCAAAGTGAGTTTTCAGTCAAGTTTCAACCTGAAAGCATAGAAAGATGCATAAACTTGAAGTTACAGCTTGATTTCAGTGAGTTTTCCTCAAACTACAGGAGTTCTGCATGAAGTGTTCATTTTGGCCTTCTCTAGCTGAGAAAACACTATTTGTGACCTGTGATACAAAAATGCCATAACTTTTGTTCAAAGTGAGTTTTCAGTCAAGTTTCAACCTGAAAGCATAGAAAGATGCAAAAACTTGAAGTTACAGCTTGATTTCAGTGAGTTTTCATCAAAATACAGGAGTTCTGCATGAAGTGTTCATTTTGGCCTTCTCTCGCTGAGAAAACGCTATTTGTGACCTGCGACACAAAACAGCCATAACTTTTGTTCAAAGTGAGTTTTCAGTCAAATTTCAACCTGAAAGCATAGAAAGATGCATAAACTTGAAGTTACAGCTTGATTTCAGTGAGTTTTCATCAAAATACAGGAGTTCTGCATTAAGTGTTCATTTTGGCCTTCTCTCGCTGAGAAAACACTATTTGTGACCTGCGACAAAAAACAGCCATAACTTTTGTTCAAAGTGAGTTTTCAGTCAAGTTTCATCCTGAAAGCATAGAAACATGCATAAACTTGAAGTTACAGCTTGATTTCACTGAGTTTTCATCAAAACACAGGAGTTCTGCATGAAGTGTTCATTTTGGACTTCTCTCGCTGAGAAAACGCTATTTGTGACCTGCGACACAAAACAGCCATAACTTTTGTTCAAAGTGAGTTTTCAGTCAAGTTTCAACCTGAAAGCATAGAAAGATGCATAAACTTGAAGTTACAGCTTGATTTCAGTGAGTTTTCATCAAAATACAGGAGTTCTGCATGAAGTGTTCATTTTGGCCTTCTCTCGCTGAGAAAACACTATTTGTGACCTGTGATACAAAAATGCCATAACTTTTGTTCAAAGTGAGTTTTCAGTCAAGTTTCAACCTGAAAGCATAGAAAGATGCATAAACTTGAAGTTACAGCTTGATTTCAGTGAGTTTTCATCAAAATACAGGAGTTCTGCATGAAGTGTTCATTTTGGCCTTCTCTAGCTGAGAAAACACTATTTGTGACCTGTGATACAAAAATGCCATAACTTTTGTTCAAAGTGAGTTTTCAGTCAAGTTTCATCCTGAAAGCATAGAAAGATGCATAAACTTGAAGTTACAGCTTGATTTCAGTGAGTTTTCATCAATATACAGGAGTTCTGCATGAAGTGTTCATTTTGGCCTTCTCTCGCTGAGAAAACACTATTTGTGACCTGTGATACAAAAATGCCATAACTTTTGTTCAAAGTGAGTTTTAAGTCAAGTTTCATCCTGAAAGCATAGAAAGATGCATAAACTTGAAGTTACAGCTTGATTTCAGTGAGTTTTCATCAAAATACAGGAGTTCTGCATGAAGTGTTCATTTTGGCCTTCTCTCGCTGAGAAAACGCTATTTGTGACCTGCGACACAAAACAGCCATAACTTTTGTTCAAAGTGAGTTTTCAGTCAAGTTTCAACCTGAAATCATAGAAAGATGCATAAACTTGAAGTTACAGCTTGATTTCAGTGAGTTTTCATCAAAATACAGGAGTTCTGCATGAAGTGTTCATTTTGGCCTTCTCTCGCTGAGAAAACACTATTTGTGACCTGTGATACAAAAATGCCATAACTTTTGTTCAAAGTGAGTTTTCAGTCAAGTTTCAACCTGAAAGCATAGAAACATGCATAAACTTGAAGTTAAAGCTTGATTTCAGTGAGTTTTCATCAAAATACAGGAGTTCTGCATGAAGTGCTCATTTTGGCCTTCTCTCGCTGAGAAAACGCTATTTGTGACCTGCGACACAAAACAGCCATAACTTTTGTTCAAAGTGAGTTTTAAGTCAAAATTCAACCTGAAAGCATAGAAAGATGCATAAACTTGAAGTTACAGCTTGATTTCAGTGAGTTTTCATCAAAATACAGGAGTTCTGCATGAAGTGTTCATTTTGGCCTTCTCTCGCTGAGAAAACACTATTTGTGACCTGTGATACAAAAATGCCATAACTTTTGTTCAAAGTGAGTTTTCCGTCAAGTTTCAACCTGAAAGCATAGAAAGATGCATAAACTTGAAGTTACAGCTTGATTTCAGTGAGTTTTCATCAAAATACAGGAGTTCTGCATGGAGTGTTCATTTTGGCCTTCTCTCGCTGAGAAAACACTATTTGTGACCTGTGATACAAAAATGCCATAACTTTTGTTCAAAGTGAGTTTTCAGTCAAGTTTCATCCTGAAAGCATAGAAAGATGCATAAACTTGAAGTTACAGCTTGATTTCACTGAGTTTTCATCAAAAAACAGGAGTTCTGCATGAAGTGCTTATTTTGGCCTTCTCTCGCTGAGAAAACGCTATTTGTGACCTGCGACACATAAATGCCATAACTTTTGTTCCAAGTGAGCTTTCAGTCAAATTTCATCCTGAAAGCATAGAAAGATGCATAAACTTGAAGTTACAGCTTGATTTCAGTGAGTTTTCATCAAAATACAGGAGTTCTGCATGAAGTGTTCATTTTGGCCTTCTCTCGCTGAGAAAACACTATTTGTGACCTGTGATACAAAAATGCCATAACTTTTGTTCAAAGTGAGTTTTCAGTCAAGTTTAAACCTGAAAGCATAGAAACATGCATAAACTTGAAGTTAAAGCTTGATTTCAGTGAGTTTTCATCAAAATACAGGAGTTCTGCATGAAGTGCTCATTTTGGCCTTCTCTCGCTGAGAAAACGCTATTTGTGACCTGCGACACAAAACAGCCATAACTTTTGTTCAAAGTGAGTTTTCAGTCAAGTTTCAACCTGAAAGCATAGAAAGATGCATAAACTTGAAGTTACAGCTTGATTTCAGTGAGTTTTCCTCAAACTACAGGAGTTCTGCATGAAGTGTTCATTTTGGCCTTCTCTAGCTGAGAAAACACTATTTGTGACCTGTGATACAAAAATGCCATAACTTTTGTTCAAAGTGAGTTTTCAGTCAAGTTTCAACCTGAAAGCATAGAAAGATGCAAAAACTTGAAGTTACAGCTTGATTTCAGTGAGTTTTCATCAAAATACAGGAGTTCTGCATGAAGTGTTCATTTTGGCCTTCTCTCGCTGAGAAAACACTATTTGTGACCTGTGATACAAAAATGCCATAACTTTTGTTCAAAGTGAGTTTTCAGTCAAGTTTCAACCTGAAAGCATAGAAAGATGCATAAACTTGAAGTTACAGCTTGATTTCAGTGAGTTTTCATCAAAATACAGGAGTTCTGCATGAAGTGTTCATTTTTGCCTTCTCTCGCTGAGAAAACGCTATTTGTGACCTGTGATACAAAAATGCCATAACTTTTGTTCAAAGTGAGTTTTCAGTCAAGTTTCATCCTGAAAGCATAGAAAGATGCATAAACTTGAAGTTACAGCTTGATTTCAGTGAGTTTTCATCAAAATACAGGAGTTCTGCATGAAGTGCTCATTTTGGCCTTCTCTCGCTGAGAAAACGCTATTTGTGACCTGCGACACAAAACAGCCATAACTTTTGTTCAAAGTGAGTTTTCAGTCAAATTTCAACCTGAAAGCATAGAAAGATGCATAAACTTGAAGTTACAGCTTGATTTCAGTGAGTTTTCATCAAAATACAGGAGTTCTGCATGAAGTGCTCATTTTGGCCTTCTCTCGCTGAGAAAACGCTATTTGTGACCTGCGACACAAAACAGCCATAACTTTTGTTCAAAGTGAGTTTTCAGTCAAATTTCAACCTGAAAGCATAGAAAGATGCATAAACTTGAAGTTACAGCTTGATTTCAGTGAGTTTTCATCAAAATACAGGAGTTCTGCATGAAGTGTTCATTTTGGCCTTCTCTCGCTGAGAAAACACTATTTGTGACCTGTGATACAAAAATGCCATAACTTTTGTTCACAGTGAGTTTTCAGTCAAGTTTCATCCTGAAAGCATAGAAAGATGCATAAACTTGAAGTTACAGCTTGATTTCAGTGAGTTTTCATAAAATACAGGAGTTCTGCATGAAGTGCTCATTTTGGCCTTCCCTCGCTGAGAAAACGCTATTTGTGACCTGTGATACAAAAATGCCATAACTTTTGTTCAAAGTGAGTTTTCAGTCAAGTTTCAACCTGAAAGCATAGAAACATGCATAAACTTGAAGTTAAAGCTTGATTTCAGTGAGTTTTCATCAAAATACAGGAGTTCTGCATGAAGTGCTCATTTTGGCCTTCTCTCGCTGAGAAAACGCTATTTGTGACCTGCGACACAAAACAGCCATAACTTTTGTTCAAAGTGAGTTTTAAGTCAAAATTCAACCTGAAAGCATAGAAAGATGCATAAACTTGAAGTTACAGCTTGATTTCAGTGAGTTTTCATCAAAATACAGGAGTTCTGCATGAAGTGTTCATTTTGGCCTTCTCTCGCTGAGAAAACACTATTTGTGACCTGTGATACAAAAATGCCATAACTTTTGTTCAAAGTGAGTTTTCAGTCAAGTTTCAACCTGAAAGCATAGAAAGATGCATAAACTTGAAGTTACAGCTTGATTTCAGTGAGTTTTCATCAAAATACAGGAGTTCTGCATGAAGAGTTCATTTTGGCCTTCTCTCGCTGAGAAAACACTATTTGTGACCTGTGATACAAAAATGCCATAACTTTTGTTCAAAGTGAGTTTTCAGTCAAGTTTCATCCTGAAAGCATAGAAAGATGCATAAACTTGAAGTTACAGCTTGATTTCACTGAGTTTTCATCAAAATACAGGAGTTCTGCATGAAGTGCTTATTTTGGCCTTCTCTCGCTGAGAAAACGCTATTTGTGACCTGCGACACATAAATGCCATAACTTTTGTTCAAAGTGAGTTTTCAGTCAAATTTCATCCTGAAAGCATAGAAAGATGCATAAACTTGAAGTTACAGCTTGATTTCAGTGAGTTTTCATCAAAATACAGGAGTTCTGCATGAAGTGTTCATTTTGGCCTTCTCTCGCTGAGAAAACGCTATTTGTGACCTGCGACACAAAACAGCCATAACTTTTGTTCAAAGTGAGTTTTCAGTCAAGTTTCAACCTGAAAGCATAGAAAGATGCATAAACTTGAAGTTACAGCTTGATTTCAGTGAGTTTTCATCAAACTACAGGAGTTCTGCATGAAGTGTTCATTTTGGCCTTCTCTAGCTGAGAAAACACTATTTGTGACCTGTGATACAAAAATGCCATAACTTTTGTTCAAAGTGAGTTTTCAGTCAAGTTTCAACCTGAAAGCATAGAAAGATGCAAAAACTTGAAGTTACAGCTTGATTTCAGTGAGTTTTCATCAAAATACAGGAGTTCTGCATGAAGTGTTCATTTTGGCCTTCTCTCGCTGAGAAAACACTATTTGTGACCTGTGATACAAAAATGCCATAACTTTTGTTCAAAGTGAGTTTTCAGTCAAGTTTCAACCTGAAAGCATAGAAAGATGCATAAACTTGAAGTTACAGCTTGATTTCAGTGAGTTTTCATCAAAATACAGGAGTTCTGCATGAAGTGTTCATTTTGGCCTTCTCTCGCTGAGAAAACGCTATTTGTGACCTGTGATACAAAAATGCCATAACTTTTGTTCAAAGTGAGTTTTCAGTCAAGTTTCATCCTGAAAGCATAGAAAGATGCATAAACTTGAAGTTACAGCTTGATTTCAGTGAGTTTTCATCAAAATACAGGAGTTCTGCATGAAGTGTTCATTTTGGCCTTCTCTCGCTGAGAAAACGCTATTTGTGACCTGCGACACAAAACAGCCATAACTTTTGTTCAAAGTGAGTTTTCAGTCAAATTTCAACCTGAAAGCATAGAAAGATGCATAAACTTGAAGTTACAGCTTGATTTCAGTGAGTTTTCATCAAAATACAGGAGTTCTGCATGAAGTGTTCATTTTGGCCTTCTCTCGCTGAAAAAACACTATTTGTGACCTGCGACAAAAAATAGCCATAACTTTTGTTCAAAGTGAGTTTTCAGTCAAGTTTCATCCTGAAAGCATAGAAAGATGCATAAACTTGAAGTTACAGCTTGATTTCAGTGAGTTTTCATCAAAATACAGGAGTTCTGCATGAAGTGTTCTTTTTGGCCTTCTCTCGCTGAGAAAACACTATTTGTGACCTGTGATACAAAAATGCCATAACTTTTGTTCAAAGTGAGTTTTATGTCAAGTTTCAACCTGAAAGCATAGAAAGATGCATAAACTTGAAGTTACAGCTTGATTTCAGTGAGTTTTCATCAAAATACAGGAGTTCTGCATGAAGTGTTCATTTTGGCCTTCTCTCGCTGAGAAAACGCTATTTGTGACCTGTGATACAAAAATGCCATAACATTTGTTCAAAGTGAGTTTTCAGTCAAGTTTCATCCTGAAAGCATAGAAAGATGCATAAACTTGAAGTTACAGCTTGATTTCAGTGAGTTTTCATCAAAATACAGGAGTTCTGCATGAAGTGCTCATTTTTGCCTTCTCTCGCTGAGAAAACGCTATTTGTGACCTGCGACACAAAACAGCCATAACTTTTATTCAAAGTGAGTTTTCAGTTAAATTTCAACCTGAATGCATAGAAAGATGCATAAACTTGAAGTTACAGCTTGATTTCAGTGAGTTTTCATCAAAATACAGGAGTTCTGCATGAAGTGTTCATTTTGGCCTTCTCTCGCTGAGAAAACACTATTTGTGACCTGCGACAAAAAACAGCCATAACTTTTGTTCAAAGTGAGTTTTCAGTCAAGTTTCATCCTGAAAGCATAGAAAGATGCATAAACTTGAAGTTACAGCTTGATTTCACTGAGTTTTCATCAAAACACAGGAGTTCTGCATGAAGTGTTCATTTTGGCCTTCTCTCGCTGAGAAAACAGTATTTGTGACCTGCGACACAAAACAGCCATAACTTTTGTTCAAAGTGAGTTTTCAGTCAAGTTTTAACCTGAAAGCATAGAAAGATGCATAAACTTGAAGTTACAGCTTGATTTCAGTGAGTTTTCATCAAAATACAGTAGTTCTGCATGAAGTGTTCATTTTGGCCTTCTCTCGCTGAGAAAACACTATTTGTGACCTGTGATACAAAAATGCCATAACTTTTGTTCAAAGTGAGTTTTCAGTCAAGTTTCCACCTGAAAGCATAGAATGATGCATAAACTTGAAGTTACAGCTTGATTTCGGTGAGTTTTCATCAAAATACAGGAGTTCTGCATGAAGTGTTCATTTTGGCCTTCTCTCGCTGAGAAAACACTATTTGTGACCTGTGATACAAAAATGCAATAACTTTTGTTCAAAGTGAGTTTTCAGTCAAGTTTCATCCTGAAAGCATAGAAAGATGCATAAACTTGAAGTTACAGCTTGATTTCAGTGAGTTTTCATCAAAATACAGGAGTTCTGCATGAAGTGTTCATTTTGGCCTTCTCTCGCTGAGAAAACACTATTTGTGACCTGTGATACAAAAATGCCATAACTTTTGTTCAAAGTGAGTTTTAAGTCAAGTTTCATCCTGAAAGCATAGAAAGATGCATAAACTTGAAGTTACAGCTTGATTTCAGTGAGTTTTCATCAAAATACAGGAGTTCTGCATGAAGTGTTCATTTTGGCCTTCTCTCGCTGAGAAAACCCTATTTGTGACCTGCGACACAAAACAGCCATAACTTTGTTCAAAGTGAGTTTTCAGTCAAGTTTCAAACTGAAAGCATAGAAAGATGCATAAACTTGAAGTTACAGCTTGATTTCAGTGAGTTTTCATCAAAATACAGGAGTTCTGCATGAAGTGTTCATTTTGGCCTTCTCTCGCTGAGAAAACACTATTTGTGACCTGTGATACAAAAATGCCAAAACTTTTGTTCAAAGTGAGTTTTCAGTCAAGTTTCATCCTGAAAGCATAGAAAGATGCATAAACTTGAAGTTACAGCTTGATTTCAGTGAGTTTTCATCAAAATACAGGAGTTCTGCATGAAGTGTTCATTTTGGCCTTCTCTCGCTGAGAAAACACTATTTGTGACCTGTGACACAAAAATGCCATAACTTTTGTTCCAAGTGAGTTTTCAGTCAAGTTTCAACCTGAAAGCATAGAAAGATGCATAAACTTGAAGTTACAGCTTGATTTCAGTGAGTTTTCATCAAAATACAGGAGTTCTTCATGAAGTGTTCATTTTGGCCTTCTCTCGCTGAGAAAACACTATTTGTGACCTGTGATACAAAAATGCCATAACTTTTGTTCAAAGTGAGTTTTCAGTCAAGTTTCATCCTGAAAGCATAGAAAGATGCATAAACTTGAAGTTACAGCTTGATTTCACTGAGTTTTCATCAAAATACAGGAGTTCTGCATGAAGTGTTCATTTTGGCCTTCTCTCGCTGAGAAAACACTATTTGTGACTTGTGATACAAAAATGCCATAACTTTTGTTCAAAGTGAGTTTTCAGTCAAGTTTCAACCTGAAAGCATAGAAAGATGCATAAACTTGAAGTTACAGCTTGATTTCAGTGAGTTTTCATCAAAATACAGGAGTTCTGCATGAAGTGTTCATTTTGGCCTTCTCTCGCTGAGAAAACGCTATTTGTGACCTGTGATACAAAAATGCCATAACTTTTGTTCAAAGTGAGTTTTCAGTCAAGTTTCAACCTGAAAGCATAGAAAGATGCAAAAACTTGAAGTTACAGCTTGATTTCAGTGAGTTTTCATCAAAATACAGGAGTTCTGCATGAAGTGTTCATTTTGGCCTTCTCTCGCTGAGAAAACACTATTTGTGACCTGTGATACAAAAATGCCATAACTTTTGTTCAAAGTGAGTTTTCAGTCAAGTTTCAACCTGAAAGCATAGAAAGATGCATAAACTTGAAGTTACAGCTTGATTTCAGTGAGTTTTCATCAAAATACAGGAGTTCTGCATTAAGTGTTCATTTTGGCCTTCTCTCGCTGAGAAAACGCTATTTGTGACCTGTGATACAAAAATGCCATAACTTTGTTCAAAGTGTGTTTTCAGTCAAGTTTCATCCTGAAAGCATAGAAAGATGCATAAACTTGAAGTTACTGCTTGATTTCAGTGAGTTTTCATCAAAATACAGGAGTTCTGCATGAAGTGTTCATTTTGGCCTTCTCTCGCTGAGAAAACACTATTTGTGACCTGTGATACAAAAATGCCATAACTTTTGTTCACAGTGAGTTTTCAGTCAAGTTTCATCCTGAAAGCATAGAAAGATGCATAAACTTGAAGTTACAGCTTGATTTCAGTGAGTTTTCATCAAAATACAGGAGTTCTGCATGAAGTGCTCATTTTGGCCTTCTCTCGCTGAGAAAACGCTATTTGTGACCTGCGACACAAAACAGCCATAACTTTTGTTCAAAGTGAGTTTTCAGTCAAATTTCAACCTGAAAGCATAGAAAGATGCATAAACTTGAAGTTACAGCTTGATTTCAGTGAGTTTTCATCAAAATACAGGAGTTCTGCTTGAAGTGTTCATTTTGGCCTTCTCTCGCTGAGAAAACACTATTTGTGACCTGTGATACCAAAATGCCATAACTTTTGTTCAAAGTGAGTTTTCAGTCAAGTTTCATCCTGAAAGCATAGAAAGATGCATAAACTTGAAGTTACAGCTTGATTTCAGTGAGTTTTCATCAAAATACAGGAGTTCTGCATGAAGTGTTCATTTTGGCCTTCTCTCGCTGAGAAAACACTATTTGTGACCTGTGATACAAAAATGCCATAACTTTTGTTCAAAGTGAGTTTTCAGTCAAGTTTCAACCTGAAAGCATAGAAAGATGCAAAAACTTGAAGTTACAGCTTGATTTCAGTGAGTTTTCATCAAAATACAGGAGTTCTGCATGAAGTGTTCATTTTGGCCTTCTCTCGCTGAGAAAACACTATTTGTGACCTGTGATACAAAAATGCCATAACTTTTGTTCAAAGTGAGTTTTCAGTCAAGTTTCAACCTGAAAGCATAGAAAGATGCATAAACTTGAAGTTACAGCTTGATTTCAGTGAGTTTTCATCAAAATACAGGAGTTCTGCATGAAGTGTTCATTTTGGCCTTCTCTCGCTGAGAAAACGCTATTTGTGACCTGTGATACAAAAATGCCATAACTTTTGTTCAAAGTGAGTTTTCAGTCAAGTTTCATCCTGAAAGCATAGAAAGATGCATAAACTTGAAGTTACAGCTTGATTTCAGTGAGTTTTCATCAAAATACAGGAGTTCTGCATGAAGTGTTCATTTTGGCCTTCTCTCGCTGAGAAAACACTATTTGTGACCTGTGATACAAAAATGCCATAACTTTTGTTCACAGTGAGTTTTCAGTCAAGTTTCATCCTGAAAGCATAGAAAGATGCATAAACTTGAAGTTACAGCTTGATTTCAGTGAGTTTTCATCAAAATACAGGAGTTCTGCATGAAGTGCTCATTTTGGCCTTCTCTCGCTGAGAAAACGCTATTTGTGACCTGCGACACAAAACAGCCATAACTTTTGTTCAAAGTGAGTTTTCAGTCAAATTTCAACCTGAAAGCATAGAAAGATGCATAAACTTGAAGTTACAGCTTGATTTCAGTGAGTTTTCATCAAAATACAGGAGTTCTGCTTGAAGTGTTCATTTTGGCCTTCTCTCGCTGAGAAAACACTATTTGTGACCTGTGATACAAAAATGCCATAACTTTTGTTCCAAGTGAGTTTTCAGTCAAGTTTCATCCTGAAAGCATAGAAAGATGCATAAACTTGAAGTTACAGCTTGATTTCAGTGAGTTTTCATCAAAATACAGGAGTTCTGCATGAAGTGTTCATTTTGGCCTTCTCTCGCTGAGAAAACACTATTTGTGACCTGTGATACAAAAATGCCATAACTTTTGTTCAAAGTGAGTTTTCAGTCAAGTTTCAACCTGAAAGCATAGAAAGATGCATAAACTTGAAGTTACAGCTTGATTTCAGTGAGTTTTCATCAAAATACAGGAGTTCTGCATGATGTGTTCATTTTGGCTTTCTCTCGCTGAGAAAACGCTATTTGTGACCTGCGACACAAAACAGCCATAACTTTTGTTCAAAGTGAGTTTTCAGTCAAGTTTCAACCTGAAAGCATAGAAAGATGCATAAACTTGAAGTTACAGCTTGATTTCAGTGAGTTTTCAACAAAATACAGGAGTTCTGCATGAAGTGTTCATTTTAGCCTTCTCTCGCTGAGAAAACGCTATTTGTGACCTGTGATACAAAAATGCCATAACTTTTGTTCAAAGTGAGTTTTCAGTCAAGTTTCAACCTGAAAGCATAGAAAGATGCATAAACTTGAAGTTACAGCTTGATTTCAGTGAGTTTTCATCAAAATACAGGAGTTCTGCATGAAGTGTTCATTTTGGCCTTCTCTCGCTGAGAAAACACTATTTGTGACCTGTGATACAAAAATGCCATAACTTTTGTTCAAAGTGAGTTTTAAGTCAAGTTTCATCCTGAAAGCATAGAAAGATGCATAAACTTGAAGTTACAGCTTGATTTCAGTGAGTTTTCATCAAAATACAGGAGTTCTGCATGAAGTGTTCATTTTGGCCTTCTCTCGCTGAGAAAACGCTATTTGTGACCTGCGACACAAAACAGCCATAACTTTTGTTCAAAGTGAGTTTTCAGTCAAGTTTGAACCGGAAAGCATAGAAAGATGCATAAACTTGAAGTTACAGCTTGATTTCAGTGAGTTTTCATCAAAATACAGGAGTTCTGCATGAAGTGTTCATTTTGGCCTTCTCTCGCTGAGAAAACACTATTTGTGACCTGTGATACAAAAATGCCATAACTTTTGTTCAAAGTGAATTTTCAGTCAAGTTTGAACCGGAAAGCATAGAAAGATGCATAAACTTGAAGTTACAGCTTGATTTCAGTGAGTTTTCATCAAAATACAGGAGTTCTGCATGAAGTGTTCATTTTGGCCTTCTCTCGCTGAGAAAACACTATTTGTGACCTGTGATACAAAAATGCCATAACTTTTGTTCCAAGTGAGTTTTCAGTCAAGTTTCAACCTGAAAGCATAGAAAGATGCATAAACTTGAAGTTACAGCTTGATTTCAGTGAGTTTTCATCAAAATACAGGAGTTCTGCATGAAGTGTTCATTTTGGCCTTCTCTCGCTGAGAAAACACTATTTGTGACCTGTGATACAAAAATGCCATAACTTTTGTTCAAAGTGAGTTTACAGTCAAGTTTCATCCTGAAAGCATAGAAAGATGCATTAACTTGAAGTTACAGCTTGATTTCAGTGAGTTTTCATCAAAATACAGGAGTTCTGCATGAAGTGCTCATTTTGGCCTTCTCTCGCTGAGAAAACGCTATTTGTGACCTGCGACACAAAAATGCCATAACTTTTGTTCAAAGTGAGTTTTCAGTCAAGTTTCAACCTGAAAGCATAGAAAGATGCATAAACTTGAAGTTACAGCTTGATTTCAGTGAGTTTTCATCAAAATACAGGAGTTCTGGATGAAGTGCTCATTTTGGCCTTCTCTCGCTGAGAAAACGCTATTTGTGACCTGCGACACAAAACAGCCATAACTTTTGTTCCAAGTGAGTTTTCAGTCAAGTTTCAACCTGAAAGCATAGAAAGATGCATAAAATTGAAGTTACAGCTTGATTTCAGTGAGTTTTCATCAAAATACAGGAGTTCTGCATGAAGTGTTCATTTTGGCCTTCTCTCGCTGAGAAAACACTATTTGTGACCTGTGATACAAAAATGCCATAACTTTTGTTCAAAGTGAGTTTTCAGTCAAGTTTCATCCTGAAAGCATAGAAAGATGCATTAACTTGAAGTTACAGCTTGATTTCAGTGAGTTTTCATCAAAATACAGGAGTTCTGCATGAAGTGCTCATTTTGGCCTTCTCTCGCTGAGAAAACGCTATTTGTGACCTGCGACACAAAATGCCATAACTTTTGTTCAAAGTGAGTTTTCAGTCAAGTTTCAACCTGAAAGCATAGAAAGATGCATAAACTTGAAGTTACAGCTTGATTTCAGTGAGTTTTCATCAAAATACAGGAGTTCTGCATGAAGTGCTCATTTTGGCCTTCTCTCGCTGAGAAAACGCTATTTGTGACCTGCGACACAAAACAGCCATAACTTTTGTTCAAAGTGAGTTTTCAGTCAAATTTCAACCTGAAAGCATAGAAAGATGCATAAACTTGAAGTTACAGCTTGATTTCAGTGAGTTTTCATTAAAATACAGGAGTTCTGCATTAAGTGTTCATTTTGGCCTTCTCTCGCTGAGAAAACGCTATTTGTGACCTGCGACAAAAAACAGCCATAACTTTTGTTCAAAGTGAGTTTTCAGTCAAGTTTCATCCTGAAAGCATAGAAAGATGCATAAACTTGAAGTTACAGCTTGATTTCAGTGAGTTTTCATCAAAACACAGGAGTTCTGCATGAAGTGTTCATTTTGGCCTTCTCTCGCTGAGAAAACGCTATTTGTGACCTGCGACAAAAAACAGCCATAACTTTTGTTCAAAGTGAGTTTTCAGTCAAGTTTCATCCTGAAAGCATAGAAAGATGCATAAACTTGAAGTTACTGCTTGATTTCACTGAGTTTTCATCAAAACACAGGAGTTCTGCATGAAGTGTTCATTTTGGCCTTCTCTCGCTGAGAAAACGCTATTTGTGACCTGCGACACAAAACAGCCATAACTTTTGTTCAAAGTGAGTTTTCAGTCAAGTTTCAACCTGAAAGCATAGAAAGATGCATAAACTTGAAGTTACAGCTTGATTTCAGTGAGTTTTCATCAAAATACAGGAGTTCTGCATGAAGTGTTCATTTTGGCCTTCTCTCGCTGAGAAAACACTATTTGTGACCTGTGATACAAAAATGCCATAACTTTTGTTCAAAGTGAGTTTTCAGTCAAGTTTCATCCTGAAAGCATAGAAAGATGCATAAACTTGAAGTTACAGCTTGATTTCAGTGAGTTTTCATCAAAATACAGGAGTTCTGCATGAAGTGTTCATTTTGGCCTTCTCTCGCTGAGAAAACACTATTTGTGACCTGTGATACAAAAATGCCATAACTTTTTTTCAAAGTGAGTTTTCAGTCAAGTTTCATCCTGAAAGCATAGAAAGATGCATAAACTTGAAGTTACAGCTTGATTTCAGTGAGTTTTCATCAAAATACAGGAGTTCTGCATGAAGTGCTCATTTTGGCCTTCTCTCGCTGAGAAAACGCTATTTGTGACCTGCGACACAAAACAGCCATAACTTTTGTTCAAAGTGAGTTTTCAGTCAAAATTCAACCTGAAAGCATAGAAAGATGCAAAAACTTGAAGTTACAGCTTGATTTCAGTGAGTTTTCATCAAAATACAGGAGTTCTGCATGAAGTGTTCATTTTGGCCTTCTCTCGCTGAGAAAACACTATTTGTGACCTGTGATACAAAAATGCCATAACTTTTGTTCAAAGTGAGTTTTCAGTCAAGTTTCAACCTGAAAGCATAGAAAGATGCATAAACTTGAAGTTACAGCTTGATTTCAGTGAGTTTTCATCAAAATTACAGGAGTTCTGCATGAAGTGTTCATTTTGGCCTTCTCTCGCTGAGAAAACACTATTTGTGACCTGTGATACAAAAATGCCATAACTTTTGTTCAAAGTGAGTTTTCAGTCAAGTTTCATCCTGAAAGCATAGAAAGATGCATAAACTTGAAGTTACAGCTTGATTTCAGTGAGTTTTCATCAAAATACAGGAGTTCTGCATGAAGTGTTCATTTTGGCCTTCTCTCGCTGAGAAAACACTATTTGTGACCTGTGATACAAAAATGCCATAACTTTTGTTCAAAGTGAGTTTTTAGTCAAGTTTCAACCTGAAAGCATAGAAAGATGCATAAACTTGAAGTTACAGCTTGATTTCAGTGAGTTTTCATCAAAATACAGGAGTTCTGCATGAAGTGTTCATTTTGGCCTTCTCTCGCTGAGAAAACACTATTTGTGACCTGTGATACAAAAATGCCATAACTTTTGTTCAAAGTGAGTTTTCAGTCAAGTTTCATCCTGAAAGCATAGAAAGATGCATAAACTTGAAGTTACAGCTTGATTTCAGTGAGTTTTCATCAAAATACAGGAGTTCTGCATGAAGTGTTCATTTTGGCCTTCTCTCGCTGAGAAAATACTATTTGTGACCTGTGATACAAAAATGCCATAACTTTTGTTCAAAGTGAGTTTTTAGTCAAGTTTCAACCTGAAAGCATAGAAAGATGCATAAACTTGAAGTTACAGCTTGATTTCAGTGAGTTTTCATCAAAATACAGGAGTTCTGCATGAAGTGTTCATTTTGGCCTTCTCTCGCTGAGAAAACACTATTTGTGACCTGTGATACAAAAATGCATAACTTTTGTTCAAAGTGAGTTTTCAGTCAAGTTTCAACCTGAAAGCATAGAAAGATGCAAAAACTTGAAGTTACAGCTTGATTTCAGTGAGTTTTCATCAAAATACAGGAGTTCTGCATGAAGTGTTCATTTTGGCCTTCTCTCGCTGGGAAAACACTATTTGTGACCTGTGATACAAAAATGCCATAACTTTTGTTCAAAGTGAGTTTTCAGTCAAGTTTCAACCTGAAAGAATAGAAAGATGCATAAACTTGAAGTTACAGCTTGATTTCAGTGAGTTTTCATCAAAATACAGGAGTTCTGCATGAAGTGCTCATTTTGGCCTTCTCTCGCTGAGAAAACGCTATTTGTGACCTGCGACACAAAACAGCCATAACTTTTGTTCAAAGTGAGTTTTCAGTCAAATTTCAACCTGAAAGCATAGAAAGATGCATAAACTTGAAGTTACAGCTTGTTTTCAGTGAGTTTTCATCAAAATACAGGAGTTCTGCATGAAGTGTTCATTTTGGCCTTCTCTCGCTGAGAAAACACTATTTGTGACCTGTGATACAAAAATGCCATAACTTTTGTTAAAAGTGAGTTTTCAGTCAAGTTTCATCCTGAAAGCATAGAAAGATGCATAAACTTGAAGTTACAGCTTGATTTCAGTGAGTTTTCATCAAAATACAGGAGTTCTGCATGAAGTGTTCATTTTGGCCTTCTCTCGCTGAGAAAACACTATTTGTGACCTGTGATACAAAAATGCCATAACTTTTGTTCAAAGTGAGTTTTCAGTCAAGTTTCAACCTGAAAGCATAGAAAGATGCATAAACTTGAAGTTACAGCTTGATTTCAGTGAGTTTTCATCAAAATACAGGAGTTCTGCATGAAGTGTTCATTTTGGCCTTCTCTCGCTGAGAAAACACTATTTGTGACCTGTGATACAAAAATGCCATAACTTTTGTTCCAAGTGAGTTTTCAGTCAAGTTTCAACCTGAAAGCATAGAAAGATGCATAAACTTGAAGTTACAGCTTGATTTCAGTGAGTTTTCATCAAAATACAGGAGTTCTGCATGAAGTGTTCATTTTGGCCTTCTCTCGCTGAGAAAACACTATTGTGACCTGTGATACAAAAATGCCATAACTTTTGTTCAAAGTGAGTTTTCAGTCAAGTTTCATCCTGAAAGCATAGAAAGATGCATAAACTTGAAGTTACAGCTTGATTTCAGTGAGTTTTCATCAAAATACAGGAGTTCTGCATGAAGTGCTCATTTTGGCCTTCTCTCGCTGAGAAAACGCTATTTGTGACCTGCGACACAAAAATGCCATAACTTTTGTTCAAAGTGAGTTTTCAGTCAAGTTTCAACCTGAAAGCATAGAAAGATGCATAAACTTGAAGTTACAGCTTGATTTCAGTGAGTTTTCATCAAAATACAGGAGTTCTGCATGAAGTGCTCATTTTGGCCTTCTCTCGCTGAGAAAACGCTATTTGTGACCTGCGACACAAAAATGCCATAACTTTTGTTCAAAGTGAGTTTTCAGTCAAATTTCAACCTGAAAGCATAGAAAGATGCATAAACTTGAAGTTACAGCTTGATTTCAGTGAGTTTTCATCAAAATACAGGAGTTCTGCATTAAGTGTTCATTTTGGCCTTCTCTCGCTGAGAAAACACTATTTGTGACCTGCGACAAAAAACAGCCATAACTTTTGTTCAAAGTGAGTTTTCAGTCAAGTTTCATCCTGAAAGCATAGAAAGATGCAAAAACTTGAAGTTACAGCTTGATTTCACTGAGTTTTCATCAAAACACAGGAGTTCTGCATGAAGTGCTCATTTTGGCCTTCTCTCGCTGAGAAAACGCTATTTGTGACCTGTGATACAAAAATGCCATAACTTTTGTTCAAAGTGAGTTTTCAGTCAAGTTTCAACCTGAAAGCATAGAAAGATGCATAAACTTGAAGTTACAGCTTGATTTCAGTGAGTTTTCATCAAAATACAGGAGTTCTGCATGAAGTGTTCATTTTGGCCTTCTCTAGCTGAGAAAACACTATTTGTGACCTGTGATACAAAAATGCCATAACTTTTGTTCAAAGTGAGTTTTCAGTCAAGTTTCATCCTGAAAGCATAGAAAGATGCATAAACTTGAAGTTACAGCTTGATTTCAGTGAGTTTTCATCAAAATACAGGAGTTCTGCATGAAGTGTTCATTTTGGCCTTCTCTCGCTGAGAAAACACTATTTGTGACCTGTGATACAAAAATGCCATAACTTTTGTTCAAAGTGAGTTTTAAGTCAAGTTTCATCCTGAAAGCATAGAAAGATGCATAAACTTGAAGTTACAGCTTGATTTCAGTGAGTTTTCATCAAAATACAGGAGTTCTGCATGAAGTGTTCATTTTGGCCTTCTCTCGCTGAGAAAACGCTATTTGTGACCTGCGACACAAAACAGCCATAACTTTTGTTCAAAGTGAGTTTTCAGTCAAGTTTCAACCTGAAAGCATAGAAAGATGCATAAACTTGAAGTTACAGCTTGATTTCAGTGAGTTTTCATCAAAATACAGGAGTTCTGCATGAAGTGTTCATTTTGGCCTTCTCTCGCTGAGAAAACACTATTTGTGACCTGTGATACAAAAATGCCATAACTTTTGTTCAAAGTGAGTTTTCAGTCAAGTTTCAACCTGAAAGCATAGAAACATGCATAAACTTGAAGTTAAAGCTTTATTTCAGTGAGTTTTCATCAAAATACAGGAGTTCTGCATGAAGTGCTCATTTTGGCCTTCTCTCGCTGAGAAAACGCTATTTGTGACCTGCGACACAAAACAGCCATAACTTTTGTTCAAAGTGAGTTTTAAGTCAAAATTCAACCTGAAAGCATAGAAAGATGCATAAACTTGAAGTTACAGCTTGATTTCAGTGAGTTTTCATCAAAATACAGGAGTTCTGCATGAAGTGTTCATTTTGGCCTTCTCTCGCTGAGAAAACACTATTTGTGACCTGTGATACAAAAATGCCATAACTTTTGTTCAAAGTGAGTTTTCAGTCAAGTTTCAACCTGAAAGCATAGAAAGATGCATAAACTTGAAGTTACAGCTTGATTTCAGTGAGTTTTCATCAAAATACAGGAGTTCTGCATGAAGTGTTCATTTTGGCCTTCTCTCGCTGAGAAAACACTATTTGTGACCTGTGATACAAAAATGCCATAACTTTTGTTCAAAGTGAGTTTTCAGTCAAGTTTCAACCTGAAAGCATAGAAAGATGCAAAAACTTGAAGTTACAGCTTGATTTCAGTGAGTTTTCATCAAAATACAGGAGTTCTGCATGAAGTGTTCATTTTGGCCTTCTCTCGCTGAGAAAACCCTATTTGTGACCTGTGATACAAAAATGCCATAACTTTTGTTCAAAGTGAGTTTTCAGTCAAGTTTCAACCTGAAAGCATAGAAAGATGCATAAACTTGAAGTTACAGCTTGATTTCAGTGAGTTTTCATCAAAATACAGGAGTTCTGCATGAAGTGTTCATTTTGGCCTTCTCTCGCTGAGAAAACACTATTTGTGACCTGCGACACAAAAAAGCCATAACTTTTCTTCAAAGTGAGTTTTCAGTCAAATTTCATCCTGAAAGCATAGAAAGATGCATAAACTTGAAGTTACAGCTTGATTTCAGTGAGTTTTCATCAAAATACAGGAGTTCTGCATGAAGTGTTCATTTTGGCCTTCTCTCGCTGAGAAAACGCTATTTGTGAACTGCGACACAAAACAGCCATAACTTTTGTTCAAAGTGAGTTTTCAGTCAAGTTTCAACCTGAAAGCATAGAAAGATGCATAAACTTGAAGTTACAGCTCTATTTCAGTGAGTTTTCATCAAAATACAGGAGTTCTGCATGAAGTGTTCATTTATGCCTTCTCTCGCTGAGAAAACACTATTTGTGACCTGTGATACAAAAATGCCATAACTTTTGTTCAAAGTGAGTTTTCAGTCAAGTTTCAACCTGAAAGCATAGAAAGATGCATAAACTTGAAGTTACAGCTTGATTTCAGTGAGTTTTCATCAAAATACAGGAGTTCTGCATGAAGTGTTCATTTTGGCCTTCTCTCGCTGAGAAAACGCTATTTGTGACCTGTGATACAAAAATGACATAACTTTTGTTCAAAGTGAGTTTTCAGTCAAGTTTCATCCTGAAAGCATAGAAAGATGCATAAACTTGAAGTTACAGCTTGATTTCAGTGAGTTTTCATCAAAATACAGGAGTTCTGCATGAAGTGCTCATTTTGGCCTTCTCTCGCTGAGAAAACGCTATTTGTGACCTGCGACACAAAACAGCCATAACTTTTGTTCAAAGTGAGTTTTCAGTCAAATTTCAACCTGAAAGCATAGAAAGATGCATAAACTTGAAGTTACAGCTTGATTTCAGTGAGTTTTCATCAAAATACAGGAGTTCTGCATGAAGTGTTCATTTTGGCCTTCTCTCGCTGAGAAAACACTATTTGTGACCTGCGACACAAAAAAGCCATAACTTTTCTTCAAAGTGAGTTTTCAGTCAAATTTCATCCTGAAAGCATAGAAAGATGCATAAACTTGAAGTTACAGCTTGATTTCAGTGAGTTTTCATCAAAATACAGGAGTTCTGCATGAAGTGTTCATTTTGGCCTTCTCTCGCTGAGAAAACGCTATTTGTGCACTGCGACACAAAACAGCCATAACTTTTGTTCAAAGTGAGTTTTCAGTCAAGTTTCAACCTGAAAGCATAGAAAGATGCATAAACTTGAAGTTACAGCTTGATTTCAGTGAGTTTTCATCAAAATACAGGAGTTCTGCATGAAGTGTTCATTTTGGCCTTCTCTCGCTGAGAAAACACTATTTGTGACCTTTGATACAAAAATGCCATAACTTTTGTTCAAAGTGAGTTTTCAGTCAAGTTTCATCCTGAAAGCATAGAAAGATGCATAAACTTGAAGTTACAGCTTGATTTCAGTGAGTTTTCATCAAAATACAGGAGTTCTGCATGAAGTGCTCATTTTGGCCTTCTCTCGCTGAGAAAACGCTATTTGTGACCTGCGACACAAAACAGCCATAACTTTTGTTCAAAGTGAGTTTTCAGTCAAATTTCAACCTGAAAGCATAGAAAGATGCATAAACTTGAAGTTACAGCTTGATTTCAGTGAGTTTTCATCAAAATACAGGAGTTCTGCATGAAGTGTTCATTTTGGCCTTCTCTCGCTGAGAAAACACTATTTGTGACCTGTGATACAAAAATGCAATAACTTTTGTTCAAAGTGAGTTTTCAGTCAAGTTTCATCCTGAAAGCATAGAAAGATGCATAAACTTGAAGTTACAGCTTGATTTCAGTGAGTTTTCATCAAAATACAGGAGTTCTGCATGAAGTGTTCATTTTGGCCTTCTCTCGCTGAGAAAACACTATTTGTGACCTGTGATACAAAAATGCCATAACTTTTGTTCAAAGTGAGTTTTCAGTCAAGTTTCAACCTGAAAGCATAGAAAGATGCATAAACTTGAAGTTACAGCTTGATTTCAGTGAGTTTTCATCAAAATACAGGAGTTCTGCTTGAAGTTTTCATTTTGGCCTTCTCTCGCTGAGAAAACACTATTTGTGACCTGTGATACAAAAAAGCCATAACTTTTCTTCAAAGTGAGTTTTCAGTCAAGTTTTGTCCTGAAAGCATAGAAAGATGCATAAACTTGAAGTTACAGCTTGATTTCAGTGAGTTTTCATCAAAATACAGGAGTTCTGCATTAAGTGTTCATTTTGGCCTTCTCTCGCTGAGAAAACCCAATTTGTGACCTGTGATACAAAAATGCCATAACTTTTGTTCAAAGTGAGTTTTCAGTCAAGTTTCATCCTGAAAGCATAGAAAGATGCATAAACTTGAAGTTACAGCTTGATTTCAGTGAGTTTTCATCAAAATACAGGAGTTCTGCATGAAGTGTTCATTTTGGCCTTCTCTCGCTGAGAAAACACTATTTGTGACCTGTGATACAAAAATGCCATAACTTTTGTTCAAAGTGAGTTTTCAGTCGAGTTTCATCCTGAAAGCATAGAAAGATGCATAAACTTGAAGTTACAGCTTGATTTCAGTGAGTTTTCATCAAAATACAGGAGTTCTGCATGAAGTGTTCATTTTGGCCTTCTCTCGCTGAGAAAACACTATTTGTGACCTGTGATAGAAAAATGCCATAACTTTTGTTCAAAGTGAGTTTTAAGTCAAGTTTCATCCTGAAAGCATAGAAAGATGCATAAACTTGAAGTTACAGCTTGATTTCAGTGAGTTTTCATCAAAATACAGGAGTTCTGCATGAAGTGTTCATTTTGGCCTTCTCTCGCTGAGAAAACGCTATTTGTGACCTGCGACACAAAACAGCCATAACTTTTGTTCAAAGTGAGTTTTCAGTCAAGTTTCAACCTGAAAGCATAGAAAGATGCATAAACTTGAAGTTACAGCTTGATTTCAGTGAGTTTTCATCAAAATACAGGAGTTCTGCATGAAGTGTTCATTTTGGCCTTCTCTAGCTGAGAAAACACTATTTGTGACCTGTGATACAAAAATGCCATAACTTTTGTTCAAAGTGAGTTTTCAGTCAAGTTTCATCCTGAAAGCATAGAAAGATGCATAAACTTGAAGTTACAGCTTGATTTCAGTGAGTTTTCATCAAAATAAAGGGGTTCTGCATGAAGTGTTCATTTTGGCCTTCTCTCGCTGAGAAAACACTATTTGTGACCTGTGATACAAAAATGCCATAACTTTTGTTCAAAGTGAGTTTTAAGTCAAGTTTCATCCTGAAAGCATAGAAAGATGCATAAACTTGAAGTTACAGCTTGATTTCAGTGAGTTTTCATCAAAATACAGGAGTTCTGCATGAAGTGTTCATTTTGGCCTTCTCTCGCTGAGAAAACGCTATTTGTGACCTGCGACACAAAACAGCCATAACTTTGTTCAAAGTGAGTTTTCAGTTGAGTTTCAACCTGAAAGCATAGAAAGATGCATAAACTTGAAGTTACAGCTTGATTTCAGTGAGTTTTCATCAAAATACAAGAGTTCTGCATGAAGTGTTCATTTTGAACTTCTCTCGCTGAGAAAACACTATTTGTGACCTGTGATACAAAAATGCCATAACTTTTGTTCAAAGTGAGTTTTCAGTCAAGTTTCATCCTGAAAGCATAGAAAGATGCATAAACTTGAAGTTACAGCTTGATTTCAGTGAGTTTTCATCAAAATACAGGAGTTCTGCATGATGTGTTCATTTTGGCCTTCTCTCGCTGAGAAAACGCTATTTGTGACCTGCGACACAAAACAGCCATAACTTTTGTTCAAAGTGAGTTTTCAGTCAAATTTCAACCTGAAAGCATAGAAAGATGCATAAACTTGAAGTTACAGCTTGATTTCAGTGAGTTTTCATCAAAATACAGGAGTTCTGCATGAAGTGTTCATTTTGGCCTTCTCTCGCTGAGAAAACACTATTTGTGACCTGTGATACAAAAATGCCATAACTTTTGTTCAAAGTGAGTTTTCAGTCAAGTTTCATCCTGAATGCATAGAAAGATGCATAAACTTGAAGTTACAGCTTGATTTCACTGAGTTTTCATCAAAACACAGGAGTTCTGCATGAAGTGTTCATTTTGGCCTTCTCTCGCTGAGAAAACGCTATTTGTGACCTGCGACACAAAACAGCCATAACTTTTGTTCAAAGTTAGTTTTCAGTCAAGTTTCAACCTGAAAGCATAGAAAGATGCATAAACTTGAAGTTACAGCTTGATTTCAGTGAGTTTTCATCAAAATACAGGAGTTCTGCATGAAGTGTTCATTTTGGCCTTCTCTCGCTGAGAAAACACTATTTGTGACCTGTGATACAAAAATGCCATAACTTTTGTTCAAAGTGAGTTTTCAGTCAAGTTTCAACCTGAAAGCATAGAAAGATGCATAAACTTGAAGTTACAGCTTGATTTCAGTGAGTTTTCATCAAAATACAGGAGTTCTGCATGAAGTGTTCATTTTGGCCTTCTCTCGCTGAGAAAACACTATTTGTGACCTGTGATACAAAAATGCCATAACTTTTGTTCAAAGTGAGTTTTCAGTCAAGTTTTATCCTGAAAACATAGAAAGATGCATAAACTTGAAGTTACAGCTTGATTTCACTGAGTTTTCATCAAAATACAGGAGTTCTGCATGAAGTGCTCATTTTGGCCTTCTCTCGCTGAGAAAACGCTATTTTTGACCTGCGACACAAAAATGCCATAACTTTTGTTCAAAGTGAGTTTTCAGTCAAGTTTCATCCTGAAAGCATAGAAAGATGCATAAACTTGAAGTTACAGCTTGATTTCAGTGAGTTTTCATCAAAATACAGGAGTTCTGCATGAAGTGTTCATTTTGGCCTTCTCTCGCTGAGAAAACCCTATTTGTGACCTGTGATACAAAAATGCCATAACTTTTGTTCAAAGTGAGTTTTCAGTCAAGTTTCAACCTGAATGCATAGAAAGATGCATAAACTTGAAGTTACAGCTTGATTTCAGTGAGTTTTCATCAAAATACAGGAGTTCTGCATGAAGTGTTCATTTTGGCCTTCTCTCGCTGAGAAAACACTATTTGTGACCTGCGACACAAAAAAGCCATAACTTTTCTTCAAAGTGAGTTTTCAGTCAAATTTCATCCTGAAAGCATAGAAAGATGCATAAACTTGAAGTTACAGCTTGATTTCAGTGAGTTTTCATCAAAATACAGGAGTTCTGCATGAAGTGTTCATTTTGGCCTTCTCTCGCTGAGAAAACGCTATTTGTGAACTGCGACACAAAACAGCCATAACTTTTCTTCAAAGTGAGTTTTCAGTCAAGTTTCAACCTGAAAGCATAGAAAGATGCATAAACTTGAAGTTACAGCTCTATTTCAGTGAGTTTTCATCAAAATACAGGAGTTCTGCATGAAGTGTTCATTTTGGCCTTCTCTCGCTGAGAAAACACTATTTGTGACCTGTGATACAAAAATGCCATAACTTTTGTTCAAAGTGAGTTTTCAGTCAAGTTTCAACCTGAAAGCATAGAAAGATGCATAAACTTGAAGTTACAGCTTGATTTCAGTGAGTTTTCATCAAAATACAGGAGTTCTGCATGAAGTGTTCATTTTGGCCTTCTCTCGCTGAGAAAACGCTATTTGTGACCTGTGATACAAAAATGACATAACTTTTGTTCAAAGTGAGTTTTCAGTCAAGTTTCATCCTGAAAGCATAGAAAGATGCATAAACTTGAAGTTACAGCTTGATTTCAGTGAGTTTTCATCAAAATACAGGAGTTCTGCATGAAGTGCTCATTTTGGCCTTCTCTCGCTGAGAAAACGCTATTTGTGACCTGCGACACAAAACAGCCATAACTTTTGTTCAAAGTGAGTTTTCAGTCAAATTTCAACCTGAAAGCATAGAAAGATGCATAAACTTGAAGTTACAGCTTGATTTCAGTGAGTTTTCATCAAAATACAGGAGTTCTGCATGAAGTGTTCATTTTGGCCTTCTCTCGCTGAGAAAACACTATTTGTGACCTGTGATACAAAAATGCCATAACTTTTGTTCAAAGTGAGTTTTCAGTCAAGTTTCATCCTGAAAGCATAGAAAGATGCATAAACTTGAAGTTACAGCTTGATTTCAGTGAGTTTTCATCAAAATACAGGAGTTCTGCATGAAGTGTTCATTTTGGCCTTCTCTCGCTGAGAAAACCCTATTTGTGACCTGTGATACAAAAATGCCATAACTTTTGTTCAAAGTGAGTTTTCAGTCAAGTTTCAACCTGAAAGCATAGAAAGATGCATAAACTTGAAGTTACAGCTTGATTTCAGTGAGTTTTCATCAAAATACAGGAGTTCTGCATGAAGTGTTCATTTTGGCCTTCTCTCGCTGAGAAAACACTATTTGTGACCTGCGACACAAAAAAGCCATAACTTTTCTTCAAAGTGAGTTTTCAGTCAAATTTCATACTGAAAGCATAGAAAGATGCATAAACTTGAAGTTACAGCTTGATTTCAGTGAGTTTTCATCAAAATACAGGAGTTCTGCATGAAGTGTTCATTTTGGCCTTCTCTCGCTGAGAAAACGCTATTTGTGAACTGCGACACAAAACAGCCATAACTTTTGTTCAAAGTGAGTTTTCAGTCAAGTTTCAACCTGAAAGCATAGAAAGATGCATAAACTTGAAGTTACAGCTCTATTTCAGTGAGTTTTCATCAAAATACAGGAGTTCTGCATGAAGTGTTCATTTTGGCCTTCTCTCGCTGAGAAAACACTATTTGTGACCTGTGATACAAAAATGCCATAACTTTTGTTCAAAGTGAGTTTTCAGTCAAGTTTCAACCTGAAAGCATAGAAAGATGCATAAACTTGAAGTTACAGCTTGATTTCAGTGAGTTTTCATCAAAATACAGGAGTTCTGCATGAAGTGTTCATTTTGGCCTTCTCTCGCTGAGAAAACGCTATTTGTGACCTGTGATACAAAAATGACATAACTTTTGTTCAAAGTGAGTTTTCAGTCAAGTTTCAACCTGAAAGCATAGAAAGATGCATAAACTTGAAGTTACAGCTTGATTTCAGTGAGTTTTCATCAAAATACAGGAGTTCTGCATGAAGTGCTCATTTTGGCCTTCTCTCGCTGAGAAAACGCTATTTGTGACCTGCGACACAAAACAGCCATAACTTTTGTTCAAAGTGAGTTTTCAGTCAAATTTCAACCTGAAAGCATAGAAAGATGCATAAACTTGAAGTTACAGCTTGATTTCAGTGAGTTTTCATCAAAATACAGGAGTTCTGCATGAAGTGTTCATTTTGGCCTTCTCTCGCTGAGAAAACACTATTTGTGACCTGTGATACAAAAATGCCATAACTTTTGTTCAAAGTGAGTTTTCAGTCAAGTTTCATCCTGAAAGCATAGAAAGATGCATAAACTTGAAGTTACAGCTTGATTTCAGTGAGTTTTCATCAAAATACAGGAGTTCTGCATGAAGTGTTCATTTTGGCCTTCTCTCGCTGAGAAAACCCTATTTGTGACCTGTGATACAAAAATGCCATAACTTTTGTTCAAAGTGAGTTTTCAGTCAAGTTTCAACCTGAAAGCATAGAAAGATGCATAAACTTGAAGTTACAGCTTGATTTCAGTGAGTTTTCATCAAAATACAGGAGTTCTGCATGAAGTGTTCATTTTGGCCTTCTCTCGCTGAGAAAACACTATTTGTGACCTGCGACACAAAAAAGCCATAACTTTTCTTCAAAGTGAGTTTTCAGTCAAATTTCATACTGAAAGCATAGAAAGATGCATAAACTTGAAGTTACAGCTTGATTTCAGTGAGTTTTCATCAAAATACAGGAGTTCTGCATGAAGTGTTCATTTTGGCCTTCTCTCGCTGAGAAAACGCTATTTGTGAACTGCGACACAAAACAGCCATAACTTTTGTTCAAAGTGAGTTTTCAGTCAAGTTTCAACCTGAAAGCATAGAAAGATGCATAAACTTGAAGTTACAGCTCTATTTCAGTGAGTTTTCATCAAAATACAGGAGTTCTGCATGAAGTGTTCATTTTGGCCTTCTCTCGCTGAGAAAACACTATTTGTGACCTGTGATACAAAAATGCCATAACTTTTGTTCAAAGTGAGTTTTCAGTCAAGTTTCAACCTGAAAGCATAGAAAGATGCATAAACTTGAAGTTACAGCTTGATTTCAGTGAGTTTTCATCAAAATACAGGAGTTCTGCATGAAGTGTTCATTTTGGCCTTCTCTCGCTGAGAAAACGCTATTTGTGACCTGTGATACAAAAATGACATAACTTTTGTTCAAAGTGAGTTTTCAGTCAAGTTTCATCCTGAAAGCATAGAAAGATGCATAAACTTGAAGTTACAGCTTGATTTCAGTGAGTTTTCATCAAAATACAGGAGTTCTGCATGAAGTGCTCATTTTGGCCTTCTCTCGCTGAGAAAACGCTATTTGTGACCTGCGACACAAAACAGCCATAACTTTTGTTCAAAGTGAGTTTTCAGTCAAATTTCAACCTGAAAGCATAGAAAGATGCATAAACTTGAAGTTACAGCTTGATTTCAGTGAGTTTTCATCAAAATACAGGAGTTCTGCATTAAGTGTTCATTTTGGCCTTCTCTCGCTGAGAAAACACTATTTGTGACCTGTGATACAAAAATGCCATAACTTTTGTTCAAAGTGAGTTTTCAGTCAAGTTTCATCCTGAAAGCATAGAAAGATGCATAAACTTGAAGTTACAGCTTGATTTCAGTGAGTTTTCATCAAAATACAGGAGTTCTGCATGAAGTGTTCATTTTGGCCTTCTCTCGCTGAGAAAACCCTATTTGTGACCTGTGATACAAAAACTTCCATAACTTTTGTTCAAAGTGAGTTTTCAGTCAAGTTTCAACCTGAAAGCATAGAAAGATGCATAAACTTGAAGTTACAGCTTGATTTCAGTGAGTTTTCATCAAAATACAGGAGTTCTGCATGAAGTGTTCATTTTGGCCTTCTCTCGCTGAGAAAACCCTATTTGTGACCTGCGACACAAAAAAGCCATAACTTTTCTTCAAAGTGAGTTTTCAGTCAAATTTCATCCTGAAAGCATAGAAAGATGCATAAACTTGAAGTTACAGCTTGATTTCAGTGAGTTTTCATCAAAATACAGGAGTTCTGCATGAAGTGTTCATTTTGGCCTTCTCTCGCTGAGAAAACGCTATTTGTGAACTGCGACACAAAACAGCCATAACTTTTGTTCAAAGTGAGTTTTCAGTCAAGTTTCAACCTGAAAGCATAGAAAGATGCATAAACTTGAAGTTACAGCTCTATTTCAGTGAGTTTTCATCAAAATACAGGAGTTCTGCATGAAGTGTTCATTTTGGCCTTCTCTCGCTGAGAAAACCCTATTTGTGACCTGTGATACAAAAATGCCATAACTTTTGTTCAAAGTGAGTTTTCAGTCAAGTTTCAACCTGAAAGCATAGAAAGATGCATAAACTTGAAGTTACAGCTTGATTTCAGTGAGTTTTCATCAAAATACAGGAGTTCTGCATGAAGTGTTCATTTTGTCCTTCTCTCGCTGAGAAAACGCTATTTGTGACCTGTGATACAAAAATGACATAACTTTTGTTCAAAGTGAGTTTTCAGTCAAGTTTCATCCTGAAAGCATAGAAAGATGCATAAACTTTAAGTTACAGCTTGATTTCAGTGAGTTTTCATCAAAATACAGGAGTTCTGCATGAAGTGCTCATTTTGGCCTTCTCTCGCTGAGAAAACGCTATTTGTGACCTGCGAAACAAAACAGCCATAACTTTTGTTCAAAGTGAGTTTTCAGTCAAATTTCAAACTGAAAGCATAGAAAGACGCATAAACTTGAAGTTACAGCTTGATTTCAGTGAGTTTTCATCAAAATACAGGAGTTCTGCATGAAGTGTTCATTTTGGCCTTCTCTCGCTGAGAAAACACTATTTGTGACCTGTGATACAAAAATGCCATAACTTTTGTTCAAAGTGAGTTTTCAGTCAAGGTTCATCCTGAAAGCATAGAAAGATGCATAAACTTGAAGTTACAGCTTGATTTCAGTGAGTTTTCATCAAAATACAGTAGTTCTGCATGAAGTGCTCATTTTGGCCTTCTCTCGCTGAGAAAACGCTATTTGTGACCTGCGACACAAAAAAGCCATAACTTTTGTTCAAAGTGAGTTTTCAGTCAAGTTTCAACCTGAAAGCATAGAAAGATGCATAAACTTGAAGTTACAGCTCTATTTCAGTGAGTTTTCATCAAAATACAGGAGTTCTGCATGAAGTGTTCATTTTGGCCTTCTCTCGCTGAGAAAACCCTATTTGTGACCTGTGATACAAAAATGCCATAACTTTTGTTCAAAGTGAGTTTTCAGTCAAGTTTCAACCTGAAAGCATAGAAAGATGCATAAACTTGAAGTTACAGCTTGATTTCAGTGAGTTTTCATCAAAATACAGGAGTTCTGCATGAAGTGTTCATTTTGGCCTTCTCTCGCTGAGAAAACGCTATTTGTGACCTGTGATACAAAAATGACATAACTTTTGTTCAAAGTGAGTTTTCAGTCAAGTTTCATCCTGAAAGCATAGAAAGATGCATAAACTTTAAGTTACAGCTTGATTTCAGTGAGTTTTCATCAAAATACAGGAGTTCTGCATGAAGTGCTCATTTTGGCCTTCTCTCGCTGAGAAAACGCTATTTGTGACCTGCGAAACAAAACAGCCATAACTTTTGTTCAAAGTGAGTTTTCAGTCAAATTTCAAACTGAAAGCATAGAAAGACGCATAAACTTGAAGTTACAGCTTGATTTCAGTGAGTTTTCATCAAAATACAGGAGTTCTGCATGAAGTGTTCATTTTGGCCTTCTCTCGCTGAGAAAACACTATTTGTGACCTGTGATACAAAAATGCCATAACTTTTGTTCAAAGTGAGTTTTCAGTCAAGGTTCATCCTGAAAGCATAGAAAGATGCATAAACTTGAAGTTACAGCTTGATTTCAGTGAGTTTTCATCAAAATACAGTAGTTCTGCATGAAGTGCTCATTTTGGCCTTCTCTCGCTGAGAAAACGCTATTTGTGACCTGCGACACAAAAAAGCCATAACTTTTGTTCAAAGTGAGTTTTCAGTCAAATTTCAACCTGAAAGCATAGAAAGATGCATAAACTTGAAGTTACAGCTTGATTTCAGTGAGTTTTCATCAAAATACAGGAGTTCTGCATGAAGTGTTCATTTTGGCCTTCTCTCGCTGAGAAAACACTATTTGTGACCTGTGATACAAAAATGCCATAACTTTTGTTCAAAGTGAGTTTTCAGTCAAGTTTCAACCTGAAAGCATAGAAAGATGCATAAAAATGAAGTTACAGCTTGATTTCAGTGAGTTTTCATCAAAATACAGGAGTTCTGCTTGAAGTTTTCATTTTGGCCTTCTCTCACTGAGAAAACACTATTTGTGACCTGTGATACAAAAAAGCCATAACTTTTCTTCAAAGTGAGTTTTCAGTCAAGTTTTGTCCTGAAAGCATAGAAAGATGCATAAACTTGAAGTTACAGCTTGATTTCAGTGAGTTTTCATCAAAATACAGGAGTTCTGCATGAAGTGTTCATTTTGGCCTTCTCTCGCTGAGAAAACACTATTTGTGACCTGTGATACAAAAATGCCATAACTTTTGTTCAAAGTGAGTTTTCAGTCAAGTTTCAACCTGAAAGCATAGAAAGATGCATAAACTTGAAGTTACAGCTTGATTTCAGTGAGTTTTCATCAAAATACAGGAGTTCTGCATGAAGTTTTCATTTTGGCATTCTCTCGCTGAGAAAACACTATTTGTGACCTGTGATACAAAAATGCCATAACTTTTGTTCAAAGTGAGTTTTCAGTCAAGTTTCATCCTGAAAGCATAGAAAGATGCATAAACTTGAAGTTACAGCTTGATTTCACTGAGTTTTCATCAAAATACAGGAGTTCTGCATGAAGTGCTCATTTTGGCCTTCTCTCGCTGAGAAAACGCTATTTGTGACCTGCGACAAAAAAAAGGCCATAACTTTTGTTCAAAGTGAGTTTTCAGTCAAGTTTCAACCTGAAAGCATAGAAAGATGCATAAACTTGAAGTTACAGCTCTATTTCAGTGAGTTTTCATCAAAATACAGGAGTTCTGCATGAAGTGTTCATTTTGGCCTTCTCTCGCTGAGAAAACCCTATTTGTGACCTGTGATACAAAAATGCCATAACTTTTGTTCAAAGTGAGTTTTCAGTCAAGTTTCAACCTGAAAGCATAGAAAGATGCATAAACTTGAAGTTACAGCTTGATTTCAGTGAGTTTTCATCAAAATACAGGAGTTCTGCATGAAGTGTTCATTTTGGCCTTCTCTCGCTGAGAAAACGCTATTTGTGACCTGTGATACAAAAATGACATAACTTTTGTTCAAAGTGAGTTTTCAGTCAAGTTTCATCCTGAAAGCATAGAAAGATGCATAACCTTTAAGTTACAGCTTGATTTCAGTGAGTTTTCATCAAAATACAGGAGTTCTGCATGAAGTGCTCATTTTGGCCTTCTCTCGCTGAGAAAACGCTATTTGTGACCTGCGACACAAATCAGCCATAACTTTTGTTCAAAGTGAGTTTTCAGTCAAATTTCAACCTGAAAGCATAGAAAGATGCATAAACTTGAAGTTACAGCTTGATTTCAGTGAGTTTTCATCAAAATACAGGAGTTCTGCATTAAGTGTTCATTTTGGCCTTCTCTCGCTGAGAAAACACTATTTGTGACCTGTGATACAAAAATGCCATAACTTTTGTTCAAAGTGAGTTTTCAGTCAAGGTTCATCCTGAAAGCATAGAAAGATGCATAAACTTGAAGTTACAGCTTGATTTCAGTGAGTTTTCATCAAAATACAGTAGTTCTGCATGAAGTGCTCATTTTGGCCTTCTCTCGCTGAGAAAACGCTATTTGTGACCTGCGACACAAAAAAGCCATAACTTTTGTTCAAAGTGAGTTTTCAGTCAAATTTCAACCTGAAAGCATAGAAAGATGCATAAACTTGAAGTTACAGCTTGATTTCAGTGAGTTTTCATCAAAATACAGGAGTTATGCATGAAGTGTTCATTTTGGCCTTCTCTCGCTGAGAAAACACTATTTGTGACCTGTGATACAAAAATGCCATAACTTTTGTTCAAAGTGAGTTTTCAGTCAAGTTTCAACCTGAAAGCATAGAAAGATGCATAAAAATGAAGTTACAGCTTGATTTCAGTGAGTTTTCATCAAAATACAGGAGTTCTGCTTGAAGTTTTCATTTTGGCCTTCTCTCACTGAGAAAACACTATTTGTGACCTGTGATACAAAAAAGCCATAACTTTTCTTCAAAGTGAGTTTTCAGTCAAGTTTTGTCCTGAAAGCATAGAAAGATGCATAAACTTGAAGTTACAGCTTGATTTCAGTGAGTTTTCATCAAAATACAGGAGTTCTGCATGAAGTGTTCATTTTGGCCTTCTCTCGCTGAGAAAACACTATTTGTGACCTGTGATACAAAAATGCCATAACTTTTGTTCAAAGTGAGTTTTCAGTCAAGTTTCAACCTGAAAGCATAGAAAGATGCATAAACTTGAAGTTACAGCTTGATTTCAGTGAGTTTTCATCAAAATACAGGAGTTCTGCATGAAGTTTTCATTTTGGCATTCTCTCGCTGAGAAAACACTATTTGTGACCTGTGATACAAAAATGCCATAACTTTTGTTCAAAGTGAGTTTTCAGTCAAGTTTCATCCTGAAAGCATAGAAAGATGCATAAACTTGAAGTTACAGCTTGATTTCACTGAGTTTTCATCAAAATACAGGAGTTCTGCATGAAGTGCTCATTTTGGCCTTCTCTCGCTGAGAAAACGCTATTTGTGACCTGCGACAAAAAAAAGGCCATAACTTTTGTTCAAAGTGAGTTTTCAGTCAAGTTTCAACCTGAAAGCATAGAAAGATGCATAAACTTGAAGTTACAGCTTGATTTCAGTGAGTTTTCATCAAAATACAGGAGTTCTGCATGAAGTGCTCATTTTGGCCTTCTCTCGCTGAGAAAACCCTATTTGTGACCTGTGATACAAAAATGCCATAATTTTTGTTCAAAGTGAGTTTTCAGTCAAGTTTCAACCTGAAAGCATAGAAAGACGCATAAACTTGAAGTTACAGCTTGATTTCAGTGATGTTTTCATCAAAATACAGGAGTTCTGCATGAAGTGTTCATTTTGGCCTTCTCTCGCTGAGAAAACACTATTTGTGACCTGCGACACAAAAAAGCCATAACTTTTCTTCAAAGTGAGTTTTCAGTCAAATTTCATCCTGAAATCATAGAAAGATGCATAAACTTTAAGTTACAGCTTGATTTCAGTGAGTTTTCATCAAAATACAGGAGTTCTGCATGAAGTGTTCATTTTGGCCTTCTCTCGCTGAGAAAACGCTATTTGTGACCTGCGACATAAAACAGCCATAACTTTTGTTCAAAGTGAGTTTTCAGTCAAGTTTCAACCTGAAAGCATAGAAAGATGCATAAACTTGAAGTTACAGCTTGATTTCAGTGAGTTTTCATCAAAATACAGGAGTTCTGCATGAAGTGTTCATTTTGGCCTTCTCTCGCTGAGAAAACACTATTTGTGACCTGTGATACAAAAATGCCATAACTTTTGTTCAAAGTGAGTTTTCAGTCAAGTTTCAACCTGAAAGCATAGAAAGATGCAAAAACTTGAAGTTACAGCTTGATTTCAGTGAGTTTTCATCAAAATACAGGAGTTCTGCATGAAGTGTTCATTTTGGCCTTCTCTCGCTGAGAAAACCCTATTTGTGACCTGTGATACAAAAATGCCATAACTTTTGTTCAAAGTGAGTTTTCAGTCAAGTTTCAACCTGAAAGCATAGAAAGATGCATAAACTTGAAGTTACAGCTTGATTTCAGTGAGTTTTCATCAAAATACAGGAGTTCTGCATGAAGTGTTCATTTTTGCCTTCTCTCGCTGAGAAAACCCTATTTGTGACCTGTGATACAAAAATGCCATAATTTTTGTTCAAAGTGAGTTTTCAGTCAAGTTTCAACCTGAAAGCATAGAAAGATGCATAAACTTGAAGTTACAGCTTGATTTCAGTGAGTTTTCATCAAAATACAGGAGTTCTGCATGAAGTTTTCATTTTGGCATTCTCTCGCTGAGAAAACACTATTTGTGACCTGTGATACAAAAATGCCATAACTTTTGTTCAAAGTGAGTTTTCAGTCAAGTTTCATCCTGAAAGCATAGAAAGATGCATAAACTTGAAGTTACAGCTTGATTTCAGTGAGTTTTCATCAAAATACAGGAGTTCTGCATTAAGTGTTCATTTTGGCCTTCTCTCGCTGAGAAAACACTATTTGTGACCTGTGATACAAAAATGCCATAACTTTTGTTCAAAGTGAGTTTTCAGTCAAGTTTCAACCTGAAAGCATAGAAAGATGCAAAAACTTGAAGTTACAGCTTGATTTCAGTGAGTTTTCATCAAAATACAGGAGTTCTGCATGAAGTTTTCATTTTGGCATTCTCTCGCTGAGAAAACACTATTTGTGACCTGTGATACAAAAATGCCATAACTTTTGTTCAAAGTGAGTTTTCAGTCAAGTTTCATCCTGAAAGCATAGAAAGATGCATAAACTTGAAGTTACAGCTTGATTTCAGTGAGTTTTCATCAAAATACAGGAGTTCTGCATTAAGTGTTCATTTTGGCCTTCTCTCGCTGAGAAAACACTATTTGTGACCTGCGAAAAAAACAGCCATAACTTTTGTTCAAAGTGAGTTTTCAGTCAAGTTTCATCCTGAAAGCATAGAAAGATGCATAAACTTGAAGTTACAGCTTGATTTCACTGAGTTTTCATCAAAACACAGGAGTTCTGCATGAAGTGTTCATTTTGGCCTTCTCTCGCTGAGAAAACGCTATTTGTGACCTGCGACACAAAACAGCCATAACTTTTGTTCAAAGTGAGTTTTCAGTCAAGTTTCAACCTGAAAGCATAGAAAGATGCATAAACTTGAAGTTACAGCTTGATTTCAGTGAGTTTTCATCAAAATACAGGAGTTCTGCATGAAGTGTTCATTTTGGCCTTCTCTCGCTGAGAAAACACTATTTGTGACCTGCGACAAAAAACAGCCATAACTTTGTTCAAAGTGAGTTTTCAGTCAAGTTTCAACCTGAAAGCATAGAAAGATGCATAAACTTGAAGTTACAGCTTGATTTCAGTGAGTTTTCATCAAAATACAGGAGTTCTGCATGAAGTGTTCATTTTGGCCTTCTCTCGCTGAGAAAACACTATTTGTGACCTGTGATACAAAAATGCCATAACTTTTGTTCAAAGTGAGTTTTCAGTCAAGTTTCATCCTGAAAGCATAGAAAGATGCAAAAACTTGAAGTTACAGCTTGATTTCAGTGAGTTTTCATCAAAATACAGGAGTTCTGCATGAAGTGTTCATTTTGGCCTTCTCTCGCTGAGAAAACCCTATTTGTGACCTGTGATACAAAAATGCCATAACTTTTGTTCAAAGTGAGTTTTCAGTCAAGTTTCAACCTGAAAGCATAGAAAGATGCATAAACTTGAAGTTACAGCTTGATTTCAGTGAGTTTTCATCAAAATACAGGAGTTCTGCATGAAGTGTTCATTTTTGCCTTCTCTCGCTGAGAAAACCCTATTTGTGACCTGTGATACAAAAATGCCATAATTTTTGTTCAAAGTGAGTTTTCAGTCAAGTTTCAACCTGAAAGCATAGAAAGATGCATAAACTTGAAGTTACAGCTTGATTTCAGTGAGTTTTCATCAAAATACAGGAGTTCTGCATGAAGTGTTCATTTTGGCCTTCTCTCGCTGAGAAAACACTATTTGTGACCTGCGACACAAAAAAGCCATAACTTTTCTTCAAAGTGAGTTTTCAGTCAAATTTCATCCTGAAAGCATAGAAAGATGCATAAACTTGAAGTTACAGCTTGATTTCAGTGAGTTTTCATCAAAATACAGGAGTTCTGCATGAAGTGTTCATTTTGGCCTTCTCTCGCTGAGAAAACGCTATTTGTGACCTGCGACACAAAACAGCCATAACTTTTGTTCAAAGTGAGTTTTCAGTCAAGTTTCAACCTGAAAGCATAGAAAGATGCATAAACTTGAAGTTACAGCTTGATTTCAGTGAGTTTTCATCAAATTACAGGAGTTCTGCATGAAGTGTTCATTTTGGCCTTCTCTCGCTGAGAAAACACTATTTGTGACCTGTGATACAAAAATGCCATAACTTTTGTTCAAAGTGAGTTTTCAGTCAAGTTTCATCCTGAAAGCATAGAAAGATGCATAAACTTGAAGTTACAGCTTGATTTCACTGAGTTTTCATCAAAACACAGGAGTTCTGCATGAAGTGTTCATTTTGGCCTTGTCTCGCTGAGAAAACGCTATTTGTGACCTGCGACACAAAACAGCCATAACTTTTGTTCAAAGTGAGTTTTCAGTCAAGTTTCAACCTGAAAGCATAGAAAGATGCATAAACTTGAAGTTAAAGCTTGATTTCAGTGAGTTTTCATCAAAATACAGGAGTTCTGCATGAAGTGTTCATTTTGGCCTTCTCTCGCTGAGAAAACACTATTTGTGACCTGTGATACAAAAATGCCATAACTTTTGTTCAAAGTGAGTTTTCAGTCAAGTTTCAACCTGAAAGCATAGAAAGATGCAAAAACTTGAAGTTACAGCTTGATTTCAGTGAGTTTTCATCAAAATACAGGAGTTCTGCATGAAGTGTTCATTTTGGCCTTCTCTCGCTGAGAAAACACTATTTGTGACCTGTCATACAAAAATGCCATAACTTTTGTTCAAAGTGAGTTTTCAGTCAAGTTTCAACCTGAAAGCATAGAAAGATGCATAAACTTGAAGTTACAGCTTGATTTCAGTGAGTTTTCATCAAAATACAGGAGTTCTGCTTGAAGTGTTCATTTTGGCCTTCTCTCGCTGAGAAAACACTATTTGTGACCTGTGATACAAAAAAGCCATAACTTTTCTTCAAAGTGAGTTTTCAGTCAAGTTTTGTCCTGAAAGCATAGAAAGATGCATAAACTTGAAGTTACAGCTTGATTTCAGTGAGTTTTCATCAAAATACAGGAGTTCTGCATGAAGTGTTCATTTTGGCCTTCTCTCGCTGAGAAAACACTATTTGTGACCTGTGATACAAAAATGCCATAACTTTTGTTCAAAGTGAGTTTTCAGTCAAGTTTCAACCTGAAAGCATAGAAAGATGCATAAACTTGAAGTTACAGCTTTATTTCAGTGAGTTTTCATCAAAATACAGGAGTTCTGCATGAAGTGTTCATTTTGGCCTTCTCTCGCTGAGAAAACACTATTTGTGACCTGTGATACAAAAATGCCATAACTTTTGTTCAAAGTGAGTTTTCAGTCAAGTTTTATCCTGAAAGCATAGAAAGATGCATAAACTTGAAGTTACAGCTTGATTTCACTGAGTTTTCATCAAAATACAGGAGTTCTGCATGAAGTGTTCATTTTGGCCTTCTCTCGCTGAGAAAACCCTATTTGTGACCTGTGATACAAAAATGCCATAACTTTTGTTCCAAGTGAGTTTTCAGTCAAGTTTCAACCTGAAAGCATAGAAAGATGCATAAACTTGAAGTTACAGCTTGATTTCAGTGAGTTTTCATCAAAATACAGGAGTTCTGCATGAAGTGTTCATTTTGGCCTTCTCTCGCTGAGAAAACACTATTTGTGACCTGTGACACAAAAAAGCCATAACTTTTCTTCAAAGTGAGTTTTCAGTCAAGTTTCATCCTGAATGCATAGAAAGATGCAAAAACTTGAAGTTACAGCTTGATTTCAGTGAGTTTTCATCAAAATACAGGAGTTCTGCATGAAGTGTTCATTTTGGCCTTCTCTCGCTGAGAAAACGCTATTTGTGACCTGCGACACAAAACAGCCATAACTTTTGTTCAAAGTGAGTTTTCAGTCAAGTTTCAACCTGAAAGCATAGAAAGATGCATAAACTTGAAGTTACAGCTGTATTTCAGTGAGTTTTCATCAAAATACAGGAGTTCTGCATGAAGTGTTCATTTTGGCCTTCTCTCGCTGAGAAAACACTATTTGTGACCTGTGATACAAAAATGCCATAACTTTTGTTCAAAGTGAGTTTTCAGTCAAGTTTCAACCTGAAAGCATAGAAAGATGCATAAACTTGAAGTTACAGCTTGATTTCAGTGAGTTTTCATCAAAATACAGGAGTTCTGCATGAAGTGTTCATTTTGGCCTTCTCTCGCTGAGAAAACGCTATTTGTGACCTGTGATACAAAAATGCCATAACTTTTGTTCAAAGTGAGTTTTCAGTCAAGTTTCATCCTGAAAGCATAGAAAGATGCATAAACTTGAAGTTACAGCTTGATTTCAGTGAGTTTTCATCAAAATACAGGAGTTCTGCATGAAGATCTCATTTTGGCCTTCTCTCGCTGAGAAAACGCTATTTGTGACCTGCGAAACAAAACAGCCATAACTTTTGTTCAAAGTGAGTTTTCAGTCAAATTTCAACCTGAAAGCATAGAAAGATGCATAAACTTGAAGTTACAGCTTGATTTCAGTGAGTTTTCATCAAAATACAGGAGTTCTGCATTAAGTGTTCATTTTGGCCTTCTCTCGCTGAGAAAACACTATTTGTGACCTGTGATACAAAAATGCCATAACTTTTGTTCAAAGTGAGTTTTCAGTCAAGTTTCATCCTGAAAGCATAGAAAGATGCATAAACTTGAAGTTACAGCTTGATTTCAGTGAGTTTTCATCAAAATACAGGAGTTCTGCATGAAGTGCTCATTTTGGCCTTCTCTCGCTGAGAAAACGCTATTTGTAACCTGCGACACAAAACAGCCATAACTTTTGTTCAAAGTGAGTTTTCAGTCAAATTTCAACCTGAAAGCATAGAAAGATGCATAAACTTGAAGTTACAGCTTGATTTCAGTGAGTTTTCATCAAAATACAGGAGTTCTGCATGAAGTGTTCATTTTGGCCTTCTCTCGCTGAGAAAACACTATTTGTGACCTGTGATACAAAAATGCAATAACTTTTGTTCAAAGTGAGTTTTCAGTCAAGTTTCATCCTGAAAGCATAGAAAGATGCATAAACTTGAAGTTACAGCTTGATTTCAGTGAGTTTTCATCAAAATACAGGAGTTCTGCATGAAGTGTTCATTTTGGCCTTCTCTCGCTGAGAAAACACTATTTGTGACCTGTGATACAAAAATGCCATAACTTTTGTTCAAAGTGAGTTTTCAGTCAAGTTTCATCCTGAAAGCATAGAAAGATGCATAAACTTGAAGTTACAGCTTGATTTCACTGAGTTTTCATCAAAATACAGGAGTTCTGCATGAAGTGTTCATTTTGGCCTTGTCTCGCTGAGAAAACGCTATTTGTGACCTGCGACACAAAAATGCCATAACTTTTGTTCAAAGTGAGTTTTCAGTCAAGTTTCAACCTGAAAGCATAGAAAGATGCATAAACTTGAAGTTACAGCTTGATTTCAGTGAGTTTTCATCAAAATACAGGAGTTCTGCATGAAGTGTTCATTTTGGCCTTCTCTCGCTGAGAAAACCCTATTTGTGACCTGTGATACAAAAATACCATAACTTTTGTTCAAAGTGAGTTTTCAGTCAAGTTTCAACCTGAAAGCATAGAAAGATGCATAAACTTGAAGTTACAGCTTGATTTCAGTGAGTTTTCATCAAAATACAGGAGTTCTGCATGAAGTGTTCATTTTGGCCTTCTCTCGCTGAGAAAACACTATTTGTGACCTGCGACACAAAAAAGCCATAACTTTTCTTCAAAGTGAGTTTTCAGTCAAATTTCATCCTGAAAGCATAGAAAGATGCATAAACTTGAAGTTACAGCTTGATTTCAGTGAGTTTTCATCAAAATACAGGAGTTCTGCATGAAGTGTTCATTTTGGCCTTCTCTCGCTGAGAAAACGCTATTTGTGACCTGCGACACAAAACAGCCATAACTTTTGTTCAAAGTGAGTTTTCAGTCAAGTTTCAACCTGAAAGCATAGAAAGATGCAAAAACTTGAAGTTACAGCTTGATTTCAGTGAGTTTTCATCAAAATACAGGAGTTCTGCATGAAGTGTTCATTTTGGCCTTCTCTCGCTGAGAAAACCCTATTTGTGACCTGTGATACAAAAATGCCATAACTTTTGTTCAAAGTGAGTTTTCAGTCAAGTTTCAACCTGAAAGCATAGAAAGATGCATAAACTTGAAGTTACAGCTTGATTTCAGTGAGTTTTCATCAAAATACAGGAGTTCTGCATGAAGTGTTCATTTTGGCCTTCTCTCGCTGAGAAAACCCTATTTTTGACCTGTGATACAAAAATGCCATAATTTTTGTTCAAAGTGAGTTTTCAGTCAAGTTTCAACCTGAAAGCATAGAAAGATGCATAAACTTGAAGTTACAGCTTGATTTCAGTGAGTTTTCATCAAAATACAGGAGTTCTGCATGAAGTGTTCATTTTGGCCTTCTCTCGCTGAGAAAACACTATTTGTGACCTGCGACACAACAAAGCCATAACTTTTCTTCAAAGTGAGTTTTCAGTCAAATTTCATCCTGAAAGCATAGAAAGATGCATAAACTTGAAGTTACAGCTTGATTTCAGTGAGTTTTCATCAAAATACAGGAGTTCTGCATGAAGTGTTCATTTTGGCCTTCTCTCGCTGAGAAAACGCTATTTGTGACCTGCGACACAAAACAGCCATAACTTTTGTTCAAAGTGAGTTTTCAGTCAAGTTTCAACCTGAAAGCATAGAAAGATGCATAAACTTGAAGTTACAGCTTGATTTCAGTGAGTTTTCATCAAAATACAGGAGTTCTGCATGAAGTGTTCATTTTGGCCTTCTCTCGCTGAGAAAACACTATTTGTGACCTGTGATACAAAAATGCCATAACTTTTGTTCAAAGTGAGTTTTCAGTCAAGTTTCAACCTGAAAGCATAGAAAGATGCAAAAACTTGAAGTTACAGCTTGATTTCAGTGAGTTTTCATCAAAATACAGGAGTTCTGCATGAAGTGTTCATTTTGGCCTTCTCTCGCTGAGAAAACACTATTTGTGACCTGTGATACAAAAATGCCATAACTTTTGTTCAAAGTGAGTTTTCAGTCAAGTTTCAACCTGAAAGCATAGAAAGATGCAAAAACTTGAAGTTACAGCTTGATTTCAGTGAGTTTTCATCAAAATACAGGAGTTCTGCATGAAGTGTTCATTTTGGCCTTCTCTCGCTGAGAAAACACTATTTGTGACCTGTGATACAAAAATGCCATAACTTTTGTTCAAAGTGAGTTTTCAGTCAAGTTTCAACCTGAAAGCATAGAAAGATGCATAAACTTGAAGTTACAGCTTGATTTCAGTGAGTTTTCATCAAAATACAGGAGTTCTGCATGAAGTGTTCATTTATGCCTTCTCTCGCTGAGAAAACGCTATTTGTGACCTGTGATACAAAAATATCATAACTTTTGTTCAAAGTGAGTTTTCAGTCAAGTTTCATCCTGAAAGCATAGAAAGATGCATAAACTTGAAGTTACAGCTTGATTTCAGTGAGTTTTCATCAAAATACAGGAGTTCTGCATGAAGTGCTCATTTTGGCCTTCTCTCGCTGAGAAAACGCTATTTGTGACCTGCGACACAAAACAGCCATAACTTTTTTTCAAAGTGAGTTTTCAGTCAAATTTCAACCTGAAAGCATAGAAAGATGCATAAACTTGAAGTTACAGCTTGATTTCAGTGAGTTTTCATCAAAATACAGGAGTTCTGCATTAAGTGTTCATGTTGGCCTTCTCTCGCTGAGAAAACACTATTTGTGACCTGCGACAAAAAACAGCCATAACTTTTGTTCAAAGTGAGTTTTCAGTCAAGTTTCATCCTGAAAGCATAGAAAGATGCATAAACTTGAAGTTACAGCTTGATTTCACTGAGTTTTCATCAAAACACAGGAGTTCTGCATGAAGTGTTCATTTTGGCCTTCTCTCGCTGAGAAAACGCTATTTGTGACCTGCGACACAAAACAGCCATAACTTTTGTTCAAAGTGAGTTTTCAGTCAAGTTTCAACCTGAAAGCATAGAAAGATGCATAAACTTGAAGTTACAGCTTGATTTCAGTGAGCTTTCATCAAAATACAGGAGTTCTGCATGAAGTGTTCATTTTGGCCTTCTCTCGCTGAGAAAACACTATTTGTGACCTGTGATACAAACATGCAATAACTTTTGTTCAAAGTGAGTTTTCAGTCAAGTTTCATCCTGAAAGCATAGAAAGATGCATAAACTTGAAGTTACAGCTTGATTTCAGTGAGTTTTCATCAAAATACAGGAGTTCTGCATGAAGTGTTCATTTTGGCCTTCTCTCGCTGAGAAAACCCTATTTGTGACCTGTGATACAAAAATGCCATAACTTTTGTTCAAAGTGAGTTTTCAGTCAAGTTTCAACCTGAACGCATAGAAAGATGCATAAACTTGAAGTTACAGCTTGATTTCAGTGAGTTTTCATCAAAATACAGGAGTTCTGCATGAAGTGTTCATTTTGGCCTTCTCTCGCTGAGAAAACCCTATTTGTGACCTGTGATACAAAAATGCCATAATTTTTGTTCAAAGTGAGTTTTCAGTCAAGTTTCAACCTGAAAGCATAGAAAGATGCATAAACTTGAAGTTACAGCTTGATTTCAGTGAGTTTTCATCAAAATACAGGAGTTCTGCATGAAGTGTTCATTTTGGCCTTCTCTCGCTGAGAAAACACTATTTGTGACCTGCGACACAAAAAAGCCATAACTTTTCTTCAAAGTGAGTTTTCAGTCAAATTTCATCCTGAAAGCATAGAAAGATGCATAAACTTGAAGTTACAGCTTGATTTCAGTGAGTTTTCATCAAAATACAGGAGTTCTGCATGAAGTGTTCATTTTGGCCTTCTCTCGCTGAGAAAACACTATTTGTGACCTGCGACACAAAAAAGCCATAACTTTTCTTCAAAGTGAGTTTTCAGTCAAATTTCATCCTGAAAGCATAGAAAGATGCATAAACTTGAAGTTACAGCTTGATTTCAGTGAGTTTTCATCAAAATACAGGAGTTCTGCATGAAGTGTTCATTTTGGCCTTCTCTCGCTGAGAAAACGCTATTTTTTGACCTGCGACACAAAACAGCCATAACTTTTGTTCAAAGTGAGTTTTCAGTCAAGTTTCAACCTGAAAGCATAGAAAGATGCATAAACTTGAAGTTACAGCTTGATTTCAGTGAGTTTTCATCAAAATACAGGAGTTCTGCATGAAGTGTTCATTTTGGCCTTCTCTCGCTGAGAAAACACTATTTGTGACCTGTGATACAAAAATGCCATAACTTTTGTTCAAAGTGAGTTTTCAGTCAAGTTTCAACCTGAAAGCATAGAAAGATGCAAAAACTTGAAGTTACAGCTTGATTTCAGTGAGTTTTCATCAAAATACAGGAGTTCTGCATGAAGTGTTCATTTTGGCCTTCTCTCGCTGAGAAAACACTATTTGTGACCTCTGATACAAAAATGCCATAACTTTTGTTCAAAGTGAGTTTTCAGTCAAGTTTCAACCTGAAAGCATAGAAAGATGCATAAACTTGAAGTTACAGCTTGATTTCAGTGAGTTTTCATCAAAATACAGGAGTTCTGCATGAAGTGTTCATTTATGCCTTCTCTCGCTGAGAAAACGCTATTTGTGACCTGTGATACAAAAATGCCATAACTTTTGTTCAAAGTGAGTTTTCAGTCAAGTTTCATCCTGAAAGCATAGAAAGATGCATAAACTTGAAGTTACAGCTTGATTTCAGTGAGTTTTCATCAAAATACAGGAGTTCTGCATGAAGTGCTCATTTTGGCCTTCTCTCGCTGAGAAAACGCTATTTGTGACCTGTGACACAAAAATGCCATAACTTTTTTTCAAAGTGAGTTTTCAGTCAAGTTTCAACCTGAAAGCATAGAAAGATGCATAAACTTGAAGTTACAGGTGGATTTCAGTGAGTTTTCCTCAAAATACAGGAGTTCTGCATGAAGTGTTCATTTTGGCCTTCTCTCGCTGAGAAAACACTATTTGTGACCTGCGAAAAAAAACAGCCATAACTTTTGTTCAAAGTGAGTTTTCAGTCAAGTTTCATCCTGAAAGCATAGAAAGATGCATAAACTTGAAGTTACAGCTTGATTTCACTGAGTTTTCATCAAAACACAGGAGTTCTGCATGAAGTGTTCATTTTGGCCTTCTCTCGCTGAGAAAACGCTATTCGTGACCTGCGACACAAAACAGCCATAACTTTTGTTCAAAGTGAGTTTTCAGTCAAGTTTACACCTGAAAGCATAGAAAGATGCATAAACTTGAAGTTACAGCTTGATTTCAGTGAGCTTTCATCAAAATACAGGAGTTCTGCATGAAGTGTTCATTTTGGCCTTCTCTCGCTGAGAAAACGCTATTCGTGACCTGCGACACAAAACAGCCATAACTTTTGTTCAAAGTGAGTTTTCAGTCAAGTTTACACCTGAAAGCATAGAAAGATGCATAAACTTGAAGTTACAGCTTGATTTCAGTGAGTTTTCATCAAAATACAGGAGTTCTGCATGAAGTGTTCATTTTGGCCTTCTCTCGCTGAGAAAACACTATTTGTGACCTGTGATACAAAAATGCCATAACTTTTGTTCAAAGTGAGTTTTCAGTCAAGTTTCATCCTGAAAGCATAGAAAGATGCATAAACTTGAAGTTACAGCTTGATTTCAGTGAGTTTTCATCAAAATACAGGAGTTCTGCATGAAGTGTTCATTTTGGCCTTCTCTCGCTGAGAAAACACTATTTGTGACCTGTGATACAAAAATGCCATAACTTTTGTTCAAAGTGAGTTTTAAATCAAGTTTCATCCTGAAAGCATAGAAAGATGCATAAACTTGAAGTTACAGCTTGATTTCAGTGAGTTTTCATCAAAATACAGGAGTTCTGCATGAAGTGTTCATTTTGGCCTTCTCTCGCTGAGAAAACGCTATTTGTGACCTGCGACACAAAACAGCCATAACTTTTGTTCAAAGTGAGTTTTCAGTCAAATTTCATCCTGAAAGCATAGAAAGATGCATAAACTTGAAGTTACAGCTTGATTTCAGTGAGTTTTCATCAAAATACAGGAGATCTGCATGAAGTGTTCATTTTGGCCTTCTCTCGCTGAGAAAACACTATTTGTGACCTGTGATACAAAAATGCCATAACTTTTGTTCAAAGGGAGTTTTCAGTCAAGTTTCAACCTGAAAGCATAGAAAGATGCATAAACTTGAAGTTACAGCTTGATTTCAGTGAGTTTTCATCAAAATACAGGAGTTCTGCATGATGTGTTAATTTTGGCCTTCTCTCGCTGAGAAAACGCTATTTGTGACCTGCGACACAAAACAGCCATAACTTTTGTTCAAAGTGAGTTTTCAGTCAAGTTTCAACCTGAAAGCATAGAAAGATGCATAAACTTGAAATTACAGCTTGATTTCAGTGAGTTTTCATCAAAATACAGGAGTTCTGCATGAAGTGTTCATTTTAGCTTTCTCTCGCTGAGAAAACACTATTTGTGACCTGTGATACAAAACAACCATAACTTTTGTTCAAAGTGAGTTTTCAGTCAAGTTTCAACCTGAAAGCATAGAAAGATGCATAAACTTGAAGTTACAGCTTGATTTCAGTGAGTTTTCATCAAAATACAGGAGTTCTGCATGAAGTGTTCATTTTGGCCTTCTCTCGCTGAGAAAACACTATTTGTGACCTGTGATAAAAAAATGCCATAACTTTTGTTCAAAGTGAGTTTTAAGTCAAGTTTCATCCTGAAAGCATAGAAAGATGCATAAACTTGAAGTTACAGCTTGATTTCAGTGAGTTTTCATCAAAATACAGGAGTTCTGCATGAAGTGTTCATTTTGGCCTTCTCTCGCTGAGAAAACGCTATTTGTGACCTGTGACACAAAAATGCCATAACTTTCTTTCCAATTGAGTTTTATGTCAAGTTTCAACCTGAAAGCATAGAAAGATGCATAAACTTGAAGTTACAGCTTGATTTCAGTGAGTTTTCATCAAAATACAGGAGTTCTGCATGAAGTGTTCATTTTGGCCTTCTCTCGCTGAGAAAACACTATTTGTGACCTGTGATACAAAAATGCCATAACTTTTGTTCAAAGTGAGTTTTCAGTCAAGTTTCAACCTGAAAGCATAGAAAGATGCATAAACTTGAAGTTACAGCTTGATTTCAGTGAGTTTTCATCAAAATACAGGAGTTCTGCATGAAGTGTTCATTTTGGCCTTCTCTCGCTGAGAAAACACTATTTGTGACCTGTGATACAAAAATGCCATAACTTTTGTTCCAAGTGAGTTTTCAGTCAAGTTTCATCCTGAAAGCATAGAAAGATGCATAAACTTGAAGTTACAGCTTGATTTCAGTGAGTTTTCATCAAAATACAGGAGTTCTGCATGAAGTGCTCATTTTGGCCTTCTCTCGCTGAGAAAACGCTATTTGTGACCTGCGACACAAAAATGCCATAACTTTTTTTCAAAGTGAGTTTTCAGTCAAGTTTCAACCTGAAAGCATAGAAAGATGCATAAACTTGAAGTTACAGCTTGATTTCAGTGAGTTTTCATCAAAATACAGGAGTTCTGCATGAAGTGTTCATTTTGGCCTTCTCTCGCTGAGAAAACCCTATTTGTGACCTGTGATACAAAAATGCCATAACTTTTTTTCAAAGTGAGTTTTCAGTCAAGTTTCAACCTGAAAGCATAGAAAGATGCATAAACTTGAAGTTACAGCTTGATTTCAGTGAGTTTTCATCAAAATACAGGAGTTCTGCATGAAGTGTTCATTTTGGCCTTCTCTCGCTGAGAAAACACTATTTGTGACCTGTGATACAAAAATGCCATAACTTTTCTTCAAAGTGAGTTTTCAGTCAAGTTTCAACCTGAAAGCATAGAAAGATGCAAAAACTTGAAGTTACAGCTTGATTTCAGTGAGTTTTCATCAAAATACAGGAGTTCTGCATGAAGTGTTCATTTTGGCCTTCTCTCGCTGAGAAAACACTATTTGTGACCTGTGATACAAAACAGCCATAACTTTTGTTCAAAGTGAGTTTTCAGTCAAGTTTCAACCTGAAAGCATAGAAAGATGCATAAACTTGAAGTTACAGGTGGATTTCAGTGAGTTTTCCTCAAAATACAGGAGTTCTGCATGAAGTGTTCATTTTGGCCTTCTCTCGCTGAGAAAACGCTATTTGTGACCTGTGACACAAAAATGCCATAACTTTTGTTCAAAGTGAGTTTTCAGTCAAGTTTCAACCTGAAAGCATAGAAAGATGCATAAACTTGAAGTTACAGCTTGATTTCACTGAGTTTTCATCAAAACACAGGAGTTCTGTTTGAAGTGTTCATTTTGGCCTTCTCTCGCTGAGAAAACACTATTTGTGACCTGAAACAAAAAACAGCCATAACTTTTGTTCAAAGTGAGTTTTCAGTCAAGTTTCATCCTGAAATCATAGAAAGATGCATAAACTTGAAGTTACAGCTTGATTTCACTGAGTTTTCATCAAACACATGAGTTCTGCATGAAGTGTTCATTTTGGCCTTCTCTCGATGAGAAAACGCTATTTGTGACCTGCGACACAAAACATCCATAACTTTTGTTCAAAGTGAGTTTTCAGTCAAGTTTCAACCTGAAAGCATAGAAAGATGCATAAACTTGAAGTTACAGGTGGATTTCATAGAGTTTTCATCAAAATAAAGGAGTTCTGCATGAAGTGTTCATTTTGGCCTTCTCTCGCTGAGAAAACGCTATTTGTGACCTGTGACACAATAATGCCATAACTTTTGTTCAAAGTGAGTTTTCAGTCAAGTTTCAACCTGAAAGCATAGAAAGATGCATAAACTTGAAGTTACAGGTGGATTTCAGTGAGTTTTCATCAAAAAACAGGAGTTCTGCATGAAGTGTTCATTTTTGCCTTCTCTCGCTGAGAAAACACTATTTGTGACCTGTGATACAAAAATGCCATAACTTTTGTTCAAAGTGAGTTTTCAGTCAAGTTTCAACCTGAAAGCATAGAAAGATGCATAAACTTGAAGTTACAGGTGGATTTCAGTGAGTTTTCCTCAAAATACAGGAGTTCTGCATGAAGTGTTCATTTTGGCCTTCTCTCGCTGAGAAAACGCTATTTGTGACCTGTGACACAAAAATGCCATAACTTTTGTTCAAAGTGAGTTTTCAGTCAAGTTTCAACCTGAAAGCATAGAAAGATGCATAAACTTGAAGTTACAGCTTGATTTCAGTGAGTTTTCATCAAAAAACAGGAGTTATGCATGAAGTGTTCATTTTGGCCTTCTCTCGCTGAGAAAACACTATTTGTGACCTGTGACACAAAACAGCCATAACTTTTGTTCAAAGTGAGTTTTCAGTCAAGTTTCAACCTGAAAGCATAGAAAGATGCATAAACTTGAAGTTACAGGTGGATTTCAGTGAGTTTTCATCAAAATACAGGAGTTCTGCATGAAGTGTTCATTTTGGCCTTCTCTCGCTGAGAAAACGCTATTTGTGACCTGTGACACAAAACAACCATAACTTTTGTTCAAAGTGAGTTTTCAGTCAAGTTTCAACCTGAAAGCATAGAAAGATGCATAAACTTGAAGTTACAGGTGGATTTCAGTGAGTTTTCCTCAAAATACAGGAGTTCTGCATGAAGTGTTCATTTTGGCCTTCTCTCGCTGAGAAAACACTATTTGTGACCTGTGACACAAAACAGCAATAACTTTTGTTCAAAGTGAGTTTTCAGTCAAGTTTCAACCTGAAAGCATAGAAAGATGCATAAACTTGAAGTTACAGGTGGATTTCAGTGAGTTTTCCTCAAAATACAGGAGTTCTGCATGAAGTGTTCATTTTGGCCTTCTCTCGCTGAGAAAACGCTATTTGTGACCTGTGACACAAAAATGCCATAACTTTTGTTCAAAGTGAGTTTTCAGTCAAGTTTCAACCTGAAAGCATAGAAAGATGCATAAACTTGAAGTTACAGCTTGATTTCAGTGAGTTTTCATCAAAAAACAGGAGTTCTGCATGAAGTGTTCATTTTGGCCTTCTCTCGCTGAGAAAACAATATTTGTGACCTGTGACACAAAACAGCCATAACTTTTTTTCAAAGTGAGTTTTCAGTCAAGTTTCAACCTGAAAGCATAGAAAGATGCATAAACTTCAAGTTACAGCTTGATTTCAGTGAGTTTTCATCAAAAAACAGGAGTTCTGCATGAAGTGTTCATTTTGGCCTTCTCTCGCTGAGAAAACACTATTTGTGACCTGTGACACAAAACAGCCATAACTTTTGTTCAAAGTGAGTTTTCAGTCAAGTTTCAACCTGAAAGCATAGAAAGATGCATAAACTTGAAGTTACAGGTGGATTTCAGTGAGTTTTCCTCAAAATACAGGAGTTATGCATGAAGTGTTCATTTTGGCCTTCTCTCGCTGAGAAAACGCTATTTGTGACCTGTGACACAAAAATGCCATAACTTTTTTTAAAAGTGAGTTTTCAGTCAAGTTTCAACCTGAAAGCATAGAAAGATGCATAAACTTGAAGTTACAGGTGGATTTCAGTGAGTTTTCATCAAAATACAGGAGTTCTGCATGAAGTGTTCATTTTGGCCTTCTCTCGCTGAGAAAACACTATTTGTGACCTGTGACACAAAACAGCCATAACTTTTGTTCAAAGTGAGTTTTCAGTCAAGTTTCAACCTGAAAACATAGAAAGATGCATAAACTTGAAGTTACAGGTGGATTTCAGTGAGTTTTCCTCAAAATACAGGAGTTCTGCATGAAGTGTTCATTTTGGCCTTCTCTCGCTGAGAAAACGCTATTTGTGACCTGTGACACAAAAATGCCATAACTTTTGTTCAAAGTGAGTTTTCAGTCAAGTTTCAACCTGAAAGCATAGAAAGATGCTTAAACTTGAAGTTACAGCTTGATTTCAGTGAGTTTTCATCAAAAAACAGGAGTTATGCATGAAGTGTTCATTTTGGCCTTCTCTCGCTGAGAAAACACTATTTGTGACCTGTGACACAAAACAGCCATAACTTTTGTTCAAAGTGAGTTTTCAGTCAAGTTTCAACCTGAAAGCATAGAAAGATGCATAAACTTGAAGTTACAGGTGGATTTCAGTGAGTTTTCATCAAAATAAAGGAGTTCTGCATGAAGTGTTCATTTTGGCCTTCTCTCGCTGAGAAAACGCTATTTGTGACCTGTGACACAAAAATGCCATAACTTTTGTTCAAAGTGAGTTTTCAGTCAAGTTTCAACCTGAAAGCATAGAAAGATGCATGAACTTCAATTTACAGCTTGATTTTAGTGAGTTTTCATCAAAAAACAGGAGTTATGCATGAAGTTTTCATTTTGGCCTTCTCTCGCTGAGAAAACACTATTTGTGACCTGTGAAACAAAACAGCCATAACTTTTGTTCAAAGTGAGTTTTCAGTCAAGTTTCAACCTGAAAGCATAGAAAGATGCATAAACTTGAAGTTACAGGTGGATTTCAGTGAGTTTTCATCAAAATACAGGAGTTCTGCATGAAGTGTTCATTTTGGCCTTCTCTCGCTGAGAAAACGCTATTTGTGACCTGTGACACAAAACAGCCATAACTTTTGTTCAAAGTGAGTTTTCAGTCAAGTTTCAACCTGAAAGCATAGAAAGATGCATTAACTTGAAGTTACAGGTGGATTTCAGTGAGTTTTCCTCAAAATACAGGAGTTATGCATGAAGTGTTCATTTTGGCCTTCTCTCGCTGAGAAAACGCTATTTGTGACCTGTGACACAAAAATGCCATAACTTTTTTTAAAATTGAGTTTTCAGTCAAGTTTCAACCTGAAAGCATAGAAAGATGCATAAACTTGAAGTTACAGGTGGATTTCAGTGAGTTTTCCTCAAAATACAGGAGTTCTGCATGAAGTGTTCATTTTGGCCTTCTCTCGCTGAGAAAACACTATTTGTGACCTGTGACACAAAACAGCCACAACTTTTGTTCAAAGTGAGTTTTCAGTCAAGTTTCAACCTGAAAGCATAGAAAGATGCATAAACTTGAAGTTACAGGTGGATTTCAGTGAGTTTTCATCAAAATACAGGAGTTCTGCATGAAGTGTTCATTTTGGCCTTCTCTCGCTGAGAAAACGCTATTTGTGACCTGTGACACAAAAATGCCATAACTTTTGTTCAAAGTGAGTTTTCAGTCAAGTTTCAACCTGAAAGCATAGAAAGATGCTTAAACTTGAAGTTACAGCTTGATTTCAGTGAGTTTTCATCAAAAAACAGGAGTTCTGCATGAAGTGTTCATTTTGGCCTTCTCTCGCTGAGAAAACACTATTTGTGACCTGTGACACAAAACAGCCATAACTTTTGTTCAAAGTGAGTTTTCAGTCAAGTTTCAACCTGAAAGCATAGAAAGATGCATAAACTCTAAGTTACAGGTGGATTTCAGTGAGTTTTCCTCAAAATACAGGAGTTCTGCATGAAGTGTTCATTTTGGCCTTCTCTCGCTGAGAAAACGCTATTTGTGACCTGTGACACAAAAATGCCATAACTTTTGTTCAAAGTGAGTTTTCAGTCAAGTTTCAACCTGAAAGCATAGAAAGATGCATAAACTTGAAGTTACAGGTGGATTTCAGTGAGTTTTCCTCAAAATACAGGAGTTATGCATGAAGTGTTCATTTTGGCCTTCTCTCGCTGAGAAAACGCTATTTGTGACCTGTGACACAAAAATGCCATAACTTTTTTTAAAAGTGAGTTTTCAGTCAAGTTTCAACCTGAAAGCATAGAAAGATGCATAAACTTGAAGTTACAGGTGGATTTCAGTGAGTTTTCCTCAAAATACAGGAGTTCTGCATGAAGTGTTCATTTTGGCCTTCTCTCGCTGAGAAAACACTATTTGTGACCTGTGACACAAAACAGCCATAACTTTTGTTCAAAGTGAGTTTTCAGTCAAGTTTCAACCTGAAAGCATAGAAAGATGCATAAACTTGAAGTTACAGGTGGATTTCAGTGAGTTTTCCTCAAAATACAGGAGTTCTGCATGAAGTGTTCATTTTGGCCTTCTCTCGCTGAGAAAACGCTATTTGTGACCTGTGACACAAAAATGCCATAACTTTTGTTCAAAGTGAGTTTTCAGTCAAGTTTCAACCTGAAAGCATAGAAAGATGCATGAACTTCAAGTTACAGCTTGATTTCAGTGAGTTTTCATCAAAAAACAGGAGTTATGCATGAAGTTTTCATTTTGGCCTTCTCTCGCTGAGAAAACACTATTTGTGACCTGTGAAACAAAACAACCATAACTTTTGTTCAAAGTGAGTTTTCAGTCAAGTTTCAACCTGAAAGCATAGAAAGATGCATAAACTTGAAGTTACAGGTGGATTTCAGTGAGTTTTCCTCAAAATACAGGAGTTCTGCATGAAGTGTTCATTTTGGCCTTCTCTCGCTGAGAAAACACTATTTGTGACCTGTGACACAAAACAGCCATAACTTTTGTTCAAAGTGAGTTTTCAGTCAAGTTTCAACCTGAAAGCATAGAAAGATGCATAAACTTGAAGTTACAGCTTGATTTCAGTGAGTTTTCATCAAAAAACAGGAGTTCTGCATGAAGTGTTCATTTTGGCCTTCTCTCGCTGAGAAAACACTATTTGTGACCTGTGACACAAAACAGCCATAACTTTTGTTCAAAGTGAGTTTTCAGTCAAGTTTCAATCTGAAAGCATAGAAAGATGCATAAACTTGAAGTTACAGGTGGATTTCAGTGAGTTTTCATCAAAATACAGGAGTTCTGCATGAAGTGTTCATTTTGGCCTTCTCTCGCTGAGAAAACGCTATTTGTGACCTGTGACACAAAACAACCCTAACTTTTGTTCAAAGTGAGTTTTCAGTCAAGTTTCAACCTGAAAGCATAGAAAGATGCATAAACTTGAAGTTACAGGTGGATTTCAGTGAGTTTTCCTCAAAATACAGGAGTTCTGCATGAAGTGTTCATTTTGGCCTTCTCTCGCTGAGAAATCGCTATTTGTGACCTGTGACACAAAAATGCCATAACTTTTTTTCAAAGTGAGTTTTTAGTCAAGTTTCAACCTGAAAGCATAGAAAGATGCATAAACTTGAAGTTACAGCTTGATTTCAGTGAGTTTTCATCAAAAAACAGGAGTTATGCATGAAGTGTTCATTTTGGCCTTCTCTCGCTGAGAAAACACTATTTGTGACCTGTGACACAAAACAGACATAACTTTTTTTCAAAGTGAGTTTTCAGTCAAGTTTCAACCTGAAAGCATAGAAAGATGCATAAACTTGAAGTTACAGGTGGATTTCAGTGAGTTTTCCTCAAAATACAGGAGTTCTGCATGAAGTGTTCATTTTGGCCTTCTCTCGCTGAGAAAACGCTATTTGTGACCTGTGACACAAAAATGCCATAACTTTTGTTCAAAGTGAGTTTTCAGTCAAGTTTCAACCTGAAAGCATAGAAAGATGCATGAACTTCAAGTTACAGCTTGATTTCAGTGAGTTTTCATCAAAAAACAGGAGTTATGCATGAAGTTTTCATTTTGGCCTTCTCTCGCTGAGAAAACACTATTTGTGACCTGTGAAACAAAACAGCCATAACTTTTGTTCAAAGTGAGTTTTCAGTCAAGTTTCAACCTGAAAGCATAGAAAGATGCATAAACTTGAAGTTATAGGTGGATTTCAGTGAGTTTTCATCAAAATACAGGAGTTCTGCATGAAGTGTTCATTTTGGCCTTCTCTCGCTGAGAAAACGCTATTTGTGACCTGTGACACAAAAATGCCATAACTTTTGTTCAAAGTGAGTTTTCAGTCAAGTTTCAACCTGAAAGCATAGAAAGATGCATAAACTTGAAGTTACAGCTTGATTTCAGTGAGTTTTCATCAAAAAACAGGAGTTCTGCATGAAGTGTTCATTTTGGCCTTCTCTCGCTGAGAAAACACTATTTGTGACCTGTGACACAAAACAGCCATAACTTTTGTTCAAAGTGAGTTTTCAGTCAAGTTTCAACCTGAAAGCATAGGAAGATGCATAAACTTGAAGTTACAGGTGGATTTCAGTGAGTTTTCCTCAAAATACAGGAGTTATGCATGAACTGTTCATTTTGGCCTTCTCTCGCTGAGAAAACGCTATTTGTGACCTGTGACACAAAAATGCCATAACTTTTTTTCAAAGTGAGTTTTCAGTCAAGTTTCAACCTGAAAGCATAGAAAGATGCATAAACTTGAAGTTACAGCTTGATTTCAGTGAGTTTTCATCAAAAAACAGGAGTTCTGCATGAAGTTTTCATTTTGGCCTTCTCTCGCTGAGAAAACACTATTTGTGACCTGTGACACAAAACAGCCATAACTTTTGTTCAAAGTGAGTTTTCAGTCAAGTTTCAACCTGAAAGCATAGAAAGATGCATAAACTTGAAGTTACAGGTGGATTTCAGTGAGTTTTCATCAAAATAAAGGAGTTCTGCATGAAGTATTCATTTTGGCCTTCTCTCGCTGAGAAAACGCTATTTGTGACCTGTGACACAAAAATGCCATAACTTTTGTTCAAAGTGAGTTTTCAGTCAAGTTTCAACCTGAAAGCATAGAAAGATGCATGAACTTCAAGTTACAGCTTGATTTCAGTGAGTTTTCATCAAAAAACAGGAGTTATGCATGAAGTTTTCATTTTGGCCTTCTCTCGCTGAGAAAACACTATTTGTGACCTGTGAAACAAAACAGCCATAACTTTTGTTCAAAGTGAGTTTTCAGTCAAGTTTCAACCTGAAAGCATAGAAAGATGCATAAACTTGAAGTTATAGGTGGATTTCAGTGAGTTTTCATCAAAATACAGGAGTTCTGCATGAAGTGTTCATTTTGGCCTTCTCTCGCTGAGAAAACGCTATTTGTGACCTGTGACACAAAAATGCCATAACTTTTGTTCAAAGTGAGTTTTCAGTCAAGTTTCAACCTGAAAGCATAGAAAGATGCATAAACTTGAAGTTACAGCTTGATTTCAGTGAGTTTTCATCAAAAAACAGGAGTTCTGCATGAAGTGTTCATTTTGGCCTTCTCTCGCTGAGAAAACACTATTTGTGACCTGTGACACAAAACAGCCATAACTTTTGTTCAAAGTGAGTTTTCAGTCAAGTTTCAACCTGAAAGCATAGGAAGATGCATAAACTTGAAGTTACAGGTGGATTTCAGTGAGTTTTCCTCAAAATACAGGAGTTATGCATGAACTGTTCATTTTGGCCTTCTCTCGCTGAGAAAACGCTATTTGTGACCTGTGACACAAAAATGCCATAACTTTTTTTAAAAGTGAGTTTTCAGTCAAGTTTCAACCTGAAAGCATAGAAAGATGCATAAACTTGAAGTTACAGCTTGATTTCAGTGAGTTTTCATCAAAAAACAGGAGTTCTGCATGAAGTTTTCATTTTGGCCTTCTCTCGCTGAGAAAACACTATTTGTGACCTGTGACACAAAACAGCCATAACTTTTGTTCAAAGTGAGTTTTCAGTCAAGTTTCAACCTGAAAGCATAGAAAGATGCATAAACTTGAAGTTACAGGTGGATTTCAGTGAGTTTTCATCAAAATAAAGGAGTTCTGCATGAAGTATTCATTTTGGCCTTCTCTCGCTGAGAAAACGCTATTTGTGACCTGTGACACAAAAATGCCATAACTTTTGTTCAAAGTGAGTTTTCAGTCAAGTTTCAACCTGAAAGCATACAAAGATGCATAAACTTGAAGTTACAGCTTGATTTCAGTGAGTTTTCATCAAAAAACAGGAGTTCTGCATGAAGTGTTCATTTTTGCCTTCTCTCGCTGAGAAAACACTATTTGTGACCTGTGACACAAAACAGCCATAACTTTTGTTCAAAGTGAGTTTTCAGTCAAGTTTCAACCTGAAAGCATAGAAAGATGCATAAACTTGAAGTTACAGGTGGATTTCAGTGAGTTTTCCTCAAAATACAGGAGTTCTGCATGAAGTGTTCATTTTGGCCTTCTCTCGCTGAGAAAACGCTATTTGTGACCTGTGACACAAAAATGCCATAACTTTTGTTCAAAGTGAGTTTTCAGTCAAGTTTCAACCTGAAAGCATAGAAAGATGCATAAACTTGAAGTTACAGGTGGATTTCAGTGAGTTTTCATCAAAATACAGGAGTTCTGCATGAAGTGTTCATTTTGGCCTTCTCTCGCTGAGAAAACGCTATTTGTGACCTGTGACACAAAACAGCCATAACTTTTGTTCAAAGTGAGTTTTCAGTCAAGTTTCAACCTGAAAGCATAGAAAGATGCATAAACTTGAAGTTACAGGTGGATTTCAGTGAGTTTTCCTCAAAATACAGGAGTTCTGCATGAGGTGTTCATTTTGGCCTTCTCTCGCTGAGAAAACGCTATTTGTGACCTGTGACACAAAAATGCCATAACTTTTGTTCAAAGTGAGTTTTCAGTCAAGTTTCAACCTGAAAGCATAGAAAGATGCATAAACTTGAAGTTACAGGTGGATTTCAGTGAGTTTTCATCAAAATACAGGAGTTCTGCATGAAGTGTTCATTTTGGCCTTCTCTCGCTGAGAAAACGCTATTTGTGACCTGTGACACAAAAATGCCATAACTTTTGTTCAAAGTGAGTTTTCAGTCAAGTTTCAACCTGAAAGCATAGAAAGATGCATAAACTTGAAGTTACAGGTGGATTTCAGTGAGTTTTCCTCAAAATACAGGAGTTCTGCATGAAGTGTTCATTTTGGCCTTCTCTCGCTGAGAAAACACTATTTGTGACCTGTGACACAAAACAGCCATAACTTTTTTTCAAAGTGAGTTTTGAGTCAAGTTTCAACCTGAAAGCATAGAAAGATGCATAAACTTGAAGTTACAGGTGGATTTCAGTGAGTTTTCCTCAAACTACAGGAGTTCTGCATGAAGTGTTCATTTTGGCCTTCTCTCGCTGAGAAAACGCTATTTGTGACCTGTGACACAAAAATGCCATAACTTTTGTTCAAAGTGAGTTTTCAGTCAAGTTTCAACCTGAAAGCATAGAAAGATACATAAACTTGAAGTTACAGGTGGATTTCAGTGAGTTTTCATCAAAATACAGGAGTTCTGCATGAAGTGTTCATTTTGGCCTTCTCTCGCTGAGAAAACGCTATTTGTGACCTGTGACACAAAAATGCCATAACTTTTTTTCAAAGTGAGTTTTCAGTCAAGTTTCAACCTGAATCCATAGAAAGATGCATAAACTTGAAGTTACAGGTGGATTTCAGTGAGTTTTCCTCAAAATACAGGAGTTCTGCATGAAGTGTTCATTTTGGCCTTCTCTCGCTGAGAAAACACTATTTGTGACCTGTGACACAAAACAGCCATAACTTTTGTTCAAAGTGAGTTTTCAGTCAAGTTTCAACCTGAAAGCATAGAAAGATGCATAAACTTGAAGTTACAGGTGGATTTCAGTGAGTTTTCCTCAAAATACAGGAGTTCTGCATGAAGTGTTCATTTTGGCCTTCTCTCGCTGAGAAAACGCTATTTGTGACCTGTGACACAAAAATGCCATAACTTTTTTTAAAAGTGAGTTTTCAGTCAAGTTTCAACCTGAAAGCATAGAAAGATGCATAAACTTGAAGTTACAGCTTGATTTCAGTGAGTTTTCATCAAAAAACAGGAGTTCTGCATGAAGTGTTCATTTTGGCCTTCTCTCGCTGAGAAAACACTATTTGTGACCTGTGACACAAAACAGCCATAACTTTTGTTCAAAGTGAGTTTTCAGTCAAGTTTCAACCTGAAAGCATAGAAAGATGCATAAACTTGAAGTTACAGGTGGATTTCAGTGAGTTTTCATCAAAATAAAGGAGTTCTGCATGAAGTATTCATTTTGGCCTTCTCTCGCTGAGAAAACGCTATTTGTGACCTGTGACACAAAAATGCCATAACTTTTGTTCAAAGTGAGTTTTCAGTCAAGTTTCAACCTGAAAGCATACAAAGATGCATAAACTTGAAGTTACAGCTTGATTTCAGTGAGTTTTCATCAAAAAACAGGAGTTCTGCATGAAGTGTTCATTTTTGCCTTCTCTCGCTGAGAAAACACTATTTGTGACCTGTGACACAAAACAGCCATAACTTTTTTTCAAAGTGAGTTTTCAGTCAAGTTTCAACCTGAAAGCATAGAAAGATGCATAAACTTGAAGTTACAGGTGGATTTCAGTGAGTTTTCCTCAAAATACAGGAGTTCTGCATGAGGTGTTCATTTTGGCCTTCTCTCGCTGAGAAAACGCTATTTGTGACCTGTGACACAAAAATGCCATAACTTTTGTTCAAAGTGAGTTTTCAGTCAAGTTTCAACCTGAAAGCATAGAAAGATGCATGAACTTCAAGTTACAGCTTGATTTCAGTGAGTTTTCATCAAAAAACAGGAGTTATGCATGAAGTTTTCATTTTGGCCTTCTCTCGCTGAGAAAACACTATTTGTGACCTGTGAAACAAAACAGCCATAACTTTTTTTCAAAGTGAGTTTTCAGTCAAGTTTCAACCTGAAAGCATAGAAAGATGCATAAACTTGAAGTTACAGGTGGATTTCAGTGAGTTTTCCTCAAAATACAGGAGTTCTGCATGAAGTGTTCATTTTGGCCTTCTCTCGCTGAGAAAACGCTATTTGTGACCTGTGACACAAAAATGCCATAACTTTTGTTCAAAGTGAGTTTTCAGTCAAGTTTCAACCTGAAAGCATAGAAAGATGCATGAACTTCAAGTTACAGCTTGATTTCAGTGAGTTTTCATCAAAAAACAGGAGTTATGCATGAAGTGTTCATTTTGGCCTTCTCTCGCTGAGAAAACACTATTTGTGACCTGTGACACAAAACAGCCATAACTTTTTTTCAAAGTGAGTTTTGAGTCAAGTTTCAACCTGAAAGCATAGAAAGATGCATAAACTTGAAGTTACAGGTGGATTTCAGTGAGTTTTCCTCAAACTACAGGAGTTCTGCATGAAGTGTTCATTTTGGCCTTCTCTCGCTGAGAAAACGCTATTTGTGACCTGTGACACAAAAATGCCATAACTTTTGTTCAAAGTGAGTTTTCAGTCAAGTTTCAACCTGAAAGCATAGAAAGATACATAAACTTGAAGTTACAGGTGGATTTCAGTGAGTTTTCATCAAAATACAGGAGTTCTGCATGAAGTGTTCATTTTGGCCTTCTCTCGCTGAGAAAACGCTATTTGTGACCTGTGACACAAAAATGCCATAACTTTTTTTCAAAGTGAGTTTTCAGTCAAGTTTCAACCTGAATCCATAGAAAGATGCATAAACTTGAAGTTACAGGTGGATTTCAGTGAGTTTTCCTCAAAATACAGGAGTTCTGCATGAAGTGTTCATTTTGGCCTTCTCTCGCTGAGAAAACACTATTTGTGACCTGTGACACAAAACAGCCATAACTTTTGTTCAAAGTGAGTTTTCAGTCAAGTTTCAACCTGAAAGCATAGAAAGATGCATAAACTTGAAGTTACAGGTGGATTTCAGTGAGTTTTCCTCAAAATACAGGAGTTCTGCATGAAGTGTTCATTTTGGCCTTCTCTCGCTGAGAAAACGCTATTTGTGACCTGTGACACAAAAATGCCATAACTTTTTTTAAAAGTGAGTTTTCAGTCAAGTTTCAACCTGAAAGCATAGAAAGATGCATAAACTTGAAGTTACAGCTTGATTTCAGTGAGTTTTCATCAAAAAACAGGAGTTCTGCATGAAGTGTTCATTTTGGCCTTCTCTCGCTGAGAAAACACTATTTGTGACCTGTGACACAAAACAGCCATAACTTTTGTTCAAAGTGAGTTTTCAGTCAAGTTTCAACCTGAAAGCATAGAAAGATGCATAAACTTGAAGTTACAGGTGGATTTCAGTGAGTTTTCCTCAAAATAAAGGAGTTCTGCATGAAGTATTCATTTTGGCCTTCTCTCGCTGAGAAAACGCTATTTGTGACCTGTGACACAAAAATGCCATAACTTTTGTTCAAAGTGAGTTTTCAGTCAAGTTTCAACCTGAAAGCATACAAAGATGCATAAACTTGAAGTTACAGCTTGATTTCAGTGAGTTTTCATCAAAAAACAGGAGTTCTGCATGAAGTGTTCATTTTTGCCTTCTCTCGCTGAGAAAACACTATTTGTGACCTGTGACACAAAACAGCCATAACTTTTTTTCAAAGTGAGTTTTCAGTCAAGTTTCAACCTGAAAGCATAGAAAGATGCATAAACTTGAAGTTACAGGTGGATTTCAGTGAGTTTTCCTCAAAATACAGGAGTTCTGCATGAGGTGTTCATTTTGGCCTTCTCTCGCTGAGAAAACGCTATTTGTGACCTGTGACACAAAAATGCCATAACTTTTGTTCAAAGTGAGTTTTCAGTCAAGTTTCAACCTGAAAGCATAGAAAGATGCATGAACTTCAAGTTACAGCTTGATTTCAGTGAGTTTTCATCAAAAAACAGGAGTTATGCATGAAGTTTTCATTTTGGCCTTCTCTCGCTGAGAAAACACTATTTGTGACCTGTGAAACAAAACAGCCATAACTTTTTTTCAAAGTGAGTTTTCAGTCAAGTTTCAACCTGAAAGCATAGAAAGATGCATAAACTTGAAGTTACAGGTGGATTTCAGTGAGTTTTCCTCAAAATACAGGAGTTCTGCATGAAGTGTTCATTTTGGCCTTCTCTCGCTGAGAAAACGCTATTTGTGACCTGTGACACAAAAATGCCATAACTTTTGTTCAAAGTGAGTTTTCAGTCAAGTTTCAACCTGAAAGCATAGAAAGATGCATGAACTTCAAGTTACAGCTTGATTTCAGTGAGTTTTCATCAAAAAACAGGAGTTATGCATGAAGTGTTCATTTTGGCCTTCTCTCGCTGAGAAAACACTATTTGTGACCTGTGACACAAAACAGCCATAACTTTTGTTCAAAGTGAGTTTTCAGTCAAGTTTCAACCTGAAAGCATAGAAAGATGCATAAACTTGAAGTTACAGGTGGATTTCAGTGAGTTTTCCTCAAACTACAGGAGTTCTGCATGAAGTGTTCATTTTGGCCTTCTCTCGCTGAGAAAACGCTATTTGTGACCTGTGACACAAAAATGCCATAACTTTTGTTCAAAGTGAGTTTTCAGTCAAGTTTCAACCTGAAAGCATAGAAAGATACATAAACTTGAAGTTACAGGTGGATTTCAGTGAGTTTTCATCAAAAAACAGGAGTTATGCATGAAGTTTTCATTTTGGCCTTCTCTCGCTGAGAAAACACTATTTGTGACCTGTGAAACAAAACAGCCATAACTTTTTTTCAAAGTGAGTTTTCAGTCAAGTTTCAACCTGAAAGCATAGAAAGATGCATAAACTTGAAGTTACAGGTGGATTTCAGTGAGTTTTCCTCAAAATACAGGAGTTCTGCATGAAGTGTTCATTTTGGCCTTCTCTCGCTGAGAAAACGCTATTTGTGACCTGTGACACAAAAATGCCATAACTTTTGTTCAAAGTGAGTTTTCAGTCAAGTTTCAACCTGAAAGCATAGAAAGATGCATGAACTTCAAGTTACAGCTTGATTTCAGTGAGTTTTCATCAAAAAACAGGAGTTATGCATGAAGTGTTCATTTTGGCCTTCTCTCGCTGAGAAAACACTATTTGTGACCTGTGACACAAAACAGCCATAACTTTTGTTCAAAGTGAGTTTTCAGTCAAGTTTCAACCTGAAAGCATAGAAAGATGCATAAACTTGAAGTTACAGGTGGATTTCAGTGAGTTTTCCTCAAACTACAGGAGTTCTGCATGAAGTGTTCATTTTGGCCTTCTCTCGCTGAGAAAACGCTATTTGTGACCTGTGACACAAAAATGCCATAACTTTTGTTCAAAGTGAGTTTTCAGTCAAGTTTCAACCTGAAAGCATAGAAAGATACATAAACTTGAAGTTACAGGTGGATTTCAGTGAGTTTTCATCAAAATACAGGAGTTCTGCATGAAGTGTTCATTTTGGCCTTCTCTCGCTGAGAAAACGCTATTTGTGACCTGTGACACAAAAATGCCATAACTTTTTTTCAAAGTGAGTTTTCAGTCAAGTTTCAACCTGAAAGCATAGAAAGATGCATAAACTTGAAGTTACAGGTGGATTTCAGTGAGTTTTCCTCAAAATACAGGAGTTCTGCATGAAGTGTTCATTTTGGCCTTCTCTCGCTGAGAAAACACTATTTGTGACCTGTGACACAAAACAGCCATAACTTTTGTTCAAAGTGAGTTTTCAGTCAAGTTTCAACCTGAAAGCATAGAAAGATGCATAAACTTGAAGTTACAGGTGGATTTCAGTGAGTTTTCCTCAAAATACAGGAGTTCTGCATGAAGTGTTCATTTTGGCCTTCTCTCGCTGAGAAAACGCTATTTGTGACCTGTGACACAAAAATGCCATAACTTTTGTTCAAAGTGAGTTTTCAGTCAAGTTTCAACCTGAAAGCATAAAAAGATGCATAAACTTGAAGTTACAGCTTGATTTCAGTGAGTTTTCATCAAAAAACAGGAGTTATGCATGAAGTGTTCATTTTGGCCTTCTCTCGCTGAGAAAACGCTATTTGTGACCTGTGACACAAAAATGCCATAACTTTTGTTCAAAGTGAGTTTTCAGTCAAGTTTCAACCTGAAAGCATAGAAAGATGCATAAACTTGAAGTTACTGCTTGATTTCAGTGAGTTTTCATCAAAAAACAGGAGTTATGCATGAAGTGTTCATTTTGGCCTTCTCTCGCTGAGAAAATACTATATGTGACCTGTGACACAAAAATGCCATAACTTTTGTTCAAAGTGAGTTTTCAGTCAAGTTTCAACCTGAAAGCATAGAAAGATGCATAAACTTGAAGTTACAGGTGGATTTCAGTGAGTTTTCATCAAAATAAAGGAGTTCTGCATGAAGTGTTCATTTTGGCCTTCTCTCGCTGAGAAAACACTATTTGTGACCTGTGACACAAAACAGCCATAACTTTTTTTCAAAGTGAGTTTTCAGTCAAGTTTCAACCTGAAAGCAGAGAAAGATGCATAAACTTGAAGTTACAGGTGGATTTCAGTGAGTTTTCCTCAAAATACAGGAGTTCTGCATGAAGTGTTCATTTTGTCCTTCTCTCGCTGAGAAAACGCTATTTGTGACCTGTGACACAAAAATGCCATAACTTTTGTTCAAAGTGAGTTTTCAGTCAAGTTTCAACCTGAAAGCATAGAAAGATGCATAAACTTGAAGTTACAGCTTGATTTCAGTGAGTTTTAATCAAAAAACAGGAGTTCTGCATGAAGTGTTCATTTTGGCCTTCTCTCGCTGAGAAAACACTATTTGTGACCTGTGACACAAAACAGCCATAACTTTTGTTCAAAGTGAGTTTTCAGTCAAGTTTCAACCTGAAAGCATAGAAAGATGCATAAACTTGAAGTTACAGGTGGATTTCAGTGAGTTTTCATCAAAATACAGGAGTTATGCATGAAGTGTTCATTTTTGCCTTCTCTCGCTGAGAAAACGCTATTTGTGACCTGTGATACAAAAATGCCATAACTTTATTTAAAAGTGAGTTTTCAGTCAAGTTTCAACCTGAAAGCATAGAAAGATGCATAAACTTGAAGTTACAGCTTGATTTCAGTGAGTTTACATCAAAAAACAGGAGTTATGCATGAAGTGTTCATTTTGGCCTTCTCTCGCTGAGAAAACGCTATTTGTGACCTGTGACACAAAAATGCCATAACTTTTGTTCAAAGTGAGTTTTCAGTCAAGTTTCAACCTGAAAGCATAGAAAGATGCATGAACTTCAAGTTACAGCTTGATTTCAGTGAGTTTTCATCAAAAAACAGGAGTTATGTATGAAGTTTTCATTTTGGCCTTCTCTCGCTGAGAAAACACTATTTGTGACCTGTAAAACAAAACAGCCATAACTTTTGTTCAAAGTGAGTTTTCAGTCATGTTTCAACCTGAAAGCATAGAAAGATGCATAAACTTGAAGTTACAGGTGGATTTCAGTGATTTTTCATCAAAATACAGGAGTTCTGCATGAAGTGTTCATTTTGTCCTTCTCTCGCTGAGAAAACGCTATTTGTGACCTGTGACACAAAAATGCCATAACTTTTGTTCAAAGTGAGTTTTCAGTCAAGTTTCAACCTGAAAGCATAGAAAGATGCATAAACTTGAAGTTACAGCTTGATTTCAGTGAGTTTTCATCAAAAAACAGGAGTTCTGCATGAAGTGTTCATTTTGGCCTTCTCTCGCTGAGAAAACACTATTTGTGACCTGTGACACAAAACAGCCATAACTTTTGTTCAAAGTGAGTTTTCAGTCAAGTTTCAACCTGAAAGCATAGAAAGATGCATAAACTTGAAGTTACAGCTTGATTTCAGTGAGTTTTCATCAAAAAACAGGAGTTCTGCATGAAGTGTTCATTTTGGCCTTCTCTCGCTGAGAAAACACTATTTGTGACCTGTGACACAAAACAGCCATAACTTTTGTTCAAAGTGAGTTTTCAGTCAAGTTTCAACCTGAAATCATAGAAAGATACATAAACTTGAAGTTACAGGTGGATTTCAGTGAGTTTTCATCAAAATACAGGAGTTCTGCATGAAGTGTTCATTTTGGCCTTCTCTCGCTGAAAAAACGCTATTTGTGACCTGTGACACAAAAATGCCATAACTTTTTTTAAAAGTGAGTTTTCAGTCAAGTTTCAACCTGAAAGCATAGAAAGATGCATAAACTTGAAGTTACAGGTGGATTTCAGTGAGTTTTCCTCAAAATACAGGAGTTCTGCATGATGTGTTCATTTTTGCCTTCTCTCGCTGAGAAAACACTATTTGTGACCTGTGACACAAAACAGCCATAACTTTTGTTCAAAGTGAGTTTTCAGTCAAGTTTCAACCTGAAAGCATAGAAAGATACATAAACTTGAAGTTACAGGTGGATTTCAGTGAGTTTTCATCAAAATACAGGAGTTCTGCATGAAGTGTTCATTTTGGCCTTCTCTCGCTGAGAAAACGCTATTTGTGACCTGTGACACAAAAATGCCATAACTTTTTTTAAAAGTGAGTTTTCAGTCAAGTTTCAACCTGAAAGCATAGAAAGATGCATAAACTTGAAGTTACAGGTGGATTTCAGTGAGTTTTCCTCAAAATACAGGAGTTCTGCATGAAGTTTTCATTTTGGCCTTCTCTCGCTGAGAAAACACTATTTGTGACCTGTGACACAAAACAGCCATAACTTTTGTTCAAAGTGAGTTTTCAGTCAAGTTTCAACCTGAAAGCATAGAAAGATGCATAAACTTGAAGTTACAGGTGGATTTCAGTGAGTTTTCATCAAAAAACAGGAGTTCTGCATGAAGTGTTCATTTTGGCCTTCTCTCGCTGAGAAAACGCTATTTGTGACCTGTGACACAAAACAACCATAACTTTTGTTCAAAGTGAGTTTTCAGTCAAGTTTCAACCTGAAAGCATAGAAAGATGGATAAACTTGAAGTTACAGGTGGATTTCAGTGAGTTTTCCTCAAAATACAGGAGTTCTGCATGAAGTGTTCATTTTGGCCTTCTCTCGCTGAGAAAACACTATTTGTGACCTGTGACACAAAACAGCCATAACTTTTGTTCAAAGTGAGTTTTCAGTCAAGTTTCAACCTGAAAGCATAGAAAGATGCATAAACTTGAAGTTACAGGTGGATTTCAGTGAGTTTTCCTCAAAATACAGGAGTTCTGCATGAAGTGTTCATTTTGGCCTTCTCTCGCTGAGAAAACGCTATTTGTGACCTGTGACACAAAAATGCTATAACTTTTGTTCAAAGTGAGTTTTCAGTCAAGTTTCAACCTGAAAGCATAGAAAGATGCATAAACTTGAAGTTACAGCTTGATTTCAGTGAGTTTTCATCAAAAAACAGGAGTTATGCATGAAGTGTTCATTTTGGCCTTCTCTCGCTGAGAAAACACTATTTGTGACCTGTGACACAAAACAGCCATAACTTTTGTTCAAAGTGAGTTTTCAGTCAAGTTTCAACCTGAAAGCATAGAAAGATGCATAAACTTGAAGTTACAGGTGGATTTCAGTGAGTTTTCATCAAAATACAGGAGTTCTGCATGAAGTGTTCATTTTGGCCTTCTCTCGCTGAGAAAACGCTATTTGTGACCTGTGACACAAAACAACCATAACTTTTGTTCAAAGTGAGTTTTCAGTCAAGTTTCAACCTGAAAGCATAGAAAGATACATAAACTTGAAGTTACAGGTGGATTTCAGTGAGTTTTCCTCAAAATACAGGAGTTCTGCATGAAGTGTTCATTTAGGCCTTCTCTCGCTGAGAAAACACTATTTGTGACCTGTGACACAAAACAGCCATAACTTTTGTTCAAAGTGAGTTTTCAGTCAAGTTTCAACCTGAAAGCATAGAAAGATGCATAAACTTGAAGTTACAGGTGGATTTCAGTGAGTTTTCATCAAAATAAAGGAGTTCTGCATGAAGTGTTCATTTTGGCCTTCTCTCGCTGAGAAAACGCTATTTGTGACCTGTGACACAAAAATGCCATAACTTTTTTTCAAAGTGAGTTTTCAGTCAAGTTTCAACCTGAAAGCATAGAAAGATGCATAAACTTGAAGTTACAGCTTGATTTCAGTGAGTTTTCATCAAAAAACAGGAGTTATGCATGAAGTGTTCATTTTTGCCTTCTCTCGCTGAGAAAACACTATTTGTGACCTGTGACACAAAAATGCCATAACTTTTTTTCAAAGTGAGTTTTCAGTCAAGTTTCAACCTGAAAGCATAGAAAGATGCATAAACTTTAAGTTACAGGTGGATTTCAGTGAGTTTTCATCAAAATACAGGAGTTCTGCATGAAGTGTTCATTTTGGCCTTCTCTCGCTGAGAAAACGCTATTTGTGACCTGTGACACAAAAATGCCATAACTTTTGTTCAAAGTGAGTTTTCAGTCAAGTTTCAACCTGAAAGCATAGAAAGATACATAAACTTGAAGTTACAGGTGGATTTCAGTGAGTTTTCATAAAAATACAGGAGTTCTGCATGAAGTGTTCATTTTGGCCTTCTCTCGCTGAGAAAACGCTATTTGTGACCTGTGACACAAAAATGCCATAACTTTTTTTAAAAGTGAGTTTTCAGTCAAGTTTCAACCTGAAAGCATAGAAAGATGCATAAACTTGAAGTTACAGGTGGATTTCAGTGAGTTTTCCTCAAAATACAGGAGTTCTGCATGAAGTGTTCATTTTGGCCTTCTCTCGCTGAGAAAACGTTATTTGTGACCTGTGACACAAAAATGCCATAACTTTTGTTCAAAGTGAGTTTTCAGTCAAGTTTCAACCTGAAAGCATAGAAAGATGCATGAACTTCAAGTTACAGCTTGATTTCAGTGAGTTTTCATCAAAAAACAGGAGTTATGCATGAAGTGTTCATTTTGGCCTTCTCTCGCTGAGAAAACACTATTTGTGACCTGTGACACAAAACAGCCATAACTTTTGTTCAAAGTGAGTTTTCAGTCAAGTTTCAACCTGAAAGCATAGAAAGATGCATGAACTTGAAGTTACAGGTGGATTTCAGTGAGTTTTCATCAAAATACAGGAGTTCTGCATGAAGTGTTCATTTTGGCCTTCTCTCGCTGAGAAAACGCTATTTGTGACCTGTGACACAAAACAACCATAACTTTTGTTCAAAGTGAGTTTTCAGTCAAGTTTCAACCTGAAAGCATAGAAAGATGGATAAACTTGAAGTTACAGGTGGATTTCAGTGAGTTTTCCTCAAAATACAGGAGTTCTGCATGAAGTGTTCATTTTGGCCTTCTCTCGCTGAGAAAACACTATTTGTGACCTGTGACACAAAACAGCCATAACTTTTGTTCAAAGTGAGTTTTCAGTCAAGTTTCAACCTGAAAGCATAGAAAGATGCATAAACTTGAAGTTACAGGTGGATTTCAGTGAGTTTTCCTCAAAATACAGGAGTTCTGCATGAAGTGTTCATTTTGGCCTTCTCTCGCTGAGAAAACGCTATTTGTGACCTGTGACACAAAAATGCTATAACTTTTGTTCAAAGTGAGTTTTCAGTCAAGTTTCAACCTGAAAGCATAGAAAGATGCATAAACTTGAAGTTACAGCTTGATTTCAGTGAGTTTTCATCAAAAAACAGGAGTTATGCATGAAGTGTTCATTTTGGCCTTCTCTCGCTGAGAAAACACTATTTGTGACCTGTGACACAAAACAGCCATAACTTTTGTTCAAAGTGAGTTTTCAGTCAAGTTTCAACCTGAAAGCATAGAAAGATGCATAAACTTGAAGTTACAGGTGGATTTCAGTGAGTTTTCATCAAAATACAGGAGTTCTGCATGAAGTGTTCATTTTGGCCTTATCTCGCTGAGAAAACGCTATTTGTGACCTGTGACACAAAACAACCATAACTTTTGTTCAAAGTGAGTTTTCAGTCAAGTTTCAACCTGAAAGCATAGAAAGATACATAAACTTGAAGTTACAGGTGGATTTCAGTGAGTTTTCCTCAAAATACAGGAGTTCTGCATGAAGTGTTCATTTAGGCCTTCTCTCGCTGAGAAAACACTATTTGTGACCTGTGACACAAAACAGCCATAACTTTTGTTCAAAGTGAGTTTTCAGTCAAGTTTCAACCTGAAAGCATAGAAAGATGCATAAACTTGAAGTTACAGGTGGATTTCAGTGAGTTTTCATCAAAATAAAGGAGTTCTGCATGAAGTGTTCATTTTGGCCTTCTCTCGCTGAGAAAACGCTATTTGTGACCTGTGACACAAAAATGCCATAACTTTTTTTCAAAGTGAGTTTTCAGTCAAGTTTCAACCTGAAAGCATAGAAAGATGCATAAACTTGAAGTTACAGCTTGATTTCAGTGAGTTTTCATCAAAAAACAGGAGTTATGCATGAAGTGTTCATTTTTGCCTTCTCTCGCTGAGAAAACACTATTTGTGACCTGTGACACAAAAATGCCATAACTTTTTTTCAAAGTGAGTTTTCAGTCAAGTTTCAACCTGAAAGCATAGAAAGATGCATAAACTTTAAGTTACAGGTGGATTTCAGTGAGTTTTCCTCAAAATACAGGAGTTCTGCATGAAGTGTTCATTTTGGCCTTCTCTCGCTGAGAAAACGCTATTTGTGACCTGTGACACAAAAATGCCATAACTTTTGTTCAAAGTGAGTTTTCAGTCAAGTTTCAACCTGAAAGCATAGAAAGATACATAAACTTGAAGTTACAGGTGGATTTCAGTGAGTTTTCATAAAAATACAGGAGTTCTGCATGAAGTGTTCATTTTGGCCTTCTCTCGCTGAGAAAACGCTATTTGTGACCTGTGACACAAAAATGCCATAACTTTTTTTAAAAGTGAGTTTTCAGTCAAGTTTCAACCTGAAAGCATAGAAAGATGCATAAACTTGAAGTTACAGGTGGATTTCAGTGAGTTTTCCTCAAAATACAGGAGTTCTGCATGAAGTGTTCATTTTGGCCTTCTCTCGCTGAGAAAACACTATTTGTGACCTGTGACACAAAACAGCCATAACTTTTGTTCAAAGTGAGTTTTCAGTCAAGTTTCAACCTGAAAGCATAGAAAGATGCATGAACTTGAAGTTACAGGTGGATTTCAGTGAGTTTTCATCAAAATACAGGAGTTCTGCATGAAGTGTTCATTTTGGCCTTCTCTCGCTGAGAAAACGCTATTTGTGACCTGTGACACAAAACAACCATAACTTTTGTTCAAAGTGAGTTTTCAGTCAAGTTTCAACCTGAAAGCATAGAAAGATGGATAAACTTGAAGTTACAGGTGGATTTCAGTGAGTTTTCCTCAAAATACAGGAGTTCTGCATGAAGTGTTCATTTTGGCCTTCTCTCGCTGAGAAAACACTATTTGTGACCTGTGACACAAAACAGCCATAACTTTTGTTCAAAGTGAGTTTTCAGTCAAGTTTCAACCTGAAAGCATAGAAAGATGCATAAACTTGAAGTTGCAGGTGGATTTCAGTGAGTTTTCCTCAAAATACAGGAGTTCTGCATGAAGTGTTCATTTTGGCCTTCTCTCGCTGAGAAAACGCTATTTGTGACCTGTGACACAAAAATGCTATAAATTTTGTTCAAAGTGAGTTTTCAGTCAAGTTTCAACCTGAAAGCATAGAAAGATGCATAAACTTGAAGTTACAGCTTGATTTCAGTGAGTTTTCATCAAAAAACAGGAGTTATGCATGAAGTGTTCATTTTGGCCTTCTCTCGCTGAGAAAACACTATTTGTGACCTGTGACACAAAACAGCCATAACTTTTTTTCAAAGTGAGTTTTCAGTCAAGTTTCAACCTGAAAGCATAGAAAGATGCATAAACTTGAAGTTACAGGTGGATTTCAGTGAGTTTTCATCAAAATACAGGAGTTCTGCATGAAGTGTTCATTTTGGCCTTCTCTCGCTGAGAAAACACTATTTGTGACCTGTGACACAAAACAGACATAACTTTTGTTCAAAGTGAGTTTTCAGTCAAGTTTCAACCTGAAAGCATAGAAAGATGCATAAACTTGAAGTTACAGGTGGATTTCAGTGAGTTTTCCTCAAAATACAGGAGTTCTGCATGAAGTGTTCATTTTGGCCTTCTCTCGCTGAGAAAACGCTATTTGTGACCTGTGACACAAAAATGCCATAACTTTTGTTCAAAGTGAGTTTTCAGTCAAGTTTCAACCTGAAAGCATAGAAAGATGCATGAACTTCAAGTTACAGCTTGAGTTCAGTGAGTTTTCATCAAAAAACAGGAGTTATGCATGAAGTGTTCATTTTGGCCTTCTCTCGCTGAGAAAACACTATTTGTGACCTGTGACACAAAACAGCCATAACTTTATTTCAAAGTGAGTTTTCAGTCAAGTTTCAACCTGAAAGCATAGAAAGATGCATAAACTTGAAGTTACAGCTTGATTTCAGTGAGTTTTCATCAAAAAACAGGAGTTCTGCATGAAGTGTTCATTTTGGCCTTCTCTCGCTGAGAAAACGCTATTTGTGACCTGTGACACAAAACAACCATAACTTTTGTTCAAAGTGAGTTTTCAGTCAAGTTTCAACCTGAAAGCATAGAAAGATGGATAAACTTGAAGTTACAGGTGGATTTCAGTGAGTTTTCCTCAAAATACAGGAGTTCTGCATGAAGTGTTCATTTTGGCCTTCTCTCGCTGAGAAAACACTATTTGTGACCTGTGACACAAAACAGCCATAACTTTTGTTCAAAGTGAGTTTTCAGTCAAGTTTCAACCTGAAAGCATAGAAAGATGCATAAACTTGAAGTTACAGGTGGATTTCAGTGAGTTTTCCTCAAAATACAGGAGTTCTGCATGAAGTGTTCATTTTGGCCTTCTCTCGCTGAGAAAACACTATTTGTGACCTGTGACACAAAACAGCCATAACTTTTGTTCAAAGTGAGTTTTCAGTCAAGTTTCAACCTGAAAGCATAGAAAGATGCATAAACTTGAAGTTACAGGTGGATTTCAGTGAGTTTTCATCAAAATACAGGAGTTCTGCATGAAGTGTTCATTTTGGCCTTCTCTCGCTGAGAAAACGCTATTTGTGACCTGTGACACAAAACAACCATAACTTTTGTTCAAAGTGAGTTTTCAGTCAAGTTTCAACCTGAAAGCATAGAAAGATACATAAACTTGAAGTTACAGGTGGATTTCAGTGAGTTTTCCTCAAAATACAGGAGTTCTGCATGAAGTGTTCATTTAGGCCTTCTCTCGCTGAGAAAACACTATTTGTGACCTGTGACACAAAACAGCCATAACTTTTGTTCAAAGTGAGTTTTCAGTCAAGTTTCAACCTGAAAGCATAGAAAGATGCATAAACTTGAAGTTACAGGTGGATTTCAGTGAGTTTTCATCAAAATAAAGGAGTTCTGCATGAAGTGTTCATTTTGGCCTTCTCTCGCTGAGAAAACGCTATTTGTGACCTGTGACACAAAAATGCCATAACTTTTTTTCAAAGTGAGTTTTCAGTCAAGTTTCAACCTGAAAGCATAGAAAGATGCATAAACTTGAAGTTACAGCTTGATTTCAGTGAGTTTTCATCAAAAAACAGGAGTTATGCATGAAGTGTTCATTTTTGCCTTCTCTCGCTGAGAAAACACTATTTGTGACCTGTGACACAAAAATGCCATAACTTTTTTTCAAAGTGAGTTTTCAGTCAAGTTTCAACCTGAAAGCATAGAAAGATGCATAAACTTTAAGTTACAGGTGGATTTCAGTGAGTTTTCATCAAAATACAGGAGTTCTGCATGAAGTGTTCATTTTGGCCTTCTCTCGCTGAGAAAACGCTATTTGTGACCTGTGACACAAAACAGCCATAACTTTTGTTCAAAGTGAGTTTTCAGTCAAGTTTCAACCTGAAAGCATAGAAAGATGCATAAACTTGAAGTTACAGCTTGATTTCAGTGAGTTTTCATCAAAAAACAGGAGTTATGCATGAAGTGTTCATTTTGGCCTTCTCTCGCTGAGAAAACACTATTTGTGACCTGTGACACAAAACAGCCATAACTTTTGTTCAAAGTGAGTTTTCAGTCAAGTTTCAACCTGAAAGCATAGAAAGATGCATAAACTTTAAGTTACAGGTGGATTTCAGTGAGTTTTCCTCAAAATACAGGAGTTCTGCATGAAGTGTTCATTTTGGCCTTCTCTCGCTGAGAAAACACTATTTGTGACCTGTGACACAAAACAGCCATAACTTTTGTTCAAAGTGAGTTTTCAGTCAAGTTTCAACCTGAAAGCATAGAAAGATGCATAAACTTGAAGTTACAGGTGGATTTCAGTGAGTTTTCCTCAAAATACAGGAGTTCTGCATGAAGTGTTCATTTTGGCCTTCTCTCGCTGAGAAAACGCTATTTGTGACCTGTGACACAAAAATGCTATAACTTTTGTTCAAAGTGAGTTTTCAGTCAAGTTTCAACCTGAAAGCATAGAAAGATGCATAAACTTGAAGTTACAGCTTGATTTCAGTGAGTTTTCATCAAAAAACAGGAGTTATGCATGAAGTGTTCATTTTGGCCTTCTCTCGCTGAGAAAACACTATTTGTGACCTGTGACACAAAACAGCCATAACTTTTGTTCAAAGTGAGTTTTCAGTCAAGTTTCAACCTGAAAGCATAGAAAGATGCATAAACTTGAAGTTACAGGTGGATTTCAGTGAGTTTTCATCAAAATACAGGAGTTCTGCATGAAGTGTTCATTTTGGCCTTCTCTCGCTGAGAAAACGCTATTTGTGACCTGTGACACAAAACAACCATAACTTTTGTTCAAAGTGAGTTTTCAGTCAAGTTTCAACCTGAAAGCATAGAAAGATACATAAACTTGAAGTTACAGGTGGATTTCAGTGAGTTTTCCTCAAAATACAGGAGTTCTGCATGAAGTGTTCATTTAGGCCTTCTCTCGCTGAGAAAACACTATTTGTGACCTGTGACACAAAACAGCCATAACTTTTGTTCAAAGTGAGTTTTCAGTCAAGTTTCAACCTGAAAGCATAGAAAGATGCATAAACTTGAAGTTACAGGTGGATTTCAGTGAGTTTTCATCAAAATAAAGGAGTTCTGCATGAAGTGTTCATTTTGGCCTTCTCTCGCTGAGAAAACGCTATTTGTGACCTGTGACACAAAAATGCCATAACTTTTTTTCAAAGTGAGTTTTCAGTCAAGTTTCAACCTGAAAGCATAGAAAGATGCATAAACTTGAAGTTACAGCTTGATTTCAGTGAGTTTTCATCAAAAAACAGGAGTTATGCATGAAGTGTTCATTTTTGCCTTCTCTCGCTGAGAAAACACTATTTGTGACCTGTGACACAAAAATGCCATAACTTTTTTTCAAAGTGAGTTTTCAGTCAAGTTTCAACCTGAAAGCATAGAAAGATGCATAAACTTTAAGTTACAGGTGGATTTCAGTGAGTTTTCATCAAAATACAGGAGTTCTGCATGAAGTGTTCATTTTGGCCTTCTCTCGCTGAGAAAACGCTATTTGTGACCTGTGACACAAAAATGCCATAACTTTTGTTCAAAGTGAGTTTTCAGTCAAGTTTCAACCTGAAAGCATAGAAAGATACATAAACTTGAAGTTACAGGTGGATTTCAGTGAGTTTTCATAAAAATACAGGAGTTCTGCATGAAGTGTTCATTTTGGCCTTCTCTCGCTGAGAAAACGCTATTTGTGACCTGTGACACAAAAATGCCATAACTTTTTTTAAAAGTGAGTTTTCAGTCAAGTTTCAACCTGAAAGCATAGAAAGATGCATAAACTTGAAGTTACAGGTGGATTTCAGTGAGTTTTCCTCAAAATACAGGAGTTCTGCATGAAGTGTTCATTTTGGCCTTCTCTCGCTGAGAAAACGTTATTTGTGACCTGTGACACAAAAATGCCATAACTTTTGTTCAAAGTGAGTTTTCAGTCAAGTTTCAACCTGAAAGCATAGAAAGATGCATGAACTTCAAGTTACAGCTTGATTTCAGTGAGTTTTCATCAAAAAACAGGAGTTATGCATGAAGTGTTCATTTTGGCCTTCTCTCGCTGAGAAAACACTATTTGTGACCTGTGACACAAAACAGCCATAACTTTTGTTCAAAGTGAGTTTTCAGTCAAGTTTCAACCTGAAAGCATAGAAAGATGCATGAACTTGAAGTTACAGGTGGATTTCAGTGAGTTTTCATCAAAATACAGGAGTTCTGCATGAAGTGTTCATTTTGGCCTTCTCTCGCTGAGAAAACGCTATTTGTGACCTGTGACACAAAACAACCATAACTTTTGTTCAAAGTGAGTTTTCAGTCAAGTTTCAACCTGAAAGCATAGAAAGATGGATAAACTTGAAGTTACAGGTGGATTTCAGTGAGTTTTCCTCAAAATACAGGAGTTCTGCATGAAGTGTTCATTTTGGCCTTCTCTCGCTGAGAAAACACTATTTGTGACCTGTGACACAAAACAGCCATAACTTTTGTTCAAAGTGAGTTTTCAGTCAAGTTTCAACCTGAAAGCATAGAAAGATGCATAAACTTGAAGTTACAGGTGGATTTCAGTGAGTTTTCCTCAAAATACAGGAGTTCTGCATGAAGTGTTCATTTTGGCCTTCTCTCGCTGAGAAAACGCTATTTGTGACCTGTGACACAAAAATGCTATAACTTTTGTTCAAAGTGAGTTTTCAGTCAAGTTTCAACCTGAAAGCATAGAAAGATGCATAAACTTGAAGTTACAGCTTGATTTCAGTGAGTTTTCATCAAAAAACAGGAGTTATGCATGAAGTGTTCATTTTGGCCTTCTCTCGCTGAGAAAACACTATTTGTGACCTGTGACACAAAACAGCCATAACTTTTGTTCAAAGTGAGTTTTCAGTCAAGTTTCAACCTGAAAGCATAGAAAGATGCATAAACTTGAAGTTACAGGTGGATTTCAGTGAGTTTTCATCAAAATACAGGAGTTCTGCATGAAGTGTTCATTTTGGCCTTATCTCGCTGAGAAAACGCTATTTGTGACCTGTGACACAAAACAACCATAACTTTTGTTCAAAGTGAGTTTTCAGTCAAGTTTCAACCTGAAAGCATAGAAAGATACATAAACTTGAAGTTACAGGTGGATTTCAGTGAGTTTTCCTCAAAATACAGGAGTTCTGCATGAAGTGTTCATTTAGGCCTTCTCTCGCTGAGAAAACACTATTTGTGACCTGTGACACAAAACAGCCATAACTTTTGTTCAAAGTGAGTTTTCAGTCAAGTTTCAACCTGAAAGCATAGAAAGATGCATAAACTTGAAGTTACAGGTGGATTTCAGTGAGTTTTCATCAAAATAAAGGAGTTCTGCATGAAGTGTTCATTTTGGCCTTCTCTCGCTGAGAAAACACTATTTGTGACCTGTGACAAAAAACAGCCATAACTTTTTTTTCAAAGTGAGTTTTCAGTCAAGTTTCAACCTGAAAGCATAGAAAGATGCATAAACTTGAAGTTACAGCTTGATTTCTGTGAGTTTTCATCAAAAAACAAGAGTTATGCATGAAGTGTTCATTTTGGCCTTCTCTCGCTGAGAAAACGCTATTTGTGACCTGTGACACAAAACAGCCATAACTTTTGTTCAAAGTGAGTTTTCAGTCAAGTTTCAACCTGAAAGCATAGAAAGATGCATAAACTTGAAGTTACAGCTTGATTTCAGTGAGTTTTCATCAAAAAACAGGAGTTATGCATGAAGTGTTCATTTTGGCCTTCTCTCGCTGAGAAAACGCTATTTGTGACCTGTGACACAAAAATGCCATAACTTTTTTTCAAAGTGAGTTTTCAGTCAAGTTTCAACCTGAAAGCATAGAAAGATGCATAAACTTGAAGTTACAGCTTGATTTCAGTGAGTTTTCATCAAAAAACAGGAGTTATGCATGAAGTGTTCATTTTTGCCTTCTCTCGCTGAGAAAACACTATTTGTGACCTGTGACACAAAAATGCCATAACTTTTTTTCAAAGTGAGTTTTCAGTCAAGTTTCAACCTGAAAGCATAGAAAGATGCATAAACTTTAAGTTACAGGTGGATTTCAGTGAGTTTTCCTCAAAATACAGGAGTTCTGCATGAAGTGTTCATTTTGGCCTTCTCTCGCTGAGAAAACGCTATTTGTGACCTGTGACACAAAAATGCCATAACTTTTGTTCAAAGTGAGTTTTCAGTCAAGTTTCAACCTGAAAGCATAGAAAGATACATAAACTTGAAGTTACAGGTGGATTTCAGTGAGTTTTCCTCAAAATACAGGAGTTCTGCATGAAGTGTTCATTTTGGCCTTCTCTCGCTGAGAAAACGCTATTTGTGACCTGTGACACAAAAATGCCATAACTTTTTTTAAAAGTGAGTTTTCAGTCAAGTTTCAACCTGAAAGCATAGAAAGATGCATAAACTTGAAGTTACAGGTGGATTTCAGTGAGTTTTCCTCAAAATACAGGAGTTCTGCATGAAGTGTTCATTTTGGCCTTCTCTCGCTGAGAAAACACTATTTGTGACCTGTGACACAAAACAGCCATAACTTTTGTTCAAAGTGAGTTTTCAGTCAAGTTTCAACCTGAAAGCATAGAAAGATGCATGAACTTGAAGTTACAGGTGGATTTCAGTGAGTTTTCATCAAAATACAGGAGTTCTGCATGAAGTGTTCATTTTGGCCTTCTCTCGCTGAGAAAACGCTATTTGTGACCTGTGACACAAAACAACCATAACTTTTGTTCAAAGTGAGTTTTCAGTCAAGTTTCAACCTGAAAGCATAGAAAGATGGATAAACTTGAAGTTACAGGTGGATTTCAGTGAGTTTTCCTCAAAATACAGGAGTTCTGCATGAAGTGTTCATTTTGGCCTTCTCTCGCTGAGAAAACACTATTTGTGACCTGTGACACAAAACAGCCATAACTTTTGTTCAAAGTGAGTTTTCAGTCAAGTTTCAACCTGAAAGCATAGAAAGATGCATAAACTTGAAGTTGCAGGTGGATTTCAGTGAGTTTTCCTCAAAATACAGGAGTTCTGCATGAAGTGTTCATTTTGGCCTTCTCTCGCTGAGAAAACGCTATTTGTGACCTGTGACACAAAAATGCTATAAATTTTGTTCAAAGTGAGTTTTCAGTCAAGTTTCAACCTGAAAGCATAGAAAGATGCATAAACTTGAAGTTACAGCTTGATTTCAGTGAGTTTTCATCAAAAAACAGGAGTTATGCATGAAGTGTTCATTTTGGCCTTCTCTCGCTGAGAAAACACTATTTGTGACCTGTGACACAAAACAGCCATAACTTTTGTTCAAAGTGAGTTTTCAGTCAAGTTTCAACCTGAAAGCATAGAAAGATGCATAAACTTGAAGTTACAGGTGGATTTCAGTGAGTTTTCATCAAAATACAGGAGTTCTGCATGAAGTGTTCATTTTGGCCTTCTCTCGCTGAGAAAACACTATTTGTGACCTGTGACACAAAACAGACATAACTTTTGTTCAAAGTGAGTTTTCAGTCAAGTTTCAACCTGAAAGCATAGAAAGATGCATAAACTTGAAGTTACAGGTGGATTTCAGTGAGTTTTCCTCAAAATACAGGAGTTCTGCATGAAGTGTTCATTTTGGCCTTCTCTCGCTGAGAAAACGCTATTTGTGACCTGTGACACAAAAATGCCATAACTTTTGTTCAAAGTGAGTTTTCAGTCAAGTTTCAACCTGAAAGCATAGAAAGATGCATGAACTTCAAGTTACAGCTTGAGTTCAGTGAGTTTTCATCAAAAAACAGGAGTTATGCATGAAGTGTTCATTTTGGCCTTCTCTCGCTGAGAAAACACTATTTGTGACCTGTGACACAAAACAGCCATAACTTTATTTCAAAGTGAGTTTTCAGTCAAGTTTCAACCTGAAAGCATAGAAAGATGCATAAACTTGAAGTTACAGGTGGATTTCAGTGAGTTTTCCTCAAAATACAGGAGTTCTGCATGAAGTGTTCATTTTGGCCTTCTCTCGCTGAGAAAACACTATTTGTGACCTGTGACACAAAACAGCCATAACTTTTGTTCAAAGTGAGTTTTCAGTCAAGTTTCAACCTGAAAGCATAGAAAGATGCATAAACTTGAAGTTACAGGTGGATTTCAGTGAGTTTTCATCAAAATAAAGGAGTTCTGCATGAAGTGTTCATTTTGGCCTTCTCTCGCTGAGAAAACGCTATTTGTGACCTGTGACACAAAAATGCCATAACTTTTGTTCAAAGTGAGTTTTCAGTCAAGTTTCAACCTGAAAGCATAGAAAGATGCATAAACTTGAAGTTACAGCTTGATTTCAGTGAGTTTTCATCAAAAAACAGGAGTTATGCATGAAGTGTTCATTTTGGCCTTCTCTCGCGGAGAAAACACTATTTGTGACCTGTGACACAAAACAGCCATAACTTTTGTTCAAAGTGAGTTTTCAGTCAAGTTTCAACCTGAAAGCATAGAAAGATGCATAAACTTGAAGTTACAGGTGGATTTCAGTGAGTTTTCCTCAAAATACAGGAGTTCTGCATGAAGTGTTCATTTTGGCCTTCTCTCGCTGAGAAAACGCTATTTGTGACCTGTGACACAAAAATGCCATAACTTTTGTTCAAAGTGAGTTTTCAGTCAAGTTTCAACCTGAAAGCATAGAAAGATGCATGAACTTCAAGTTACAGCTTGATTTCAGTGAGTTTTCATCAAAAAACAGGAGTTATGCATGAAGTTTTCATTTTGGCCTTCTCTCGCTGAGAAAACACTATTTGTGACCTGTGACACAAAACAGCCATAACTTTTGTTCAAAGTGAGTTTTCAGTCAAGTTTCAACCTGAAAGCATAGAAAGATGCATAAACTTGAAGTTACAGGTGGATTTCAGTGAGTTTTCCTCAAAATACAGGAGTTCTGCATGAAGTGTTCATTTTGGCCTTCTCTCGCTGAGAAAACGCTATTTGTGACCTGTGAAACAAAAATGCCATAACTTTTGTTCAAAGTGAGTTTTCAGTCAAGGTTCAACCTGAAAGCATAGAAAGATGCATAAACTTGAAGTTACAGGTGGATTTCAGTGAGTTTTCCTCAAAATACAGGAGTTCTGCATGAAGTGTTCATTTTGGCCTTCTCTCGCTGAGAAAACACTATTTGTGACCTGTGACACAAAACAGCCATAACTTTTGTTCAAAGTGAGTTTTCAGTCAAGTTTCAACCTGAAAGCATAGAAAGATGCATAAACTTGAAGTTAGAGGTGGATTTCAGTGAGTTTTCATCAAAATAAAGGAGTTCTGCATGAAGTGTTCATTTTGGCCTTCTCTCGCTGAGAAAACGCTATTTGTGACCTGTGACACAAAAATGCCATAACTTTTGTTCAAAGTGAGTTTTCAGTCAAGTTTCAACCTGAAAGCATAGAAAGATGCATAAACTTGAAGTTACAGGTGGATTTCAGTGAGTTTTCCTCAAAATACAGGAGTTCTGCATGAAGTGTTCATTTTGGCCTTCTCTCGCTGAGAAAACGCTATTTGTGACCTGTGAAACAAAAATGCCATAACTTTTGTTCAAAGTCAGTTTTCAGTCAAGGTTCAACCTGAAAGCATAGAAAGATGCATAAACTTGAAGTTAGAGGTGGATTTCAGTGAGTTTTCATCAAAATAAAGGAGTTCTGCATGAAGTGTTCATTTTGGCCTTCTCTCGCTGAGAAAACACTATTTGTGACCTGTGACACAAAACAGCCATAACTTTTGTTCAAAGTGAGTTTTCAGTCAAGTTTCAACCTGAAAGCATAGAAAGATGCATAAACTTGAAGTTACAGGTGGATTTCAGTGAGTTTTCCTCAAAATACAGGAGTTCTGCATGAAGTCTTCATTTTGGCCTTCTCTCGCTGAGAAAACGCTATTTGTGACCTGTGACACAAAACAGCCATAACTTTTGTTCAAAGTGAGTTTTCAGTCAAGTTTCAACCTGAAAGCATAGAAAGATGCATAAACTTGAAGTTACAGGTGGATTTCAGTGAGTTTTCATCAAAAAACAGGAGTTATGCATGAAGTGTTCATTTTGGCCTTCTCTCGCTGAGAAAACACTATTTGTGACCTGTGACACAAAACAGACATAACTTTTGTTCAAAGTGAGTTTTCAGTCAAGTTTCAACCTGAAAGCATAGAAAGATGCATAAACTTGAAGTTACAGGTGGATTTCAGTGAGTTTTCCTAAAAATACAGGAGTTCTGCATGAAGTGTTCATTTTGGCCTTCTCTCGCTGAGAAAACGCTATTTTTGACCTGTGACACAAAAATGCCATAACTTTTGTTCAAAGTGAGTTTTCAGTCAAGTTTCAACCTGAAAGCATAGAAAGATGCATGAACTTCAAGTTACAGCTTGAGTTCAGTGAGTTTTCATCAAAAAACAGGAGTTCTGCATGAAGTGTTCATTTTGGCCTTCTCTCGCTGAGAAAACACTATTTGTGACCTGTGACACAAAACAGCCATAACTTTTGTTCAAAGTGAGTTTTCAGTCAAGTTTCAACCTGAAAGCATAGAAAGATGCATAAACTTGAAGTTACAGGTGGATTTCAGTGAGTTTTCCTCAAAATACAGGAGTTCTGCATGAAGTGTTCATTTTGGCCTTCTCTCGCTGAGAAAACGCTATTTGTGACCTGTGACACAAAAATGCCATAACTTTTGTTCAAAGTGAGTTTTCAGTCAAGTTTCAACCTGAAAGCATAGAAAGATGCATAAACTTGAAGTTACAGGTGGATTTCAGTGAGTTTTCCTCAAAATACAGGAGTTCTGCATGAAGTGTTCATTTTGGCCTTCTCTCGCTGAGAAAACGCTATTTGTGACCTGTGACACAAAAATGCCATAACTTTTGTTCAAAGTGAGTTTTCAGTCAAGTTTCAACCTGAAAGCATAGAAAGATGCATGAACTTCAAGTTACAGCTTGATTTCAGTGAGTTTTCATCAAAAAACAGGAGTTATGCATGAAGTGTTCATTTTGGCCTTCTCTCGCTGAGAAAACACTATTTGTGACCTGTGACACAAAACAGACATAACTTTTGTTCAAAGTGAGTTTTCAGTCAAGTTTCAACCTGAAAGCATAGAAAGATGCATAAACTTGAAGTTACAGGTGGATTTCAGTGAGTTTTCCTCAAAATACAGGAGTTCTGCATGAAGTGTTCATTTTGGCCTTCTCTCGCTGAGAAAACGCTATTTGTGACCTGTGACACAAAAATGCCATAACTTTTGTTCAAAGTGATTTTTCAGTCAAGTTTCAACCTGAAAGCATATAAAGATGCATGAACTTCAAGTTACAGCTTGATTTCAGTGAGTTTTCATCAAAAAACAGGAGTTATGCATGAAGTTTTCATTTTGGCCTTCTCTCGCTGAGAAAACACTATTTGTGACCTGTGACACAAAAATGCCATAACTTTTGTTCAAAGTGAGTTTTCAGTCAAGTTTCAACCTGAAAGCATAGAAAGATGCATAAACTTGAAGTTACAGCTTGATTTCAGTGAGTTTTCCTCAAAATACAGGAGTTCTGCATGAAATGTTCATTTTGGCCTTCTCTCGCTGAGAAAATGCTATTTGTGACCTGTGAAACAAAAATGCCATAACTTTTGTTCAAAGTGAGTTTTCAGTCAAGGTTCAACCTGAAAGCATAGAAAGATGCATAAACTTGAAGTTACAGGTGGATTTCAGTGAGTTTTCCTCAAAATACAGGAGTTCTGCATGAAGTGTTCATTTTGGCCTTCTCTCGCTGAGAAAACACTATTTGTGACCTGTGACACAAAAATGCCATAACTTTTGTTCAAAGTGAGTTTTCAGTCAAGTTTCAACCTGAAAGCATAGAAAGATGCATAAACTTGAAGTTACAGCTTGATTTCAGTGAGTTTTCATCAAAAAACAGGAGTTATGCATGAAGTGTTCATTTTGGCCTTCTCTCGCTGAGAAAACACTATTTGTGACCTGTGACACAAAACAGCCATAACTTTTGTTCAAAGTGAGTTTTCAGTCAAGTTTCAACCTGAAAGCATAGAAAGATGCATAAACTTGAAGTTACAGGTGGATTTCAGTGAGTTTTCCTCAAAATACAGGAGTTCTGCATGAAGTGTTCATTTTGGCCTTCTCTCGCTGAGAAAACGCTATTTGTGACCTGTGACACAAAAATGCCATAACTTTTGTTCAAAGTGATTTTTCAGTCAAGTTTCAACCTGAAAGCATAGAAAGATGCATGAACTTCAAGTTACAGCTTGATTTCAGTGAGTTTTCATCAAAAAACAGGAGTTATGCATGAAGTTTTCATTTTGGCCTTCTCTCGCTGAGAAAACACTATTTGTGACCTGTGACACAAAACAGCCATAACTTTTGTTCAAAGTGAGTTTTCAGTCAAGTTTCAACCTGAAAGCATAGAAAGATGCATAAACTTGAAGTTACAGGTGGATTTCAGTGAGTTTTCCTCAAAATACAGGAGTTCTGCATGAAGTGTTCATTTTGGCCTTCTCTCGCTGAGAAAATGCTATTTGTGACCTGTGAAACAAAAATGCCATAACTTTTGTTCAAAGTGAGTTTTCAGTCAAGGTTCAACCTGAAAGCATAGAAAGATGCATAAACTTGAAGTTACAGGTGGATTTCAGTGAGTTTTCCTCAAAATACAGGAGTTCTGCATGAAGTGTTCATTTTGGCCTTCTCTCGCTGAGAAAACACTATTTGTGACCTGTGACACAAAACAGCCATAACTTTTGTTCAAAGTGAGTTTTCAGTCAAGTTTCAACCTGAAAGCATAGAAAGATGCATAAACTTGAAGTTAGAGGTGGATTTCAGTGAGTTTTCATCAAAATAAAGGAGTTCTGCATGAAGTGTTCATTTTGGCCTTCTCTCGCTGAGAAAACGCTTTTTGTGACCTGTGACACAAAAATGCCATAACTTTTGTTCAAAGTGACTTTTCAGTCAAGTTTCAACCTGAAAGCATTGAAAGATGCATAAACTTGAAGTTACAGCTTGATTTCAGTGAGTTTTCATCAAAAAACAGGAGTTCTGCATGAAGTGTTCATTTTTGCCTTCTCTCGCTGAGAAAACACTATTTGTGACCTGTGACACAAAACAGCCATAACTTTTGTTCAAAGTGAGTTTTCAGTCAAGTTTCAACCTGAAAGCATAGAAAGATGCATAAACTTGAAGTTACAGCTTGATTTCAGTGAGTTTTCATCAAAATACAGGAGTTCTGCATGAAGTTTTCATTTTGGCCTTCTCTCGCTGAGAAAACACTATTTGTGACCTGTGACACAAAACAGCCATAACTTTTGTTCAAAGTGAGTTTTCAGTCAAGTTTCAACCTGAAAGCATAGAAAGATGCATAAACTTGAAGTTACAGGTGGATTTCAGTGAGTTTTCCTCAAAATACAGGAGTTCTGCATGAAGTGTTCATTTTGGCCTTCTCTCGCTGAGAAAACGCTATTTGTGACCTGTGAAACAGAAATGCCATAACTTTTGTTCAAAGTGAGTTTTCAGTCAAGGTTCAACCTGACAGCATAGAAAGATGCATAAACTTGAAGTTACAGGTGGATTTCAGTGAGTTTTCCTCAAAATACAGGAGTTCTGCATGAAGTGTTCATTTTGGCCTTCTCTCGCTGAGAAAACACTATTTGTGACCTGTGACACAAAAATGCCATAACTTTTGTTCAAAGTGAGTTTTCAGTCAAGTTTCAACCTGAAAGCATAGAAAGATGCATAAACTTGAAGTTACAGCTTGATTTCAGTGAGTTTTCATCAAAAAACAGGAGTTCTGCATGAAGTGTTCATTTTGGCCTTCTCTCGCTGAGAAAACACTATTTGTGACCTGTGACACAAAAATGCCATAACTTTTGTTCAAAGTGACTTTTCAGTCAAGTTTCAACCTGAAAGCATAGAAAGATGCATAAACTTGAAGTTACAGGTAGATTTCAGTGAGTTTTCCTCAAAATACAGGAGTTCTGCATGAAGTGTTCATTTTGGCCTTCTCTCGCTGAGAAAACGCTATTTGTGACCTGTGACACAAAAATGCCATAACTTTTTTTAAAAGTGAGTTTTCAGTCAAGTTTCAACCTGAAAGCATAGAAAGATGCATAAACTTGAAGTTACAGCTTGATTTCAGTGAGTTTTCATCAAAAAACAGGAGTTATGCATGAAGTGTTCATTTTGGCCTTCTCTCGCTGAGAAAACACTATATGTGACCTGTGACACAAAACAGCCATAACTTTTGTTCAAAGTGAGTTTTCAGTCAAGTTTCAACCTGAAAGCATAGAAAGATACATAAACTTGAAGTTACAGGTGGATTTCAGTGAGTTTTCATCAAAATACAGGAGTTCTGCATGAAGTGTTCATTTTGGCCTTCTCTCGCTGAGAAAACGCTATTTGTGACCTGTGACACAAAAATGCCATAACTTTTTTTAAAAGTGAGTTTTCAGTCAAGTTTCAACCTGAAAGCATAGAAAGATGCATAAACTTGAAGTTACAGGTGGATTTCAGTGAGTTTTCCTCAAAATACAGGAGTTCTGCATGAAGTGTTCATTTTGGCCTTCTCTCGCTGAGAAAACACTATTTGTGACCTGTGACACAAAACAGCCATAACTTTTGTTCAAAGTGAGTTTTCAGTCAAGTTTCAACCTGAAAGCATAGAAAGATGCATAAACTTGAAGTTACAGGTGGATTTCAGTGAGTTTTCATCAAAATACAGGAGTTCTGCATAAAGTGTTCATTTTGGCCTTCTCTCGCTGAGAAAACGCTATTTGTGACCTGTGACACAAAACAACCATAACTTTTGTTCAAAGTGAGTTTTCAGTCAAGTTTCAACCTGAAAGCATAGAAAGATGCATAAACTTGAAGTTACAGGTGGATTTCAGTGAGTTTTCCTCAAAATACAGGAGTTCTGCATGAAGTGTTCATTTTGGCCTTCTCTCGCTGGGAAAACACTATTTGTGACCTCTGACACAAAACAGCCATAACTTTTGTTCAAAGTGAGTTTTCAGTCAAGTTTCAACCTGAAAGCATAGAAAGATGCATAAACTTGAAGTTACAGGTGGATTTCAGTGAGTTTTCCTCAAAATACAGGAGTTTTGCATGAAGTGTTCATTTTTGCCTTCTCTCGCTGAGAAAACGCTATTTGTGACCTGTGACACAAAAATGCCATAACTTTTGTTCAAAGTGAGTTTTCAGTCAAGTTTCAACCTGAAAGCATAGAAAGATGCATAAACTTGAAGTTACAGCTTGATTTCAGTGAGTTTTCATCAAAAAACAGGAGTTATGCATGAAGTGTTCATTTTGGCCTTCTCTCGCTGAGAAAACACTATTTGTGACCTGTGACACAAAACAGCCATAACTTTTGTTCAAAGTGAGTTTTCAGTCAAGTTTCAACCTGAAAGCATAGAAAGATGCATAAACTTGAAGTTACAGGTGGATTTCAGTGAGTTTTCCTCAAAATACAGGAGTTCTGCATGAAGTGTTCATTTTGGCCTTCTCTCGCTGAGAAAACGCTATTTGTGACCTGTGACACAAAAATGCCATAACTTTTGTTCAAAGTGAGTTTTCAGTCAAGTTTCAACCTGAAAGCATAGAAAGATGCATAAACTTGAAGTTACAGCTTGATTTCAGTGAGTTTTCCTCAAAATACAGGAGTTCTGCATGAAGTGTTCATTTTGGCCTTCTCTCGCTGAGAAAACGCTATTTGTGACCTGTGACACAAAACAACCATAACTTTTGTTCAAAGTGAGTTTTCAGTCAAGTTTCAACCTGAAAGCATAGAAAGATGCATAAACTTGAAGTTACAGGTTGATTTCAGTGAGTTTTCATCAAAATACAGGAGTTCTGCATGAAGTGTTCATTTTGGCCTTCTCTCGCTGAGAAAACACTATTTGTGACCTGTGACACAAAAATGCCATAACTTTTGTTCAAAGTGAGTTTTCAGTCAAGTTTCAACCTGAAAGCATAGAAAGATGCATGAACTTCAAGTTACAGCTTGATTTCAGTGAGTTTTCATCAAAAAACAGGAGTTATGCATGAAGTGTTCATTTTGGCCTTCTCTCGCTGAGAAAACACTATTTGTGACCTGTGACACAAAACAGCCATAACTTTTGTTCAAAGTGAGTTTTCAGTCAAGTTTCAACCTGAAAGCATAGAAAGATGCATAAACGTGAAGTTACAGGTCGATTTCAGTGAGTTTTCATCAAAATACAGGAGTTCTGCATGAAGTGTTCATTTTGGCCTTCTCTCGCTGAGAAAACACTATTTGTGACCAGTGACACAAAAATGCCATAACTTTTGTTCAAAGTGAGTTTTCAGTCAAGTTTCAACCTGAAAGCATAGAAAGATGCATAAACTTGAAGTTACAGGTGGATTTCAGTGAGTTTTCCTCAAAATACAGGAGTTCTGCATGAAGTGTTCATTTTGGCCTTCTCTCGCTGAGAAAACACTATTTGTGACCTGTGAAACAAAACAACCATAACTTTTGTTCAAAGTGAGTTTTCAGTCAAGTTTCAACCTGAAAGAATAGAAAGATGCATAAACTTGAAGTTACAGCTTGATTTCAGTGAGTTTTCATCAAAAAACAGGAGTTCTGCATGAAGTGTTCATTTTGGCCTTCTCTCGCTGAGAAAACACTATTTGTGACCTGTGACACAAAACAGCCATAACTTTTGTTCAAAGTGAGTTTTCAGTCAAGTTTCAACCTGAAAGCATAGAAAGATGCATAAACTTGAAGTTACAGGTTGATTTCAGTGAGTTTTTCTCAAAATACAGGAGTTCTGCATGAAGTGTTCATTTTGGCCTTCTCTCGCTGAGAAAACGCTATTTGTGACCTGTGACACAAAAATGCCATAACTTTTTTTAAAAGTGAGTTTTCAGTCAAGTTTCAACCTGAAAGCATAGAAAGATGCATAAACTTGAAGTTACAGCTTGATTTCAGTGAGTTTTCATCAAAAAACAGGAGTTATGCATGAAGTGTTCATTTTGGCCTTCTCTCGCTGAGAAAACACTATTTGTGACCTGTGACACAAAAAAGCCATAACTTTTGTTCAAAGTGAGTTTTCAGTCAAGTTTCAACCTGAAAGCATAGAAAGATACATAAACTTGAAGTTACAGCTTGATTTCAGTGAGTTTTCATCAAAATACAGGAGTTCTGCATGAAGTGTTCATTTTGGCCTTCTCTCGCTGAGAAAACGCTATTTGTGACCTGTGACACAAAAATGCCATAACTTTTTTTAAAAGTGAGTTTTCAGTCAAGTTTCAACCTGAAAGCATAGAAAGATGCATAAACTTGAAGTTACAGGTGGATTTCAGTGAGTTTTCCTCAAAATACAGGAGTTCTGCATGAAGTGTTCATTTTGGCCTTCTCTCGCTGAGAAAACACTATTTGTGACCTCTGACACAAAACAGCCATAACTTTTGTTCAAAGTGAGTTTTCAGTCAAGTTTCAACCTGAAAGCATAGAAAGATGCATAAACTTGAAGTTACAGGTGGATTTCAGTGAGTTTTCCTCAAAATACAGGAGTTCTGCATGAAGTGTTCATTTTGGCCTTCTCTCGCTGAGAAAACACTATTTGTGACCTGTGAAACAAAACAACCATAACTTTTGTTCAAAGTGAGTTTTCAGTCAAGTTTCAACCTGAAAGAATAGAAAGATGAATAAACTTGAAGTTACAGCTTGATTTCAGTGAGTTTTCATCAAAAAACAGGAGTTCTGCATGAAGTGTTCATTTTGGCCTTCTCTCGCTGAGAAAACACTATTTGTGACCTGTGACACAAAACAGCCATAACTTTTGTTCAAAGTGAGTTTTCAGTCAAGTTTCAACCTGAAAGCATAGAAAGATGCATAAACTTGAAGTTACAGGTTGATTTCAGTGAGTTTTTCTCAAAATACAGGAGTTCTGCATGAAGTGTTCATTTTGGCCTTCTCTCGCTGAGAAAACGCTATTTGTGACCTGTGACACAAAAATGCCATAACTTTTTTTAAAAGTGAGTTTTCAGTCAAGTTTCAACCTGAAAGCATAGAAAGATGCATAAACTTGAAGTTACAGCTTGATTTCAGTGAGTTTTCATCAAAAAACAGGAGTTATGCATGAAGTGTTCATTTTGGCCTTCTCTCGCTGAGAAAACACTATTTGTGACCTGTGACACAAAAAAGCCATAACTTTTGTTCAAAGTGAGTTTTCAGTCAAGTTTCAACCTGAAAGCATAGAAAGATACATAAACTTGAAGTTACAGCTTGATTTCAGTGAGTTTTCATCAAAATACAGGAGTTCTGCATGAAGTGTTCATTTTGGCCTTCTCTCGCTGAGAAAACGCTATTTGTGACCTGTGACACAAAAATGCCATAACTTTTTTTAAAAGTGAGTTTTCAGTCAAGTTTCAACCTGAAAGCATAGAAAGATGCATAAACTTGAAGTTACAGGTGGATTTCAGTGAGTTTTCCTCAAAATACAGGAGTTCTGCATGAAGTGTTCATTTTGGCCTTCTCTCGCTGAGAAAACACTATTTGTGACCTCTGACACAAAACAGCCATAACTTTTGTTCAAAGTGAGTTTTCAGTCAAGTTTCAACCTGAAAGCATAGAAAGATGCATAAACTTGAAGTTACAGGTGGATTTCAGTGAGTTTTCCTCAAAATACAGGAGTTTTGCATGAAGTGTTCATTTTGGCCTTCTCTCGCTGAGAAAACGCTATTTGTGACCTGTGACACAAAAATGCGATAACTTTTGTTCAAAGTGAGTTTTCAGTCAAGTTTCAACCTGAAAGCATAGAAAGATGCATAAACTTGAAGTCACAGCTTGATTTCAGTGAGTTTTCATCAAAAAACAGGAGTTATGCATGAAGTGTTCATTTTGGCCTTCTCTCGCTGAGAAAACACTATTTGTGACCTGTGACACAAAACAGCCATAACTTTTGTTCAAAGTGAGTTTTCAGTCAAGTTTCAACCTGAAAGCATAGAAAGATGCATAAACTTGAAGTTACAGGTGGATTTCAGTGAGTTTTCCTCAAAATACAGGAGTTCTGCATGAAGTGTTCATTTTGGCCTTCTCTCGCTGAGAAAACGCTATTTGTGACCTGTGACACAAAAATGCCATAACTTTTGTTCAAAGTGAGTTTTCAGTCAAGTTTCAACCTGAAAGCATAGAAAGATGCATAAACTTGAAGTTACAGCTTGATTTCAGTGAGTTTTCATCAAAAAACAGGAGTTATGCATGAAGTGTTCATTTTGGCCTTCTCTCGCTGAGAAAACACTATTTGTGACCTGTGACACAAAACAGCCATAACTTTTGTTCAAAGTGAGTTTTCAGTCAAGTTTCAACCTGAAAGCATAGAAAGATGCATAAACTTGAAGTTACAGGTGGATTTCAGTGAGTTTTCCTCAAAATACAGGAGTTCTGCATGAAGTGTTCATTTTGGCCTTCTCTCGCTGAGAAAACGCTATTTGTGACCTGTGACACAAAACAACCATAACTTTTGTTCAAAGTGAGTTTTCAGTCAAGTTTCAACCTGAAAGCATAGAAAGATGCATAAACTTGAAGTTACAGGTTGATTTCAGTGAGTTTTCATCAAAATACAGGAGTTCTGCATGAAGTGTTCATTTTGGCCTTCTCTCGCTGAGAAAACACTATTTGTGACCTGTGACACAAAAATGCCATAACTTTTGTTCAAAGTGAGTTTTCAGTCAAGTTTCAACCTGAAAGCATAGAAAGATGCATGAACTTCAAGTTACAGCTTGATTTCAGTGAGTTTTCATCAAAAAACAGGAGTTATGCATGAAGTGTTCATTTTGGCCTTCTCTCGCTGAGAAAACACTATTTGTGACCTGTGACACAAAACAGCCATAACTTTTGTTCAAAGTGAGTTTTCAGTCAAGTTTCAACCTGAAAGCATAGAAAGATGCATAAACGTGAAGTTACAGGTCGATTTCAGTGAGTTTTCATCAAAATACAGGAGTTCTGCATGAAGTGTTCATTTTGGCCTTCTCTCGCTGAGAAAACACTATTTGTGACCAGTGACACAAAAATGCCATAACTTTTGTTCAAAGTGAGTTTTCAGTCAAGTTTCAACCTGAAAGCATAGAAAGATGCATAAACTTGAAGTTACAGGTGGATTTCAGTGAGTTTTCCTCAAAATACAGGAGTTCTGCATGAAGTGTTCATTTTGGCCTTCTCTCGCTGAGAAAACACTATTTGTGACCTGTGAAACAAAACAACCATAACTTTTGTTCAAAGTGAGTTTTCAGTCAAGTTTCAACCTGAAAGAATAGAAAGATGCATAAACTTGAAGTTACAGCTTGATTTCAGTGAGTTTTCATCAAAAAACAGGAGTTCTGCATGAAGTGTTCATTTTGGCCTTCTCTCGCTGAGAAAACACTATTTGTGACCTGTGACACAAAACAGCCATAACTTTTGTTCAAAGTGAGTTTTCAGTCAAGTTTCAACCTGAAAGCATAGAAAGATGCATAAACTTGAAGTTACAGGTTGATTTCAGTGAGTTTTTCTCAAAATACAGGAGTTCTGCATGAAGTGTTCATTTTGGCCTTCTCTCGCTGAGAAAACGCTATTTGTGACCTGTGACACAAAAATGCCATAACTTTTTTTAAAAGTGAGTTTTCAGTCAAGTTTCAACCTGAAAGCATAGAAAGATGCATAAACTTGAAGTTACAGCTTGATTTCAGTGAGTTTTCATCAAAAAACAGGAGTTATGCATGAAGTTTTCATTTTGGCCTTCTCTCGCTGAGAAAACGCTATTTGTGACCTGTGACACAAAAATGCCATAACTTTTTTTAAAAGTGAGTTTTCAGTCAAGTTTCAACCTGAAAGCATAGAAAGATGCATAAACTTGAAGTTACAGGTGGATTTCAGTGAGTTTTCCTCAAAATACAGGAGTTCTGCATGAAGTGTTCATTTTGGCCTTCTCTCGCTGAGAAAACACTATTTGTGACCTGTGACACAAAACAGCCATAACTTTTGTTCAAAGTGAGTTTTCAGTCAAGTTTCAACCTGAAAGCATAGAAAGATACATAAACTTGAAGTTACAGGTGGATTTCAGTGAGTTTTCATCAAAATACAGGAGTTCTGCATGAAGTGTTCATTTTGGCCTTCTCTCGCTGAGAAAACACTATTTGTGACCTGTGACACAAAACAGCCTTAACTTTTGTTCAAAGTGAGTTTTCAGTCAAGTTTCAACCTGAAAGCATAGAAAGATGCATAAACTTGAAGTTACAGGTGGATTTCAGTGAGTTTTCCTCAAAATACAGGAGTTCTGCATGAAGTGTTCATTTTGGCCTTCTCTCGCTGAGAAAACGCTATTTGTGACCTGTGACACAAAAATGCCATAACTTTTGTTCAAAGTGAGTTTTCAGTCAAGTTTCAACCTGAAAGCATAGAAAGATGCATAAACTTGAAGTTACAGCTTGATTTCAGTGAGTTTTCATCAAAAAACAGGAGTTATGCATGAAGTGTTCATTTTGGCCTTCTCTCGCTGAGAAAACACTATTTGTGACCTGTGACACAAAACAGCCATAACTTTTGTTCAAAGTGAGTTTTCAGTCAAGTTTCAACCTGAAAGCATAGAAAGATGCATAAACTTGAAGTTACAGGTGGATTTCAGTGAGTTTTCATCAAAATACAGGAGTTCTGCATGAAGTGTTCATTTTGGCCTTCTCTCGCTGAGAAAACGCTATTTGTGACCTGTGACACAAAAATGCCATAACTTTTGTTCAAAGTGAGTTTTCAGTCAAGTTTCAACCTGAAAGCATAGAAAGATGCATAAACTTGAAGTTACAGCTTGATTTCAGTGAGTTTTCATCAAAAAACAGGAGTTCTGCATGAAGTGTTCATTTTTGCCTTCTCTCGCTGAGAAAACACTATTTGTGACCTGTGACACAAAACAGCCATAACTTTTGTTCAAAGTGAGTTTTCAGTCAAGTTTCAACCTGAAAGCATAGAAAGATGCATAAACTTGAAGTTACAGGTGGATTTCAGTGAGTTTTCATCAAAATACAGGAGTTCTGCATGAAGTGTTCATTTTGGCCTTCTCTCGCTGAGAAAACGCTATTTGTGACCTGTGACACAAAAATGCCATAACTTTTTTTAAAAGTGATTTTTCAGTCAAGTTTCAACCTGAAAGCATAGAAAGATGCATAAACTTGAAGTTACAGGTGGATTTCAGTGAGTTTTCTTCAAAATACAGGAGTTCTGCATGAAGTGTTCATTTTGGCCTTCTCTCGCTGAGAAAACACTATTTGTGACCTGTGACACAAAAATGCCATAACCTTTGTTCAAAGTGAGTTTTCAGTCAAGTTTCAACCTGAAAGCATAGAAAGATGCATAAAATTGAAGTTACAGCTTGATTTCTTTGAGTTTTCATCAAAAAACAGGAGTTATGCATGAAGTGTTCATTTTTGCCTTCTCTCGCTGAGAAAACACTATTTGTGACCTGTGACACAAAACAGCCATAACTTTTGTTCGAAGTGAGTTTTCAGTCAAGTTTCAACCTGAAAGCATAGAAAGATGCATAAACTTGAAGTTACAGGTGGATTTCAGTGAGTTTTCATCAAAATACAGGAGTTCTGCATGAAGTGTTCATTTTGGCCTTCTCTCGCTGAGAAAACACTATTTGTGACCTGTGACACAAAACAGCCATAACTTTTTTTTCAAAGTGAGTTTTCAGTCAAGTTTGAACCTGAAAGCATAGAAAGATGCATAAACTTGAAGTTACAGGTGGATTTCACTGAGTTTTCCTCAAAATACAGGAGTTCTGCATGAAGTGTTCATTTTGGCCTTCTCTCGCTGAGAAAACGCTATTTGTGACCTGTGACACAAAAATGCCATAACTTTTGTTCAAAGTGAGTTTTCAGTCAAGTTTCAACCTGAAAGCATAGAAAGATGCATAAACTTGAAGTTACAGCTTGCTTTCAGTGAGTTTTCATCAAAAAACAGCAGTTCTGCATGAAGTGTTCATTTTGGCCTTCTCTCGCTGAGAAAACACTATTTGTGACCTGTGACACAAAAAAGCCATAACTTTTCTTCAAAGTGAGTTTTCAGTCAAGTTTCAACCTGAAAGTATAGAAAGATGCATAAACTTGAAGTTACAGCTTGATTTCAGTGAGTTTTCATCAAAAAACAGGAGTTCTGCATGAAGTGTTCATTTTGGCCTTCTCTCGCTGAGAAAACACTATTTGTGACCTGTGACACAAAACAGCCAGAACTTTTGTTCAAAGTGAGTTTTCAGTCAAGTTTCAACCTGAAAGCATAGAAAGATGCATAAACTTGAAGTTACAGGTGGATTTCAGTGAGTTTTCCTCAAAATACAGGAGTTCTGCATGAAGTGTTCATTTTGGCCTTCTCTCGCTGAGAAAACGCTATTTGTGACCTGTGACACAAAAATGCCATAACTTTTGTTCAAAGTGAGTTTTCAGTCAAGTTTCAACCTGAAAGCATAGAAAGATGCATAAACTTGAAGTTACAGGTGGATTTCAGTGAGTTTTCATCAAAATACAGGAGTTCTGCATGAAGTGTTCATTTTGGCCTTCTCTCGCTGAGAAAACGCTATTTGTGACCTGTGACACAAAAATGCCATAACTTTTGTTCAAAGTGAGTTTTCAGTCAAGTTTCAACCTGAAAGCATAGAAAGATGCATAAACTTGAAGTTACAGCTTGCTTTCAGTGAGTTTTCATCAAAAAACAGCAGTTCTGCATGAAGTGTTCATTTTGGCCTTCTCTCGCTGAGAAAACACTATTTGTGACCTGTGACACAAAAAAGCCATAACTTTTGTTCAAAGTGAGTTTTCAGTCAAGTTTCAACCTGAAAGCATAGAAAGATGCATAAACTTGAAGTTACAGGTGGATTTCAGTGAGTTTTCATCAAAATACAGGAGTTCTGCATGAAGTGTTCATTTTCGCCTTCTCTCGCTGAGAAAACGCTATTTGTGACCTGTGACACAAAAATGCCATAACTTTTGTTCAAAGTGAGTTTTCAGTCAAGTTTCAACCTGAAAGTATAGAAAGATGCATTAACTTGAAGTTACAGCTTGATTTCACTGAGTTTTCATCAAAAAACAGGAGTTCTGCATGAAGTGTTCATTTTGGCCTTCTCTCGCTGAGAAAACACTATTTGTGACCTGTGACACAAAAATGCCATAACTTTTGTTCAAAGTGAGATTTCAGTCAAGTTTCATCCTGAAAGCATAGAAAGATGCATAAACTTGAAGTTACAGGTGGATTTCAATGAGTTTTCATCAAAATACAGGAGTTCTGCATGAAGTGTTCATTTTTTCCTTCTCTCGCTGAGAAAACGCTATTTGTGACCTGTGAAACAAAAATGCCATAACTTTTTTTAAAAGTGATTTTTCAGTCAAGTTTGAACCTGAAAGCATAGAAAGATGCATAAACTTGAAGTTACAGGTGGATTTCAGTGAATTTTCTTCAAAATACAGTAGTTCTGCATGAAGTGTTCATTTTGGCCTTCTCTCGCTGAGAAAACACTATTTGTGACCTGTGACACAAAAATGCCATAACCTTGTTCAAAGTGAGTTTTCAGTCAAGTTTCAACCTGAAAGCATAGAAAGATGCATAAACTTGAAGTTACAGCTTGATTTCTGTGAGTTTTCATCAAAAAACAGGAGTTATGCATGAAGTGTTCATTTTGGCCTTCTCTCGCTGAGAAAACACTATTTGTGACCTGTGACACAAAACAGCCATAACTTTTGTTCAAAGTGAGTTTTCAGTCATTTTTCAACCTGAAAGCATAGAAAGATGCATAAACTTTAAGTTACAGGTGGATTTCAGTGAGTTTTCATCAAAATACAGGAGTTCTGCATGAAGTGTTCATTTTGGCCTTCTCTCGCTGAGAAAACGCTATTTGTGACCTGTGACACAAAAATGCCATAACTTTTGTTCAAAGTGAGTTTTCAGTCAAGTTTCAACCTGAAAGCATAGAAAGATGCATAAACTTGAAGTTACAGGTGGATTTCAGTGAGTTTTCCTCAAAATACAGGAGTTCTGCATGAAGTGTTCATTTTGGCCTTCTCTCGCTGAGAAAACACTATTTGTGACCTGTGACACAAAACAGCCATAACTTTTTTTTCAAAGTGAGTTTTCAGTCAAGTTTCAACCTGAAAGCATAGAAAGATGCATAAACTTGAAGTTACAGGTGGATTTCAGTGAGTTTTCCTCAAAATACAGGAGTTCTGCATGAAGTGTTCATTTTGGCCTTCTCTCGCTGAGAAAACGCTATTTGTGACCTGTGACACAAAAATGCCATAACTTTTGTTCAAAGTGAGTTTTCAGTCAAGTTTCAACCGGAAAGCATAGAAAGATGCATAAACTTGAAGTTACAGCTTGCTTTCAGTGAGTTTTCTTCAAAATACAGTAGTTCTGCATGAAGTGTTCATTTTGGCCTTCTCTCGCTGAGAAAACACTATTTGTGACCTGTGACACAAAAATGCCATAACCTTTGTTCAAAGTGAGTTTTCAGTCAAGTTTCAACCTGAAAGCATAGAAAGATGCATAAACTTGAAGTTACAGCTTGATTTCTGTGAGTTTTCATCAAAAAACAGGAGTTATGCATGAAGTGTTCATTTTGGCCTTCTCTCGCTGAGAAAACACTATTTGTGACCTGTGACACAAAACAGCCATAACTTTTGTTCAAAGTGAGTTTTCAGTCAAGTTTCAACCTGAAAGCATAGAAAGATGCATAAACTTTAAGTTACAGGTGGATTTCAGTGAGTTTTCATCAAAATACAGGAGTTCTGCATGAAGTGTTCATTTTGGCCTTCTCTCGCTGAGAAAACACTATTTGTGACCTGTGACACAAAAATGCCATAACTTTTGTTCAAAGTGAGTTTTCAGTCAAGTTTCAACCTGAAAGCATAGAAAGATGCATAAACTTGAAGTTACAGGTTGATTTCAGTGAGTTTTATTCAAAATACAGTAGTTCTGCATGAAGTGTTCATTTTGGCCTTCTCTCGCTGAGAAAACACTATTTGTGACCTGTGACACAAAAATGCCATAACCTTTGTTCAAAGTAAGTTTTCAGTCAAGTTTCAACCTGACAGCATAGAAAAATGCGTAAACTTTAAGTTACAGCTTGATTTCTGTGAGTTTTCATCAAAAAACAGGAATTATGCATGAAGTGTTCATTTTGGCCTTCTCTCGCTGAGAAAACACTATTTGTGACCTGTGACACAAAACAGCCATAACTTTTGTTCAAAGTGAGTTTTCAGTCAAGTTTCAACCTGAAAGCATAGAAAGATGCATAAACTTGAAGTTACAGGTGGATTTCAGTGAGTTTTCATCAAAATACAGGAGTTCTGCATGAAGTGTTCATTTTGGCCTTCTCTCGCTGAGAAAACGCTATTTGTGACCTGTGACACAAAAATGCCATAACTTTTTTTAAAAGTGATTTTTCAGTCAAGTTTGAACCTGAAAGCATAGAAAGATGCATAAACTTGAAGTTACAGGTTGATTTCAGTGAGTTTTATTCAAAATACAGTAGTTCTACATGAAGTGTTCATTTTGGCCTTCTCTCGCTGAGAAAACACTATTTGTGACCTGTGACACAAAAATGCCATAACCTTTGTTCAAAGTAAGTTTTCAGTCAAGTTTCAACCTGACAGCATAGAAAAATGCGTAAACTTGAAGTTACAGCTTGATTTCTGTGAGTTTTCATCAAAAAACAAGAATTATGCATGAAGTGTTCATTTTGGCCTTCTCTCGCTGAGAAAACACTATTTGTGACCTGTGACACAAAACAGCCATAACTTTTGTTCAAAGTGAGTTTTCAGTCAAGTTTCAACCTGAAAGCATAGAAAGATGCATAAACTTGAAGTTACAGGTGGATTTCAGTGAGTTTTCATCAAAACACAGGAGTTCTGCATGAAGTGTTCATTTTGGCCTTCTCTCGCTGAGAAAACGCTATTTGTGACCTGTGACACAAAAATGCCATAACTTTTGTTCAAAGTGAGTTTTCAGTCAAGTTTCAACCTGAAAGCATAGAAAGATGCATGAACTTCAAGTTACAGCTTGATTTCAGTGAGTTTTCATCAAAAAACTGGAGTTATGCATGAAGTGTTCATTTTGGCCTTCTCTCGCTGAGAAAACACTATTTGTGACCTGTGACACAAAAAAGCCATAACTTTTGTTCAAAGTGAGTTTTCAGTCAAGTTTCAACCTGAAAGCATAGAAAGATGCATAAACTTGAAGTTACAGGTGGATTTCAGTGAGTTTTCATCAAAATACAGGAGTTCTGCATGAAGTGTTCATTTTGGCCTTCTCTCGCTGAGAAAACGCTATTTGTGACCTGTGACACAAAAATGCCATAACTTTTTTTAAAAGTGATTTTTCAGTCAAGTTTCAACCTGAAAGCATAGAAAGATGCATAAACTTGAAGTTACAGGTGGATTTCAGTGAGTTTTATTCAAAATACAGTAGTTCTGCATGAAGTGTTCATTTTGGCCTTCTCTCGCTGAGAAAACACTATTTGTGACCTGTGACACAAAAATGCCATAACCTTTGTTCAAAGTGAGTTTTCAGTCAAGTTTCAACCTGAAAGCATAGAAAAATGCATAAACTTGAAGTTACAGCTTGATTTCTGTGAGTTTTCATCAAAAAACAGGAGTTATGCATGAAGTGTTCATTTTGGCCTTCTCTCGCTGAGAAAACACTATTTGTGACCTGTGACACAAAACAGCCATAACTTTTGTTCAAAGTGAGTTTTCAGTCAAGTTTCAACCTGAAAGCATAGAAAGATGCATAAACTTTAAGTTACAGGTGGATTTCAGTGAGTTTTCATCAAAAAACAGGAGTTATGCATGAAGTGTTCATTTTGGCCTTCTCTCGCTGAGAAAACACTATTTGTGACCTGTGACACAAAACAGCCATAACTTTTGTTCAAAGTGAGTTTTCAGTCAAGTTTCAACCTGAAAGCATAGAAAGATGCATAAACTTGAAGTTACAGGTGGATTTCAGTGAGTTTTCATCAAAATACAGGAGTTCTGCATGAAGTGTTCATTTTGGCCTTCTCTCGCTGAGAAAACGCTATTTGTGACCTGTGACACAAAAATGCCATAACTTTTTTTAAAAGTGATTTTTCAGTCAAGTTTGAACCTGAAAGCATAGAAAGATGCATAAACTTGAAGTTACAGGTTGATTTCAGTGAGTTTTATTCAAAATACAGTAGTTCTACATGAAGTGTTCATTTTGGCCTTCTCTCGCTGAGAAAACACTATTTGTGACCTGTGACACAAAAATGCCATAACCTTTGTTCAAAGTAAGTTTTCAGTCAAGTTTCAACCTGACAGCATAGAAAAATGCGTAAACTTGAAGTTACAGCTTGATTTCTGTGAGTTTTCATCAAAAAACAGGAATTATGCATGAAGTGTTCATTTTGGCCTTCTCTCGCTGAGAAAACACTATTTGTGACCTGTGACACAAAACAGCCATAACTTTTGTTCAAAGTGAGTTTTCAGTCAAGTTTCAACCTGAAAGCATAGAAAGATGCATAAACTTGAAGTTACAGGTGGATTTCAGTGAGTTTTCATCAAAATACAGGAGTTCTGCATGAAGTGTTCATTTTGGCCTTCTCTCGCTGAGAAAACGCTATTTGTGACCTGTGACACAAAAATGCCATAACTTTTGTTCAAAGTGAGTTTTCAGTCAAGTTTCAACCTGAAAGCAAAGAAAGATGCATGAACTTCAAGTTACAGCTTGATTTCAGTGAGTTTTCATCAAAAAACTGGAGTTATGCATGAAGTGTTCATTTTGGCCTTCTCTCGCTGAGAAAACACTATTTGTGACCTGTGACACAAAAAAGCCATAACTTTTGTTCAAAGTGAGTTTTCAGTCAAGTTTCAACCTGAAAGCATAGAAAGATGCATAAACTTGAAGTTACAGGTGGATTTCAGTGAGTTTTCATCAAAATACAGGAGTTCTGCATGAAGTGTTCATTTTGGCCTTCTCTCGCTGAGAAAACGCTATTTGTGACCTGTGACACAAAAATGCCATAACTTTTTTTAAAGTGATTTTTCAGTCAAGTTTCAACCTGAAAGCATAGAAAGATGCATAAACTTGAAGTTACAGGTGGATTTCAGTGAGTTTTATTCAAAATACAGTAGTTCTGCATGAAGTGTTCATTTTGGCCTTCTCTCGCTGAGAAAACACTATTTGTGACCTGTGACACAAAAATGCCATAACCTTTGTTCAAAGTGAGTTTTCAGTCAAGTTTCAACCTGAAAGCATAGAAAAATGCATAAACTTGAAGTTACAGCTTGATTTCTGTGAGTTTTCATCAAAAAACAGGAGTTATGCATGAAGTGTTCATTTTGGCCTTCTCTCGCTGAGAAAACACTATTTGTGACCTGTGACACAAAACAGCCATAACTTTTGTTCAAAGTGAGTTTTCAGTCAAGTTTCAACCTGAAAGCATAGAAAGATGCATAAACTTTAAGTTACAGGTGGATTTCAGTGAGTTTTCATCAAAATACAGGAGTTCTGCATGAAGTGTTCATTTTGGCCTTCTCTCGCTGAGAAAACGCTATTTGTGACCTGTGACACAAAAATGCCATAACTTTTGTTCAAAGTGAGTTTTCAGTCAAGTTTCAACCTGAAAGCATAGAAAGATGCATAAACTTGAAGTTACAGGTGAATTTCAGTGAGTTTTCCTCAAAATACAGGAGTTCTGCATGAAGTGTTCATTTTGGCCTTCTCTCGCTGAGAAAACACTATTTGTGACCTGTGACACAAAACAGCCATAACTTTTTTTTCAAAGTGAGTTTTCAGTCAAGTTTCAACCTGAAAGCATAGAAAGATGCATAAACTTGAAGTTACAGGTGGATTTCAGTGAGTTTTCCTCAAAATACAGGAGTTCTGCATGAAGTGTTCATTTTGGCCTTCTCTCGCTGAGAAAACGCTATTTGTGACCTGTGACACAAAAATGCCATAACTTTTGTTCAAAGTGAGTTTTCAGTCAAGTTTCAACCGGAAAGCATAGAAAGATGCATAAACTTGAAGTTACAGCTTGCTTTCAGTGAGTTTTCTTCAAAATACAGTAGTTCTGCATGAAGTGTTCATTTTGGCCTTCTCTCGCTGAGAAAACACTATTTGTGACCTGTGACACAAAAATGCCATAACCTTTGTTCAAAGTGAGTTTTCAGTCAAGTTTCAACCTGAAAGCATAGAAAGATGCATAAACTTGAAGTTACAGCTTGATTTCTGTGAGTTTTCATCAAAAAACAGGAGTTATGCATGAAGTGTTCATTTTGGCCTTCTCTCGCTGAGAAAACACTATTTGTGACCTGTGACACAAAACAGCCATAACTTTTGTTCAAAGTGAGTTTTCAGTCAAGTTTCAACCTGAAAGCATAGAAAGATGCATAAACTTTAAGTTACAGGTGGATTTCAGTGAGTTTTCATCAAAATACAGGAGTTCTGCATGAAGTGTTCATTTTGGCCTTCTCTCGCTGAGAAAACACTATTTGTGACCTGTGACACAAAAATGCCATAACTTTTGTTCAAAGTGAGTTTTCAGTCAAGTTTCAACCTGAAAGCATAGAAAGATGCATAAACTTGAAGTTACAGGTTGATTTCAGTGAGTTTTATTCAAAATACAGTAGTTCTGCATGAAGTGTTCATTTTGGCCTTCTCTCGCTGAGAAAACACTATTTGTGACCTGTGACACAAAAATGCCATAACCTTTGTTCAAAGTAAGTTTTCAGTCAAGTTTCAACCTGACAGCATAGAAAAATGCGTAAACTTTAAGTTACAGCTTGATTTCTGTGAGTTTTCATCAAAAAACAGGAATTATGCATGAAGTGTTCATTTTGGCCTTCTCTCGCTGAGAAAACACTATTTGTGACCTGTGACACAAAACAGCCATAACTTTTGTTCAAAGTGAGTTTTCAGTCAAGTTTCAACCTGAAAGCATAGAAAGATGCATAAACTTGAAGTTACAGGTGGATTTCAGTGAGTTTTCATCAAAATACAGGAGTTCTGCATGAAGTGTTCATTTTGGCCTTCTCTCGCTGAGAAAACGCTATTTGTGACCTGTGACACAAAAATGCCATAACTTTTTTTAAAAGTGATTTTTCAGTCAAGTTTGAACCTGAAAGCATAGAAAGATGCATAAACTTGAAGTTACAGGTTGATTTCAGTGAGTTTTATTCAAAATACAGTAGTTCTACATGAAGTGTTCATTTTGGCCTTCTCTCGCTGAGAAAACACTATTTGTGACCTGTGACACAAAAATGCCATAACCTTTGTTCAAAGTAAGTTTTCAGTCAAGTTTCAACCTGACAGCATAGAAAAATGCGTAAACTTGAAGTTACAGCTTGATTTCTGTGAGTTTTCATCAAAAAACAAGAATTATGCATGAAGTGTTCATTTTGGCCTTCTCTCGCTGAGAAAACACTATTTGTGACCTGTGACACAAAAATGCCATAACTTTTGTTCAAAGTGAGTTTTCAGTCAAGTTTCAACCTGAAAGCATAGAAAGATGCATGAACTTCAAGTTACAGCTTGATTTCAGTGAGTTTTCATCAAAAAACTGGAGTTATGCATGAAGTGTTCATTTTGGCCTTCTCTCGCTGAGAAAACACTATTTGTGACCTGTGACACAAAAAAGCCATAACTTTTGTTCAAAGTGAGTTTTCAGTCAAGTTTCAACCTGAAAGCATAGAAAGATGCATAAACTTGAAGTTACAGGTGGATTTCAGTGAGTTTTCATCAAAATACAGGAGTTCTGCATGAAGTGTTCATTTTGGCCTTCTCTCGCTGAGAAAACGCTATTTGTGACCTGTGACACAAAAATGCCATAACTTTTTTTAAAAGTGATTTTTCAGTCAAGTTTCAACCTGAAAGCATAGAAAGATGCATAAACTTGAAGTTACAGGTGGATTTCAGTGAGTTTTATTCAAAATACAGGAGTTCTGCATGAAGTGTTCATTTTGGCCTTCTCTCGCTGAGAAAACACTATTTGTGACCTGTGACACAAAACAGCCATAACTTTTGTTCAAAGTGAGTTTTCAGTCAAGTTTCAACCTGAAAGCATAGAAAGATGCATAAACTTTAAGTTACAGGTGGATTTCAGTGAGTTTTCATCAAAAAACAGGAGTTATGCATGAAGTGTTCATTTTGGCCTTCTCTCGCTGAGAAAACACTATTTGTGACCTGTGACACAAAACAGCCATAACTTTTGTTCAAAGTGAGTTTTCAGTCAAGTTTCAACCTGAAAGCATAGAAAGATGCATAAACTTGAAGTTAAAGGGGGATTTCAGTGAGTTTTCATCAAAATACAGGAGTTCTGCATGAAGTGTTCATTTTGGCCTTCTCTCGCTGAGAAAACGCTATTTGTGACCTGTGACACAAAAATGCCATAACTTTTTTTAAAAGTGATTTTTCAGTCAAGTTTGAACCTGAAAGCATAGAAAGATGCATAAACTTGAAGTTACAGGTTGATTTCAGTGAGTTTTATTCAAAATACAGTAGTTCTACATGAAGTGTTCATTTTGGCCTTCTCTCGCTGAGAAAACACTATTTGTGACCTGTGACACAAAAATGCCATAACCTTTGTTCAAAGTAAGTTTTCAGTCAAGTTTCAACCTGACAGCATAGAAAAATGCGTAAACTTGAAGTTACAGCTTGATTTCTGTGAGTTTTCATCAAAAAACAGGAATTATGCATGAAGTGTTCATTTTGGCCTTCTCTCGCTGAGAAAACACTATTTGTGACCTGTGACACAAAACAGCCATAACTTTTGTTCAAAGTGAGTTTTCAGTCAAGTTTCAACCTGAAAGCATAGAAAGATGCATAAACTTGAAGTTACAGGTGGATTTCAGTGAGTTTTCATCAAAATACAGGAGTTCTGCATGAAGTGTTCATTTTGGCCTTCTCTCGCTGAGAAAACGCTATTTGTGACCTGTGACACAAAAATGCCATAACTTTTGTTCAAAGTGAGTTTTCAGTCAAGTTTCAACCTGAAAGCATAGAAAGATGCATGAACTTCAAGTTACAGCTTGATTTCAGTGAGTTTTCATCAAAAAACTGGAGTTCTGCATGAAGTGTTCATTTTGGCCTTCTCTCGCTGAGAAAACACTATTTGTGACCTGTGACACAAAAAAGCCATAACTTTTGTTCAAAGTGAGTTTTCAGTCAAGTTTCAACCTGAAAGCATAGAAAGATGCATAAACTTGAAGTTACAGGTGGATTTCAGTGAGTTTTCATCAAAATACAGGAGTTCTGCATGAAGTGTTCATTTTGGCCTTCTCTCGCTGAGAAAACGCTATTTGTGACCTGTGACACAAAAATGCCATAACTTTTTTTAAAAGTGATTTTTCAGTCAAGTTTCAACCTGAAAGCATAGAAAGATGCATAAACTTGAAGTTACAGGTGGATTTCAGTGAGTTTTATTCAAAATACAGTAGTTCTGCATGAAGTGTTCATTTTGGCCTTCTCTCGCTGAGAAAACACTATTTGTGACCTGTGACACAAAAATGCCATAACCTTTGTTCAAAGTGAGTTTTCAGTCAAGTTTCAACCTGAAAGCATAGAAAAATGCATAAACTTGAAGTTACAGCTTGATTTCTGTGAGTTTTCATCAAAAAACAGGAGTTATGCATGAAGTGTTCATTTTGGCCTTCTCTCGCTGAGAAAACACTATTTGTGACCTGTGACACAAAACAGCCATAACTTTTGTTCAAAGTGAGTTTTCAGTCAAGTTTCAACCTGAAAGCATAGAAAGATGCATAAACTTTAAGTTACAGGTGGATTTCAGTGAGTTTTCATCAAAATACAGGAGTTCTGCATGAAGTGTTCATTTTGGCCTTCTCTCGCTGAGAAAACGCTATTTGTGAATTGTGACACAAAAATGCCATAACTTTTGTTCAAAGAAAGTTTTCAGTCAAGTTTCAACCTGAAAGCATAGAAAGATGCATAAACTTGAAGTTACAGGTGGATTTCAGTGAGTTTTCCTCAAAATACAGGAGTTCTGCATGAAGTGTTCATTTTGGCCTTCTCTCGCTGAGAAACACTATTTGTGACCTGTGACACAAAACAGCCATAACTTTTTTTTCAAAGTGAGTTTTCAGTCAAGTTTCAACCTGAAAGCATAGAAAGATGCATAAACTTGAAGTTACAGCTTGATTTCAGTGAGTTTTCCTCAAAAAACAGGAGTTATGCATGAAGTGTTCATTTTGGCCTTCTCTCGCTGAGAAAACGCTATTTGTGACCTGTGACACAAAAATGCCATAACTTTTGTTCAAAGTGAGTTTTCAGTCAAGTTTCAACCTGAAAGCATAGAAAGATGCATAAACTTGAAGTTACAGCTTGCTTTCAGTGAGTTTTCTTCAAAATACAGTAGTTCTGCATGAAGTGTTCATTTTGGCCTTCTCTCGCTGAGAAAACACTATTTGTGACCTGTGACACAAAAATGCCATAACTTTTGTTCAAAGTGAGTTTTCAGTCAAGTTTCAACCTGAAAGCATAGAAAGATGCATAAACTTGAAGTTACAGCTTGATTTCAGTGAGTTTTCATCAAAAAACAGGAGTTATGCATGAAGTGTTCATTTTTGCCTTCTCTCGCTGAGAAAACACTATTTGTGACCTGTGACACAAAACAGCCATAACTTTTGTTCAAAGTGAGTTTTCAGTCAAGTTTCAACCTGAAAGCATAGAAAGATGCATAAACTTGAAGTTACAGGTGGATTTCAGTGAGTTTTCCTCAAAATACAGGAGTTCTGCATGAAGTGTTCATTTTGGCCTTCTCTCGCTGAGAAAACGCTATTTGTGACCTGTGACACAAAAATGCCATAACTTTTGTTCAAAGTGAGTTTTCAGTCAAGTTTCAACCTGAAAGCATAGAAAGATGCATGAACTTCAAGTTACAGCTTGATTTCAGTGAGTTTTCATCAAAAAACAGGAGTTCTGCATGAAGTGTTCATTTTGGCCTTCTCTCGCTGAGAAAACACTATTTGTGACCTGTGACACAAAACAGCCATAACTTTTGTTCAAAGTGAGTTTTCAGTCAAGTTTCAACCTGAAAGCATAGAAAGATGCATAAACTTGAAGTTACAGCTTGATTTCAGTGAGTTTTCATCAAAAAACAGGAGTTATGCATGAAGTGTTCATTTTGGCCTTCTCTCGCTGAGAAAACACTATTTGTGACCTGTGACACAAAAAAGCCATAACTTTTGTTCAAAGTGAGTTTTCAGTCAAGTTTCAACCTGAAAGCATAGAAAGATGCATAAACTTGAAGTTACAGGTGGATTTCAGTGAGTTTTCATCAAAAAACAGGAGTTATGCATGAAGTGTTCATTTTGGCCTTCTCTCGCTGAGAAAACGCTATTTGTGACCTGTGACACAAAAATGCCATAACTTTTGTTCAAAGTGAGTTTTCAGTCAAGTTTCAACCTGAAAGCATAGAAAGATGCATAAACTTGAAGTTACAGGTGGATTTCAGTGAGTTTTCCTCAAAATACAGGAGTTCTGCATGAAGTGTTCATTTTGGCCTTCTCTCGCTGAGAAAACACTATTTGTGACCTGTGACACAAAAATGCCATAACCTTTGTTCAAAGTGAGTTTTCAGTCAAGTTTCAACCTGAAAGCATAGAAAGATGCATGAACTTCAAGTTACAGCTTGATTTCAGTGAGTTTTCATCAAAAAACAGGAGTTATGCATGAAGTGTTCATTTTGGCCTTCTCTCGCTGAGAAAACACTATTTGTGACCTGTGACACAAAACAGACATAACTTTTGTTCAAAGTGAGTTTTCAGTCAAGTTTCAACCTGAAAGCATAGAAAGATGCATAAACTTGAAGTTACAGGTGGATTTCAGTGAGTTTTCATCAAAATACAGGAGTTCTGCATGAAGTGTTCATTTTGGCCTTCTCTCGCTGAGAAAACGCTATTTGTGACCTGTGACACAAAAATGCCATAACTTTTGTTCAAAGTGAGTTTTCAGTCAAGTTTCAACCTGAAAGCATAGAAAGATGCATAAACTTGAAGTTACAGGTGGATTTCAGTGAGTTTTCCTCAAAATACAGGAGTTCTGCATGAAGTGTTCATTTTGGCCTTCTCTCGCTGAGAAAACGCTATTTGTGACCTGTGACACAAAAATGCCATAACTTTTGTTCAAAGTGAGTTTTAAGTCAAGTTTCAACCTGAAAGCATAGAAAGATGCATAAACTTGAAGTTACAGCTTGATTTCTGTGAGTTTTCATCAAAAAACAAGAGTTATGCATGAAGTGTTCATTTTGGCCTTCTCTCGCTGAGAAAACACTATTTGTGACCTGTGACACAAAACAGCCATAACTTTTTTTCAAAGTGAGTTTTCAGTCAAGTTTCCACCTGAAAGCATAGAAAGATGCATAAACTTGAAGTTACAGGTGGATTTCAGTGAGTTTTCCTCAAAATACAGGAGTTCTGCATGAAGTGTTCATTTTGGCTTTCTCTCGCTGAGAAAACGCTATTTGTGACCTGTGACACAAAAATGCCATAACTTTTGTTCAAAGTGAGTTTTCAGTCAAGTTTCAACCTGAAAGCATAGAAAGATGCATAAACTTGAAGTTACAGGTGGATTTCAGTGAGTTTTCCTCAAAATACAGGAGTTCTGCATGAAGTGTTCATTTTGGCCTTCTCTCGCTGAGAAAACACTATTTGTGACCTGTGACACAAAACAGCCATAACTTTTTTTTCAAAGTGAGTTTTCAGTCAAGTTTCAACCTGAAAGCATAGAAAGATGCATAAACTTGAAGTTACAGGTGGATTTCAGTGAGTTTTCCTCAAAATACAGGAGTTCTGCATGAAGTGTTCATTTTGGCCTTCTCTCGCTGAGAAAACGCTATTTGTGACCTGTGACACAAAAATGCCATAACTTTTGTTCAAAGTGAGTTTTCAGTCAAGTTTCAACCTGAAAGCATAGAAAGATGCATAAACTTGAAGTTACAGGTGGATTTCAGTGAGTTTTCCTCAAAATACAGGAGTTCTGCATGAAGTGTTCATTTTGGCCTTCTCTCGCTGAGAAAACACTATTTGTGACCTGTGACACAAAACAGCCATAACTTTTTTTTCAAAGTGAGTTTTCAGTCAAGTTTCAACCTGAAAGCATAGAAAGATGCATAAACTTGAAGTTACAGGTGGATTTCAGTGAGTTTTCCTCAAAATACAGGAGTTCTGCATGAAGTGTTCATTTTGGCCTTCTCTCGCTGAGAAAACGCTATTTGTGACCTGTGACACAAAAATGCCATAACTTTTGTTCAAAGTGAGTTTTCAGTCAAGTTTCAACCTGAAAGCATAGAAAGATGCATAAACTTGAAGTTACAGCTTCCTTTCAGTGAGTTTTCTTCAAAATACAGTAGTTCTGCATGAAGTGTTCATTTTGAACTTCTCTCGCTGAGAAAACACTATTTGTGACCTGTGACACAAAACAGCCATAACTTTTCTTCAAAGTGAGTTTTCAGTCAAGTTTCAACCTGAAAGCATAGAAAGATGCATAAACTTGAAGTTACAGGTGGATTTCAGTGAGTTTTCCTCAAAAAACAGGAGTTCTGCATGAAGTGTTCATTTTGGCCTTCTCTCGCTGAGAAAACACTATTTGTGACCTGTGACACAAAACAGCCATAACTTTTTTTTCAAAGTGAGTTTTCAGTCAAGTTTCAACCTGAAAGCATAGAAAGATGCATAAACTTGAAGTTACAGGTGGATTTCAGTGAGTTTTCCTCAAAATACAGGAGTTCTGCATGAAGTGTTCATTTTGGCCTTCTCTCGCTGAGAAAACGCTATTTGTGACCTGTGACACAAAAATGCCATAACTTTTTTTAAAAGTGAGTTTTCAGTCAAGTTTCAACCTGAAAGCATAGAAAGATGCATAAACTTGAAGTTACAGCTTGATTTCAGTGAGTTTTCATCAAAAAACAGGAGTTCTGCATGAAGTGTTCATTTTGGCCTTCTCTCGCTGAGAAAACACTATTTGTGACCTGTGACACAAAACAGCCATAACTTTTGTTCAAAGTGAGTTTTCAGTCAAGTTTCAACCTGAAAGCATAGAAAGATACATAAACTTGAAGTTACAGCTTGATTTCAGTGAGTTTTCATCAAAATACAGGAGTTCTGCATGAAGTGTTCATTTTGGCCTTCTCTCGCTGAGAAAACGCTATTTGTGACCTGTGACACAAAAATGCCATAACTTTTTTTAAAAGTGAGTTTTCAGTCAAGTTTCAACCTGAAAGCATAGAAAGATGCATAAACTTGAAGTTACAGCTTGATTTCAGTGAGTTTTCATCAAAAAACAGGAGTTCTGCATGAAGTGTTCATTTTTGCCTTCTCTCGCTGAGAAAACACTATTTGTGACCTGTGACACAAAACAGCCATAACTTTTGTTCAAAGTGAGTTTTCAGTCAAGTTTCAACCTGAAAGCATAGAAAGATGCATAAACTTTAAGTTACAGGTGGATTTCAGTGAGTTTTCATCAAATACAGGAGTTCTGCATGAAGTGTTCATTTTGGCCTTCTCTCGCTGAGAAAACGCTATTTGTGACCTGTGACACAAAAATGCCATAACTTTTGTTCAAAGTGAGTTTTCAGTCAAGTTTCAACCTGAAAGCATAGAAAGATACATAAACTTGAAGTTACAGCTTGATTTCAGTGAGTTTTCATCAAAATACAGGAGTTCTGCATGAAGTGTTCATTTTGGCCTTCTCTCGCTGAGAAAACGCTATTTGTGACCTGTGACACAAAAATGCCATAACTTTTTTAAAAGTGAGTTTTCAGTCAAGTTTCAACCTGAAAGCATAGAAAGATGCATAAACTTGAAGTTACAGCTTGATTTCAGTGAGTTTTCATCAAAAAACAGGAGTTCTGCATGAAGTGTTCATTTTTGCCTTCTCTCGCTGAGAAAACACTATTTGTGACCTGTGACACAAAACAGCCATAACTTTTGTTCAAAGTGAGTTTTCAGTCAAGTTTCAACCTGAAAGCATAGAAAGATGCATAAACTTTAAGTTACAGGTGGATTTCAGTGAGTTTTCATCAAAATACAGGAGTTCTGCATGAAGTGTTCATTTTGGCCTTCTCTCGCTGAGAAAACGCTATTTGTGACCTGTGACACAAAAATGCCATAACTTTTGTTCAAAGTGAGTTTTCAGTCAAGTTTCAACCTGAAAGCATAGAAAGATGCATAAACTTGAAGTTACAGGTGGATTTCAGTGAGTTTTCCTCAAAATACAGGAGTTCTGCATGAAGCGTTCATTTTGGCCTTCTCTCGCTGAGAAAACACTATTTGTGACCTGTGACACAAAACAGCCATAACTTTTTTTTCAAAGTGAGTTTTCAGTCAAGTTTCAACCTGAAAGCATAGAAAGATGCATAAACTTGAAGTTACAGGTGGATTTCAGTGAGTTTTCCTCAAAATACAAGAGTTCTGCATGAAGTGTTCATTTTGGCCTTCTCTCGCTGAGAAAACGCTATTTGTGACCTGTGACACAAAAATGCCATAACTTTTGTTCAAAGTGAGTTTTCAGTCAAGTTTCAACCTGAAAGCATAGAAAGATGCATAAACTTGAAGTTACAGCTTGCTTTCAGTGAGTTTTCATCAAAAAACAGGAGTTCTGCATGAAGTGTTCATTTTGGCCTTCTCTCGCTGAGAAAACACTATTTGTGACCTGTGACACAAAAAAGCCATAACTTTTCTTCAAAGTGAGTTTTCAGTCAAGTTTCAACCTGAAAGCATAGAAAGATGCATAAACTTGAAGTTACAGGTGGATTTCAGTGAGTTTTCATCAAAATACAGGAGTTCTGCATGAAGTGTTCATTTTGGCCTTCTCTCGCTGAGAAAACACTATTTGTGACCTGTGACACAAAAATGCCATAACTTTTGTTCAAAGTGAGTTTTCAGTCAAGTTTCAACCTGAAAGCATAGAAAGATGCATAAACTTGAAGTTACAGGTGGATTTCAGTGAGTTTTCATCAAAATACAGGAGTTCTGCATGAAGTGTTCATTTTGGCCTTCTCTCGCTGAGAAAACACTATTTGTGACCTGTGACACAAAAATGCCATAACTTTTGTTCAAAGTGAGTTTTCAGTCAAGTTTCAACCTGAAAGTATAGAAAGATGCATAAACTTGAAGTTACAGCTTGATTTCAGTGAGTTTTCATCAAAAAACAGGAGTTCTGCATGAAGTGTTCATTTTGGCCTTCTCTCGCTGAGAAAACACTATTTGTGACCTGTGACACAAAACAGCCATAACTTTTGTTCAAAGTGAGTTTTCAGTCAAGTTTCAACCTGAAAGCATAGAAAGATGCATAAACTTGAAGTTACAGGTGGATTTCAGTGAGTTTTCCTCAAAATACAGGAGTTCTGCATGAAGTGTTCATTTTGGCCTTCTCTCACTGAGAAAACGCTATTTGTGACCTGTGACACAAAAATGCCATAACTTTTGTTCAAAGTGAGTTTTCAGTCAAGTTTCAACCTGAAAGCATAGAAAGATGCATAAACTTGAAGTTACAGGTGGATTTCAGTGAGTTTTCCTCAAAATACAGGAGTTCTGCATGAAGTGTTCATTTTGGCCTTCTCTCGCTGAGAAAACACTATTTGTGACCTGTGACACAAAACAGCCATAACTTTTTTTTCAAAGTGAGTTTTCAGTCAAGTTTCAACCTGAAAGCATAGAAAGATGCATAAACTTGAAGTTACAGGTGGATTTCAGTGAATTTTCATCAAAATACAGGAGTTCTGCATGAAGTGTTCATTTTGGCCTTCTCTCGCTGAGAAAACGCTATTTGTGACCTGTGACACAAAAATGCCATAACTTTTGTTCAAAGTGAGTTTTCAGTCAAGTTTCAACCTGAAAGCATAGAAAGATGCATAAACTTGAAGTTACAGCTTGCTTTCAGTGAGTTTTCTTCAAAATACAGTAGTTCTGCATGAAGTGTTCATTTTGGCCTTCTCTCGCTGAGAAAACACTATTTGTGACCTGTGACACAAAAATGCCATAACCTTTGTTCAAAGTGAGTTTTCAGTCAAGTTTCAACCTGAAAGCATAGAAAGATGCATAAACTTGAAGTTACAGCTTGATTTCTGTGAGTTTTCATCAAAAAACAGGAGTTATGCATGAAGTGTTCATTTTGGCCTTCTCTCGCTGAGAAAACACTATTTGTGACCTGTGACACAAAACAGCCATAACTTTTGTTCAAAGTGAGTTTTCAGTCAAGTTTCAACCTGAAAGCATAGAAAGATGCATAAACTTGAAGTTACAGGTGGATTTCAGTGAGTTTTCCTCAAAATACAGGAGTTCTGCATGAAGTGTTCATTTTGGCCTTCTCTCGCTGAGAAAACGCTATTTGTGACCTGTGACACAAAAATGCCATAACTTTTTTTAAAAGTGAGTTTTCAGTCAAGTTTGAACCTGAAAGCATAGAAAGATGCATAAACTTGAAGTTACAGGTGGATTTCAGTGAGTTTTCTTCAAAATACAGGAGTTCTGCATGAAGTGTTCATTTTGGCCTTCTCTCGCTGAGAAAACACTATTTGTGACCTGTGACACAAAAATGCCATAACCTTTGTTCAAAGTGAGTTTTCAGTCAAGTTTCAACCTGAAAGCATAGAAAGATGCATAAACTTGAAGTTACAGCTTGATTTCTGTGAGTTTTCATCAAAAAACAGGAGTTATGCATGAAGTGTTCATTTTGGCCTTCTCTCGCTGAGAAAACACTATTTGTGACCTGTGACACAAAACAGCCATAACTTTTGTTCAAAGTGAGTTTTCAGTCAAGTTTCAACCTGAAAGCATAGAAAGATGCATAAACTTGAAGTTACAGGTGGATTTCAGTGAGTTTTCATCAAAATACAGGAGTTCTGCATGAAGTGTTCATTTTGGCCTTCTCTCGCTGAGAAAACGCTATTTGTGACCTGTGACACAAAAATGCCATAACTTTTGTTCAAAGTGAGTTTTCAGTCAAGTTTCAACCTGAAAGCATAGAAAGATGCATAAACTTGAAGTTACAGGTGGATTTCAGTGAGTTTTCCTCAAAATACAGGAGTTCTGCATGAAGTGTTCATTTTGGCCTTCTCTCGCTGAGAAAACGCTATTTGTGACATGTGACACAAAAATGCCATAACTTTTGTTCAAAGTGAGTTTTCAGTCAAGTTTCAACCTGAAAGCATAGAAAGATGCATAAACTTGAAGTTACAGCTTGATTTCAGTGAGTTTTCCTCAAAAAACAGGAGTTCTGCATGAAGTGTTCATTTTGGCCTTCTCTCGCTGAGAAAACGCTATTTGTGACCTGTGACACAAAAATGCCATAACTTTTTTTAAAAGTGATTTTTCAGTCAAGTTTGAACCTGAAAGCATAGAAAGATGCATAAACTTGAAGTTACAGGTGGATTTCAGTGAGTTTTCTTCAAAATACAGGAGTTCTGCATGAAGTGTTCATTTTGGCCTTCTCTCGCTGAGAAAACAATATTTGTGACCTGTGACACAAAAATGCCATAACCTTTGTTCAAAGTGAGTTTTCAGTCAAGTTTCAACCTGAAAGCATAGAAAGATGCATAAACTTGAAGTTACAGCTTGATTTCTGTGAGTTTTCATCAAAAAACAAGAGTTATGCATGAAGTGTTCATTTTGGCCTTCTCTCGCTGAGAAAACACTATTTGTGACCTGTGACACATAACAGCCATAACTTTTGTTCAAAGTGAGTTTTCAGTCAAGTTTCAACCTGAAAGCATAGAAAGATGCATAAACTTGAAGTTACAGGTGGATTTCAGTGAGTTTTCATCAAAAAACAGGAGTTCTGCATGAAGTGTTCATTTTGGCCTTCTCTCGCTGAGAAAACGCTATTTGTGACCTGTGACACAAAAATGCCATAACTTTTGTTCAAAGTGAGTTTTCAGTCAAGTTTCAACCTGAAAGCATAGAAAGATGCATAAACTTGAAGTTACAGGTGGATTTCAGTGAGTTTTCCTCAAAATACAGGAGTTCTGCATGAAGTGTTCATTTTGGCCTTCTCTCGCTGAGAAAACGCTATTTGTGACGTGTGACACAAAAATGCCATAACTTTTTTTAAAAGTGATTTTTCAGTCAAGTTTGAACCTGAAAGCATAGAAAGATGCATAAACTTGAAGTTACAGGTGGATTTCAGTGAGTTTTCTTCAAAATACAGGAGTTCTGCATGAAGTGTTCATTTTGGCCTTCTCTCGCTGAGAAAACACTATTTGTGACCTGTGACACAAAAATGCCATAACCTTTGTTCAAAGTGAGTTTTCAGTCAAGTTTCAACCTGAAAGCATAGAAAGATGCATAAACTTGAAGTTACAGCTTGATTTCTGTGAGTTTTCATCAAAAAACAGGAGTTATGCATGAAGTGTTCATTTTGGCCTTCTCTCGCTGAGAAAACACTATTTGTGACCTGTGACACAAAACAGCCATAACTTTTGTTCAAAGTGAGTTTTCAGTCAAGTTTCAACCTGAAAGCATAGAAAGATGCATAAACTTGAAGTTACAGGTGGATTTCAGTGAGTTTTCATCAAAATACAGGAGTTCTGCATGAAGTGTTCATTTTGGCCTTCTCTCGCTGAGAAAACACTATTTGTGACCTTTGACACAAAAATGCCATAACTTTTTTTAAAAGTGAGTTTTCAGTCAAGTTTCAACCTGAAAGCATAGAAAGATGCATAAACTTGAAGTTACAGCTTGATTTCAGTGAGTTTTCATCAAAAAACAAGAGTTATGCATGAAGTGTTCATTTTGGCCTTCTCTCGCTGAGAAAACACTATTTGTGACCTGTGACACAAAACAGCCATAACTTTTGTTCAAAGTGAGTTTTCAGTCAAGTTTCAACCTGAAAGCATAGAAAGATGCATAAACTTGAAGTTACAGGTGGATTTCAGTGAGTTTTCCTCAAAATACAGGAGTTCTGCATGAAGTGTTCATTTTGGCCTTCTCTCGCTGAGAAAACGCTATTTGTGACATGTGACACAAAAATGCCATAACTTTTGTTCAAAGTGAGTTTTCAGTCAAGTTTCAACCTGAAAGCATAGAAAGATGCATAAACTTGAAGTTACAGGTGGATTTCAGTGAGTTTTCATCAAAATACAGGAGTTCTGCATGAAGTGTTCATTTTGGCCTTCTCTCGCTGAGAAAACGCTATTTGTGACCTGTGACACAAAAATGCCATAACTTTTTTTAAAAGTGATTTTTCAGTCAAGTTTGAACCTGAAAGCATAGAAAGATGCATAAACTTGAAGTTACAGGTGGATTTCAGTGAGTTTTCTTCAAAATACAGGAGTTCTGTATGAAGTGTTCATTTTGGCCTTCTCTCGCTGAGAAAACACTATTTGTGACCTGTGACACAAAAATGCCATAACCTTTGTTCAAAGTGAGTTTTCAGTCAAGTTTCAACCTGAAAGCATAGAAAGATGCATAAACTTGAAGTTACAGCTTGATTTCTGTGAGTTTTCATCAAAAAACAGGAGTTATGCATGAAGTGTTCATTTTGGCCTTCTCTCGCTGAGAAAACACTATTTGTGACCTGTGACACAAAACAGCCATAACTTTTGTTCAAAGTGAGTTTTCAGTCAAGTTTCAACCTGAAAGCATAGAAAGATGCATAAACTTGAAGTTACAGGTGGATTTCAGTGAGTTTTCATCAAAATACAGGAGTTCTGCATGAAGTGTTCATTTTGGCCTTCTCTCGCTGAGAAAACGCTATTTGTGACCTGTGACAAAAAAAATGCCATAACTTTTGTTCAAAGTGAGTTTTCAGTCAAGTTTAAACCCGAAAGCATAGAAAGATGCATAAACTTGAAGTTACAAGTGGATTTCAGTGAGTTTTCATCAAAATACAGGAGTTCTGCATGAAGTGTTCATTTTGGCCTTCTCTCGCTGAGAAAACACTATTTGTGACCTGTGACAAAAAACAGCCATAACTTTTTTTTCAAAGTGAGTTTTCAGTCAAGTTTCAACCTGAAAGCATAGAAAGATGCATAAACTTGAAGTTACAGCTTGATTTCTGTGAGTTTTCATCAAAAAACAAGAGTTATGCATGAAGTGTTCATTTTGGCCTTCTCTCGCTGAGAAAACGCTATTTGTGACCTGTGACACAAAACAGCCATAACTTTTGTTCAAAGTGAGTTTTCAGTCAAGTTTCAACCTGAAAGCATAGAAAGATGCATAAACTTGAAGTTACAGCTTGATTTCAGTGAGTTTTCATCAAAAAACAGGAGTTATGCATGAAGTGTTCATTTTGGCCTTCTCTCGCTGAGAAAACACTATTTGTGACCTGTGACACAAAACAGCCATAACTTTTGTTCAAAGTGAGTTTTCAGTCAAATTTCAACCTGAAAGCATAGAAAGATGCATAAACTTGAAGTTACAGGTGGATTTCAGTGAGTTTTCCTCAAAATACAGGAGTTCTGCATGAAGTGTTCATTTTGGCCTTCTCTCGCTGAGAAAACGCTATTTGTGACCTGTGACACAAAAATGCCATAACTTTTGTTCAAAGTGAGTTTTCAGTCAAGTTTCAACCTGAAAGCATAGAAAGATGCATAAACTTGAAGTTACAGGTGGATTTCAGTGAGTTTTCATCAAAATACAGGAGTTCTGCATGAAGTGTTCATTTTGGCCTTCTCTCGCTGAGAAAACGCTATTTGTGACCTGTGACACAAAAATGCCATAATTTTTTATAAAAGTGATTTTTCAGTCAAGTTTGAACCTGAAAGCATAGAAAGATGCATAAACTTGAAGTTACAGGTGGATTTAAGTGAGTTTTCTTCAAAATACAGTAGTTCTGCATGAAGTGTTCATTTTGGCCTTCTCTCGCTGAGAAAACACTATTTGTGACCTGTGACACAAAAAAGCCATAACTTTTGTTCAAAGTGAGTTTTCAGTCAAGTTTCAACCTGAAAGCATAGAAAGATGCATAAACTTGAAGTTACAGGTGGATTTCAGTGAGTTTTCATCAAAATACAGGAGTTCTGCATGAAGTGTTCATTTTGGCCTTCTCTCGCTGAGAAAACGCTATTTGTGACCTGTGACACAAAAATGCCATAACTTTTGTTCAAAGTGAGTTTTCAGTCAAGTTTCAACCTGAAAGCATAGAAAGATGCATAAACTTGAAGTTACAGCTTGCTTTCAGTGAGTTTTCTTCAAAATACAGTAGTTCTGCATGAAGTGTTCATTTTGGCCTTCTCTCGCTGAGAAAACACTATTTGTGACCTGTGACACAAAAATGCCATAACTTTTGTTCAAAGTGAGTTTTCAGTCAAGTTTCAACCTGAAAGCATAGAAAGATGCATAAACTTGAAGTTACAGCTTGATTTCTGTGAGTTTTCATCAAAAAACAAGAGTTATGCATGAAGTGTTCATTTTGGCCATCTCTCGCTGAGAAAACACTATTTGTGACCTGTGACACAAAACAGCCATAACTTTTGTTCAAAGTGAGTTTTCAGTCAAGTTTCAACCTGAAAGCATAGAAAGATGCATAAACTTGAAGTTAAAGGTGGATTTCAGTGAGTTTTCATCAAAATACAGGAGTTCTGCATGAAGTGTTCATTTTGGCCTTCTCTCGCTGAGAAAACGCTATTTGTGACCTGTGACACAAAAATGCCATAACTTTTGTTCAAAGTGAGTTTTCAGTCAAGTTTCAACCTGACAGCATAGAAAGATGCATGAACTTCAAGTTACAGCTTGATTTCAGTGAGTTTTCATCAAAAAACAGGAGTTATGCATGAAGTGTTCATTTTGGCCTTCTCTCGCTGAGAAAACACTATTTGTGACCTGTGACACAAAACAGCCATAACTTTTGTTCAAAGTGAGTTTTCAGTCAAGTTTCAACCTGAAAGCATAGAAAGATGCATAAACTTGAAGTTTCAGCTTGATTTCAGTGAGTTTTCATCAAAAAACAGGAGTTATGCATGAAGTGGTCATTTTGGCCTTCTCTCGCTGAGAAAACGCTATTTGTGACCTGTGACACAAAACAGCCATAACTTTTGTTCAAAGTGAGTTTTCAGTCAAGTTTCAACCTGAAAGCATAGAAAGATGCATAAACTTGAAGTTACAGCTTGATTTCAGTGAGTTTTCATCAAAAAACAGGAGTTATGCATGAAGTGTTCTTTTTGGCCTTCTCTCGCTGAGAAAACACTATTTGTGACCTGTGACACAAAACAGCCATAACTTTTGTTCAAAGTGAGTTTTCAGTCAAGTTTCAACCTGAAAGCATAGAAAGATGCATAAACTTGAAGTTAACGGTGGATTTCAGTGAGTTTTCCTCAAAATACAGGAGTTCTGCATGAAGTGTTCATTTTGGCCTTCTCTCGCTGAGAAAACGCTATTTGTGACCTGTGACACAAAAATGCCATAACTTTTGTTCAAAGTGAGTTTTCAGTCAAGTTTCAACCTGAAAGCATAGAAAGATGCATAAACTTGAAGTTACAGGTGGATTTCAGTGAGTTTTCATCAAAATACAGGAGTTCTGCATGAAGTGTTCATTTTGGCCTTCTCTCGCTGAGAAAACGCTATTTGTGACCTGTGACACAAAAATGCCATAACTTTTTTTAAAAGTGATTTTTCAGTCAAGTTTGAACCTGAAAGCATAGAAAGATGCATAAACTTGAAGTTACAGGTGGATTTAAGTGAGTTTTCTTCAAAATACAGTAGTTCTGCATGAAGTGTTCATTTTGGCCTTCTCTCGCTGAGAAAACACTATTTGTGACCTGTGACACAAAAATGCCATAACCTTTGTTAAAAGTGAGTTTTCAGTCAAGTTTCAACCTGAAAGCATAGAAAGATGCATAAACTTGAAGTTACAGCTTGATTTCTGTGAGTTTTCATCAAAAAACAGGAGTTATGCATGAAGTGTTCATTTTGGCCTTCTCTCGCTGAGAAAACACTATTTGTGACATGTGACACAAAACAGCCATAACTTTTCTTCAAAGTGAGTTTTCAGTCAAGTTTCAACCTGAAAGCATAGAAAGATGCATAAACTTTAAGTTACAGGTGGATTTCAGTGAGTTTTCCTCAAAATACAGGAGTTCTGCATGAAGTGTTCATTTTGGCCTTCTCTCGCTGAGAAAACGCTATTTGTGACCTGTGACACAAAAATGCCATAACTTTTGTTCAAAGTGAGTTTTCAGTCAAGTTTCAACCTGAATCCATAGAAAGATGCATAAACTTTAAGTTACAGGTGGATTTCAGTGAGTTTTCCTCAAAATACAGGAGTTCTGCATGAAGTGTTCATTTTGGCCTTCTCTCGCTGAGAAAACACTATTTGTGACCTGTGACACAAAAATGCCATAACTTTTCTTCAAAGTGAGTTTTCAGTCAAGTTTCAACCTGAAAGCATAGAAAGATGCATAAACTTGAAGTTACAGCTTGATTTCTGTGAGTTTTCATCAAAAAACAAGAGTTATGCATGAAGTGTTCATTTTGGCCTTCTCTTGCTGAGAAAACACTATTTGTGACCTGTGACACAAAACAGCCATAACTTTTGTTCAAAGTGAGTTTTCAGTCAAGTTTCAACCTGAAAGCATAGAAAGATGCATAAACTTGAAGTTACAGGTGGATTTCAGTGAGTTTTCCTCAAAATACAGGAGTTCTGCATGAAGTGTTCATTTTGGCCTTCTCTCGCTGAGAAAACGCTATTTGTGACCTGTGACACAAAAATGCCATAACTTTTGTTCAAAGTGAGTTTTCAGTCAAGTTTCAACCTGAAAGCATAGAAAGATGCATAAACTTGAAGTTACAGCTTGATTTCAGTGAGTTTTCATCAAAAAACAGGAGTTCTGCATGAAGTGTTCATTTTGGCCTTCTCTCGCTGAGAAAACACTATTTGTGACCTGTGACACAAAACAGCCATAACTTTTGTTCAAAGTGAGTTTTCAGTCAAGTTTCAACCAGAAAGCATAGAAAGATGCATAAACTTGAAGTTACAGGTGGATTTCAGTGAGTTTTCATCAAAATACAGGAGTTCTGCATGAAGTGTTCATTTTGGCCTTCTCTCGCTGAGAAAACGCTATTTGTGACCTTTGACACAAAAATGCCATAACTTTTGTTCAAAGTGAGTTTTCAGTCAAGTTTCAACCTGAAAGCATAGAAAGATGCATAAACTTGAAGTTACAGCTTGATTTCAGTGAGTTTTCATCAAAAAACAGGAGTTCTGCATGAAGTGTTCATTTTTGCCTTCTCTCGCTGAGAAAACACTATTTGTGACCTGTGACACAAAACAGCCATAACTGTTGTTCAAAGTGAGTTTTCAGTCAAGTTTCAACCTGAAAGCGTAGAAAGATGCATAAACTTGAAGTTACAGGTGGATTTTAGTGAGTTTTCCTCAAAATACAGGAGTTCTGCATGAAGTGTTCATTTTGGCCTTCTCTCGCTGAGAAAACGCTATTTGTGACCTGTGACAAAAAAATGCCATAACTTTTGTTCAAAGTGAGTTTTCAGTCAAGTTTCAACCAGAAAGCATAGAAAGATGCATAAACTTGAAGTTACAGGTGGATTTCAGTGAGTTTTCATCAAAATACAGGAGTTCTGCATGAAGTGTTCATTTTGCCTTCTCTCGCTGAGAAAACGCTATTTGTGACCTTTGACACAAAAATGCCATAACTTTTGTTCAAAGTGAGTTTTCAGTCAAGTTTCAACCTGAAAGCATAGAAAGATGCATAAACTTGAAGTTACAGCTTGATTTCAGTGAGTTTTCATCAAAAAACAGGAGTTCTGCATGAAGTGTTCATTTTTGCCTTCTCTCGCTGAGAAAACACTATTTGTGACCTGTGACACAAAACAGCCATAACTGTTGTTCAAAGTGAGTTTTCAGTCAAGTTTCAACCTGAAAGCGTAGAAAGATGCATAAACTTGAAGTTACAGGTGGATTTTAGTGAGTTTTCCTCAAAATACAGGAGTTCTGCATGAAGTGTTCATTTTGGCCTTCTCTCGCTGAGAAAACGCTATTTGTGACCTGTGACAAAAAAATGCCATAACTTTTGTTCAAAGTGAGTTTTCAGTCAAGTTTCAACCTGAAAGCATAGAAAGATGCATAAACTTGAAGTTACAGCTTGATTTCAGTGAGTTTTCATCAAAAAACAGGAGTTATGCATGAAGTGTTCATTTTGGCCTTCTCTCGCTGAGAAAACACTATTTGTGACCTGTGACACAAAACAGCCATAACTTTTGTTCAAAGTGAGTTTTAAGTCAAGTTTCAACCTGAAAGCATAGAAAGATACATAAACTTGAAGTTACTGGTGGATTTCAGTGAGTTTTCATCAAAATACAGGAGTTCTGCATGAAGTGTTCATTTTGGCCTTCTCTCGCTGAGAAAACGCTATTTGTGACCTGTGACACAAAAATGCCATAACTTTTTTTAAAAGTGAGTTTTCAGTCAAGTTTCAACCTGAAAGCATAGAAAGATGCATAAACTTGAAGTTACAGGTGGATTTCAGTGAGTTTTCCTCAAAATACAGGAGTTCTCCATGAAGTGTTCATTTTGGCCTTCTCTCGCTGAGAAAACACTATTTGTAACCTGTGACACAAAACAGCCATAACTTTTGTTCAAAGTGAGTTTTCAGTCAAGTTTCAACCTGAAAGCATAGAAAGATGCATAAACTTGAAGTTACAGGTGGATTTCAGTGAGTTTTCCTCAAAATACAGGAGTTCTGCATGAAGTGTTCATTTTGGCCTTCTCTCGCTGAGAAAACACTATTTGTGACCTGTGACACAAAAATGCCATAACTTTTGTTCAAAGTGAGTTTTCAGTCAAGTTTCAACCTGAAAGCATAGAAAGATGCATAAACTTGAAGTTACAGGTGGATTTCAGTGAGTTTTCATCAAAAAACAGGAGTTATGCATGAAGTGTTCATTTTTGCCTTCTCTCGCTGAGAAAACACTATTTGTGACCTGTGACACAAAACAGCCATAACTTTTGTTCAAAGTGAGTTTTCAGTCAAGTTTCAACCTGAAAGCATAGAAAGATGAATAAACTTGAAGTTACAGGTGGATTTCAGTGAGTTTTCCTCAAATACAGGAGTTTTGCATGAAGTGTTCATTTTGGCCTTCTCTCGCTGAGAAAACGCTATTTGTGACCTGTGACACAAAACAGCCATAACTTTTGTTCAAAGTGAGTTTTCAGTCAAGTTTCAACCTGAAAGCATAGAAAGATGCATAAACTTGAAGTTACAGGTGGATTTCAGTGAGTTTTCATCAAAATACAGGAGTTCTGCATGAAGTGTTCATTTTGGCCTTCTCTCGCTGAGAAAACACTATTTGTGACCTGTGACACAAAAATGCCATAACCTTTGTTCAAAGTGAGTTTTCAGTCAAGTTTCAACCTGAAAGCATAGAAAGATGCATAAACTTGAAGTTACAGCTTGATTTCTGTGAGTTTTCATCAAAAAAGAGGAGTTCTGCATGAAGTGTTCATTTTGGCCTTCTCTCGCTGAGAAAACGCTATTTGTGACTGTGACACAAAAATGCCATAACTTTTGTTCAAAGTGAGTTTTCAGTCAAGTTTCAACCTGAAAGCATAGACAGATGAGTAAACTTGAAGTTACAGCTTGACTTCAGTGAGTTTTCATCAAAAAACAGGAGTTCTGCATGAAGTGTTCATTTTGGCCTTCTCTCACTGAGAAAACACTATTTGTGACCTGTGACACAAAACAGCCATAACTTTTGTTCAAAGTGAGTTTTAAGTCAAGTTTCAACCTGAAAGCATAGAAAGATACATAAACTTGAAGTTACTGGTGGATTTCAGTGAGTTTTCATCAAAATACAGGAGTTCTGCATGAAGTGTTCATTTTGGCCTTCTCTCGCTGAGAAAACGCTATTTGTGACCTGTGACACAAAAATGCCATAACTTTTTTTAAAAGTGAGTTTTCAGTCAAGTTTCAACCTGAAAGCATAGAAAGATGCATAAACTTGAAGTTACAGGTGGATTTCAGTGAGTTTTCCTCAAAATACAGGAGTTCTCCATGAAGTGTTCATTTTGGCCTTCTCTCGCTGAGAAAACACTATTTGTAACCTGTGACACAAAACAGCCATAACTTTTGTTCAAAGTGAGTTTTCAGTCAAGTTTCAACCTGAAAGCATAGAAAGATGCATAAACTTGAAGTTACAGGTGGATTTCAGTGAGTTTTCCTCAAAATACAGGAGTTCTGCATGAAGTGTTCATTTTGGCCTTCTCTCGCTGAGAAAACACTATTTGTGACCTGTGACACAAAAATGCCATAACTTTTGTTCAAAGTGAGTTTTCAGTCAAGTTTCAACCTGAAAGCATAGAAAGATGCATAAACTTGAAGTTACAGGTGGATTTCAGTGAGTTTTCATCAAAAAACAGGAGTTATGCATGAAGTGTTCATTTTTGCCTTCTCTCGCTGAGAAAACACTATTTGTGACCTGTGACACAAAACAGCCATAACTTTTGTTCAAAGTGAGTTTTCAGTCAAGTTTCAACCTGAAAGCATAGAAAGATGAATAAACTTGAAGTTACAGGTGGATTTCAGTGAGTTTTCCTCAAAATACAGGAGTTTTGCATGAAGTGTTCATTTTGGCCTTCTCTCGCTGAGAAAACGCTATTTGTGACCTGTGACACAAAACAGCCATAACTTTTGTTCAAAGTGAGTTTTCAGTCAAGTTTCAACCTGAAAGCATAGAAAGATGCATAAACTTGAAGTTACAGGTGGATTTCAGTGAGTTTTCATCAAAATACAGGAGTTCTGCATGAAGTGTTCATTTTGGCCTTCTCTCGCTGAGAAAACACTATTTGTGACCTGTGACACAAAAATGCCATAACCTTTGTTCAAAGTGAGTTTTCAGTCAAGTTTCAACCTGAAAGCATAGAAAGATGCATAAACTTGAAGTTACAGCTTGATTTCTGTGAGTTTTCATCAAAAAAGAGGAGTTCTGCATGAAGTGTTCATTTTGGCCTTCTCTCGCTGAGAAAACGCTATTTGTGACTGTGACACAAAAATGCCATAACTTTTGTTCAAAGTGAGTTTTCAGTCAAGTTTCAACCTGAAAGCATAGACAGATGAGTAAACTTGAAGTTACAGCTTGACTTCAGTGAGTTTTCATCAAAAAACAGGAGTTCTGCATGAAGTGTTCATTTTGGCCTTCTCTCACTGAGAAAACACTATTTGTGACCTGTGACACAAAACAGCCATAACTTTTGTTCAAAGTGAGTTTTCAGTCAAGTTTCAACCTGAAAGCATAGAAAGATGCATAAACTTGAAGTTACAGCTGGATTTCAGTGAGTTTTCCTCAAAATACAGGAGTTCTGCATGAAGTGTTCATTTTGGCCTTCTCTCGCTGAGAAAAAGCTATTTGTGACCTGTGACAAAAAAATGCCATAACTTTTGTTCAAAGTGAGTTTTCAGTCAAGTTTCAACCTGAAAGCATAGAAAGATGCATAAACTTGAAGTTACAGCTTGATTTCAGTGAGTTTTCATCAAAAAACAGGAGTTATGCATGAAGTGTTCATTTTGGCCTTCTCTCGCTGAGAAAACACTATTTGTGACCTGTGACACAAAACAGCCATAACTTTTGTTCAAAGTGAGTTTTCAGTCAAGTTTCAACCTGAAAGCATAGAAAGATGCATAAACTTGAAGTTACAGGTGGATTTCAGTGAGTTTTCATCAAAATACAGGAGTTCTGCATTAAGTGTTCATTTTGGCCTTCTCTCGCTGAGAAAACGCTATTTGTGACCTGTGACACAAAAATTCCATAACTTTTGTTCAAAGTGAGTTTTCAGTCAAGTTTCAACCTGAAAGCATAGAAAGATGCATAAACTTGAAGTTACAGCTTGATTTCAGTGAGTTTTCATCAAAAATCAGGAGTTATGCATGAAGTGTTCATTTTGGCTTTCTCTCGCTGAGAAAACACTATTTGTGACCTGTGACACAAAACAGCCATAACTTTTGTTCAAAGTGAGTTTTCAGTCAAGTTTCAACCTGAAAGCATAGAAAGATGCATAACTTGAAGTTACAGCTTGATTTCAGTGAGTTTTCATCAAAAAACAGGAGTTATGCATGAAGTGTTCATTTTGGCCTTCTCTCGCTGAGAAAATACTATTTGTGACCTGTGACACAAAACAGCCATAACTTTTGTTCAAAGTGAGTTTTAAGTCAAGTTTCAACCTGAAAGCATAGAAAGATACATAAACTTGAAGTTACTGGTGGATTTCAGTGAGTTTTCATCAAAATACAGGAGTTCTGCATGAAGTGTTCATTTTGGCCTTCTCTCGCTGAGAAAACACTATTTGTGACCTGTGACACAAAAATGCCATAACTTTTTTTAAAGTGAGTTTTCAGTCAAGTTTCAACCTGAAAGCATAGAAAGATGCATAAACTTGAAGTTACAGGTGGATTTCAGTGAGTTTTCCTCAAAATACAGGAGTTCTCCATGAAGTGTTCATTTTGGCCTTCTCTCGCTGAGAAAACACTATTTGTAACCTGTGACACAAAACAGCCATAACTTTTGTTCAAAGTGAGTTTTCAGTCAAGTTTCAACCTGAAAGCATAGAAAGATGCATAAACTTGAAGTTACAGGTGGATTTCAGTGAGTTTTCCTCAAAATACAAGAGTTCTGCATGAAGTGTTCATTTTGGCCTTCTCTCGCTGAGAAAACACTATTTGTGACCTGTGACACAAAAATGCCATAACTTTTGTTCAAAGTGAGTTTTCTGTCAAGTTTCAACCTGAAAGCATAGAAAGATGCATAAACTTGAAGTTACAGGTGGATTTCAGTGAGTTTTCATCAAAAAACAGGAGTTATGCATGAAGTGTTCATTTTTGCCTTCTCTCGCTGAGAAAACACTATTTGTGACCTGTGACACAAAACAGCCATAACTTTTGTTCAAAGTGAGTTTTCAGTCAAGTTTCAACCTGGAAGCATAGAAAGATGCATAAACTTGAAGTTACAGGTGGATTTCAGTGAGTTTTCCTCAAAATACAGGAGTTTTGCATGAAGTGTTCATTTTGGCCTTCTCTCGCTGAGAAAACGCTATTTTTGACCTGTGACACAAAACAGCCATAACTTTTGTTCAAAGTGAGTTTTCAGTCAAGTTTCAACCTGAAAGCATAGAAAGATGCATAAACTTGAAGTTACAGGTGGATTTCAGTGAGTTTTCATCAAAATACAGGAGTTCTGCATGAAGTGTTCATTTTGGCCTTCTCTCGCTGAGAAAACACTATTTGTGACCTGTGACACAAAAATGCCATAACCTTTGTTCAAAGTGAGTTTTCAGTCAAGTTTCAACCTGAAAGCATAGAAAGATGCATAAACTTGAAGTTACAGCTTGATTTCTTTGAGTTTTCATCAAAAAACAGGAGTTATGCATGAAGTGTTCATTTTGGCCTTCTCTCGCTGAGAAAACACTATTTGTGACCTGTGACACAAAACAGCCATAACTTTTGTTCAAAGTGAGTTTTCAGTCAAGTTTCAACCTGAAAGCATAGAAAGATGCATAAACTTGAAGTTACAGCTTGATTTCAGTGAGTTTTCATCAAAAAACAGGAGTTATGCATGAAGTGTTCATTTTGGCCTTCTCTCGCTGAGAAAACGCTATTTGTGACCTGTGACACAAAAATGCCATAACTTTTGTTCAAAGTGAGTTTTCAGTCAAGTTTCAACCTGAAAGCATAGAAAGATGCATGAACTTCAAGTTACAGCTGGATTTCAGTGAGTTTTCATCAAAAAACAGGAGTTATGCATGAAGTGTTCATTTTGGCCTTCTCTCGCTGAGAAAACACTATTTGTGACCTGTGACACAAAACAGCCATAACTTTTGTTCAAAGTGAGTTTTCAGTCAAGTTTCAACCTGAAAGCATAGAAAGATGCATAAACTTGAAGTTACAGCTTGATTTCAGTGAGTTTTCATCAAAAAACAGGAGTTATGCATGAAGTGTTCATTTTGGCCTTCTCTCGCTGAGAAAACGCTATTTGTGACCTGTGACACAAAAATGCCATAACTTTTGTTCAAAGTGAGTTTTCAGTCAAGTTTCAACCTGAAAGCATAGAAAGATGCATGAACTTCAAGTTACAGCTGGATTTCAGTGAGTTTTCATCAAAAAACAGGAGTTATGCATGAAGTGTTCATTTTGGCCTTCTCTCGCTGAGAAAACACTATTTGTGACCTGTGACACAAAACAGCCATAACTTTTGTTCAAAGTGAGTTTTCAGTCAAGTTTCAACCTGAAAGCATAGAAAGATGCATAAACTTGAAGTTACAGGTGGATTTCAGTGAGTTTTCCTCAAAATACAGGAGTTTTGCATGAAGTGTTCATTTTGGCCTTCTCTCGCTGAGAAAACGCTATTTGTGACCTGTGACACAAAAATGCCATAACTTTTGTTCAAAGTGAGTTTTCAGTCAAGTTTCAACCTGAAAGCATAGAAAGATGCATAAACTTGAAGTTACAGGTGGATTTCAGTGAGTTTTCATCAAAATACAGGAGTTCTGCATGAAGTGTTCATTTTGGTCTTCTCTCGCTGAGAAAACACTATTTGTGACCTGTGACACAAAAATGCCATAACCTTTGTTCAAAGTGAGTTTTCAGTCAAGTTTCAACCTGAAAGCATAGAAAGATGCATAAACTTGAAGTTACAGCTTGATTTCTGTGAGTTTTCATCAAAAAACATGAGTTATGCATGAAGTGTTCATTTTGGCCTTCTCTCGCTGAGAAAACACTATTTGTGACCTGTGACACAAAACAGCCATAACTTTTGTTCAAAGTGAGTTTTCAGTCAAGTTTCAACCTGAAAGCATAGAAAGATGCATAAACTTGAAGTTACAGGTGGATTTCAGTGAGTTTTCCTCAAAATACAGGAGTTATGCATGAAGTGTTCATTTTGGCCTTCTCTCGCTGAGAAAACGCTTTTTGTGACCTGTGACACAAAAATGCCATAACTTTTGTTCAAAGTGAGTTTTCAGTCAAGTTTCAACCTGAAAGCATAGAAAGATGCATGAACTTCAAGTTACAGCTGGATTTCAGTGAGTTTTCATCAAAAAACAGGAGTTATGCATGAAGTGTTCATTTTGGCCTTCTCTCGCTGAGAAAACACTTTTTGTGACCTGTGACACAAAACCGCCATAATTTTTGTTCAAAGTGAGTTTTCAGTCAAGTTTCAACCTGAAAGCATAGAAAGATGCATAAACTTGAAGTTACAGGTGGATTTCAGTGAGTTTTCATCAAAATACAGGAGTTCTGCATGAAGTGTTCATTTTGGCCTTCTCTCGCTGAGAAAACGCTATTTGTGACCTGTGACACAAAAATGCCATAACTTTTGTTCAAAGTGATTTTTTAGTCAAGTTTGAACCTGAAAGCATAGAAAGATGCATAAACTTGAAGTTACAGGTGGATTTCAGTGAGTTTTCTTCAAAATACAGTAGTTCTGCATGAAGTGTTCATTTTGGCCTTCTCTCGCTGAGAAAACACTATTTGTGACCTGTGACACAAAAATGCCATAACCTTTGTTCAAAGTGAGTTTTCAGTCAAGTTTCAACCTGAAAGCATAGAAAGATGCATAAACTTGAAGTTACAGCTTGATTTCTGTGAGTTTTCATCAAAAAACAGGAGTTATGCATGAAGTGTTCATTTTGGCCTTCTCTCGCTGAGAAAACACTATTTGTGACCTGTGACACAAAACAGCCATAACTTTTGATCAAAGTGAGTTTTCAGTCAAGTTTCAACCTGAAAGCATAGAAAGATGCATAAACTTGAAGTTACAGGTGGATTTCAGTGAGTTTTCCTCAAAATACAGGAGTTCTGCATGAAGTGTTCATTTTGGCCTTCTCTCGCTGAGAAAACACTATTTGTGACCTGTGAAACAAAACAGCCATAACTTTTGTTCAAAGTGAGTTTTCAGTCAAGTTTCAACCTGAAAGCATAGAAAGATGCATAAACTTGAAGTTACAGTTTGATTTCTGTGAGTTTTCATCAAAAAACAAGAGTTATGCATGAAGTGTTCATTTTGGCCTTCTCTTGCTGAGAAAACACTATTTGTGACCTGTGACACAAAACAGCCATAACTTTTGTTCAAAGTGAGTTTTCAGTCATGTTTCAACCTGAAAGCATAGAAAGATGCATAAACTTTAAGTTACAGGTGGATTTCAGTGAGTTTTCATCAAAATACAGGAGTTCTGCATGAAGTGTTCGTTTTGGCCTTCTCTCGCTGAGAAAACGCTATTTGTGACCTGTGACACAAAAATGCCATAACTTTTGTTCAAAGTGAGTTTTCAGTCAAGTTTCAACCTGAAAGCATAGAAAGATGCATAAACTTGAAGTTACAGCTTGATTTCAGTGAGTTTTCATCAAAAAACAGGAGTTATGCATGAAGTGTTCATTTTGGCCTTCTCTCGCTGAGAAAACACTATTTGTGACCTGTGACACAAAACAGCCATAACTTTTGTTCAAAGTGAGTTTTCAGTCAAGTTTCAACCTGAAAGCATAGAAAGATGCATAAACTTGAAGTTACAGGTGGATTTCAGTGAGTTTTCCTCAAAATACAGGAGTTTTGCATGAAGTGTTCATTTTGGCCTTCTCTCGCTGAGAAAACGCTATTTGTGACCTGTGACACAAAAATGCCATAACTTTTGTTCAAAGTGAGTTTTCAGTCAAGTTTCAACCTGAAAGCATAGAAAGATGCATAAACTTGAAGTTACAGGTGGATTTCAGTGAGTTTTCATCAAAATACAGGAGTTCTGCATGAAGTGTTCATTTTGGTCTTCTCTCGCTGAGAAAACACTATTTGTGACCTGTGACACAAAAATGCCATAACCTTTGTTCAAAGTGAGTTTTCAGTCAAGTTTCAACCTGAAAGCATAGAAAGATGCATAAACTTGAAGTTACAGCTTGATTTCTGTGAGTTTTCATCAAAAAACATGAGTTATGCATGAAGTGTTCATTTTGGCCTTCTCTCGCTGAGAAAACACTATTTGTGACCTGTGACACAAAACAGCCATAACTTTTGTTCAAAGTGAGTTTTCAGTCAAGTTTCAACCTGAAAGCATAGAAAGATGCATAAACTTGAAGTTACAGGTGGATTTCAGTGAGTTTTCCTCAAAATACAGGAGTTATGCATGAAGTGTTCATTTTGGCCTTCTCTCGCTGAGAAAACGCTTTTTGTGACCAGTGACACAAAAATGCCATAACTTTTGTTCAAAGTGAGTTTTCAGTCAAGTTTCAACCTGAAAGCATAGAAAGATGCATGAACTTCAAGTTACAGCTGGATTTCAGTGAGTTTTCATCAAAAAACAGGAGTTATGCATGAAGTGTTCATTTTGGCCTTCTCTCGCTGAGAAAACACTTTTTGTGACCTGTGACACAAAACCGCCATAATTTTTGTTCAAAGTGAGTTTTCAGTCAAGTTTCAACCTGAAAGCATAGAAAGATGCATAAACTTGAAGTTACAGGTGGATTTCAGTGAGTTTTCATCAAAATACAGGAGTTCTGCATGAAGTGTTCATTTTGGCCTTCTCTCGCTGAGAAAACGCTATTTGTGACCTGTGACACAAAAATGCCATAACTTTTGTTCAAAGTGATTTTTTAGTCAAGTTTGAACCTGAAAGCATAGAAAGATGCATAAACTTGAAGTTACAGGTGGATTTCAGTGAGTTTTCTTCAAAATACAGTAGTTCTGCATGAAGTGTTCATTTTGGCCTTCTCTCGCTGAGAAAACACTATTTGTGACCTGTGACACAAAAATGCCATAACCTTTGTTCAAAGTGAGTTTTCAGTCAAGTTTCAACCTGAAAGCATAGAAAGATGCATAAACTTGAAGTTACAGCTTGATTTCTGTGAGTTTTCATCAAAAAACAGGAGTTATGCATGAAGTGTTCATTTTGGCCTTCTCTCGCTGAGAAAACACTATTTGTGACCTGTGACACAAAACAGCCATAACTTTTGATCAAAGTGAGTTTTCAGTCAAGTTTCAACCTGAAAGCATAGAAAGATGCATAAACTTGAAGTTACAGGTGGATTTCAGTGAGTTTTCCTCAAATACAGGAGTTCTGCATGAAGTGTTCATTTTGGCCTTCTCTCGCTGAGAAAACACTATTTGTGACCTGTGAAACAAAACAGCCATAACTTTTGTTCAAAGTGAGTTTTCAGTCAAGTTTCAACCTGAAAGCATAGAAAGATGCATAAACTTGAAGTTACAGTTTGATTTCTGTGAGTTTTCATCAAAAACAAGAGTTATGCATGAAGTGTTCATTTTGGCCTTCTCTTGCTGAGAAAACACTATTTGTGACCTGTGACACAAAACAGCCATAACTTTTCTTCAAAGTGAGTTTTAAGTCAAGTTTCAACCTGAAAGCATAGAAAGATACATAAACTTGAAGTTACTGGTGGATTTCAGTGAGTTTTCATCAAAATACAGGAGTTCTGCATGAAGTGTTCATTTTGGCCTTCTCTCGCTGAGAAAACGCTATTTGTGACCTGTGACACAAAAATGCCATAACTTTTTTAAAAGTGAGTTTTCAGTCAAGTTTCAACCTGAAAGCATAGAAAGATGCATAAACTTGAAGTTACAGGTGGATTTCAGTGAGTTTTCCTCAAAATACAGGAATTCTGCATGAAGTGTTCATTTTGGCCTTCTCTCGCTGAGAAAACACTATTTGTAACCTGTGACACAAAACAGCCATAACTTTTGTTCAAAGTGAGTTTTCAGTCAAGTTTCAACCTGAAAGCATAGAAAGATGCATAAACTTGAAGTTACAGGTGGATTTCAGTGAGTTTTCCTCAAAATACAAGAATTCTGCATGAAGTGTTCATTTTGGCCTTCTCTCGCTGAGAAAACACTATTTGTGACCTGTGACACAAAACAGCCATAACTTTTGTTCAAAGTGAGTTTTCAGTCAAGTTTCAACCTGAAAGCATAGAAAGATGCATAAACTTGAAGTTACAGGTGGATTTCAGTGAGTTTTCCTCAAAATACAGGAGTTCTGCATGAAGTGTTCATTTTGGCCTTCTCTCGCTGAGAAAACGCTATTTGTGACCTGTGACACAAAAATGCCATAACTTTTGTTCAAAGTGAGTTTTCAGTCAAGTTTCAACCTGAAAGCATAGAAAGATGCATAAACTTGAAGTTACAGCTTGATTTCAGTGAGTTTTCATCAAAAAACAGGAGTTCTGCATGAAGTGTTCATTTTGGCCTTCTCTCGCTGAGAAAACGCTATTTGTGACCTGTGACACAAAAATGCCATAACTTTTGTTCAAAGTGAGTTTTCAGTCAAGTTTCAACCTGAAAGCATAGAAAGATGCATAAACTTAAAGTTACAGGTGGATTTCAGTGAGTTTTCCTCAAAATACAGGAGTTCTGCATGAAGTGTTCATTTTGGCCTTCTCTCGCTGAGAAAACGCTATTTGTGACCTGTGACACAAAAATGCCATAACTTTTGTTCAAAGTGAGTTTTCAGTCAAGTTTCAACCTGAAAGCATAGAAAGATGCATGAACTTCAAGTTACAGCTGGATTTCAGTGAGTTTTCATCAAAAAACAGGAGTTATGCATGAAGTGTTCATTTTGGCCTTCTCTCGCTTAGAAAACACTATTTGTGACCTGTGAAACAAAACAGCCATAACTTTTGTTCAAAGTGAGTTTTCAGTCAAGTTTCAACCTGAAAGCATAGAAAGATGCATAAACTTGAAGTTACAGTTTGATTTCTGTGAGTTTTCATCAAAAAACAAGAGTTATGCATGAAGTGTTCATTTTGGCCTTCTCTTGCTGAGAAAACACTATTTGTGACCTGTGACACAAAACAGCCATAACTTTTGTTCAAAGTGAGTTTTCAGTCATGTTTCAACCTGAAAGCATAGAAAGATGCATAAACTTGAAGTTACAGGTGGATTTCAGTGAGTTTTCATCAAAATACAGGAGTTCTGCATGAAGTGTTCGTTTTGGCCTTCTCTCGCTGAGAAAACGCTATTTGTGACCTGTGACACAAAAATGCCATAACTTTTGTTCAAAGTGAGTTTTCAGTCAAGTTTCAACCTGAAAGCATAGAAAGATGCATAAACTTGAAGTTACAGGTGGATTTCAGTGGGTTTTCATCAAAAAACAGGAGTTCTGCATGAAGTCTTCATTTTGGCCTTCTCTCGCTGAGAAAAAGCTATTTGTGACCTGCGACACAAAACAGCCATAACTTTTTTTAAAAGTGAGTTTTCAGTCAAATTTCAAACTGAAAGCATAGAAAGATGCATAAACTTGAAGTTACAGCTTGATTTCAGTGAGTTTTCATCAAAAAACAGGAGTTATGCATGAAGTGTTCATTTTCGCCTTCTCTCGCTGAGAAAACACTATTTGTGACCTGTGACACAAAACAGCCATAACTTTTCTTCAAAGTGAGTTTTAAGTCAAGTTTCAACCTGAAAGCATAGAAAGATGCATAATCTTGAAGTTACAGGTGGATTTCAGTGAGTTTTCCTCAAAATACAGGAGTTCTGCATGAAGTGTTCATTTTGGCCTTCTTTCGCTGAGAAAACGCTATTTGTGACCTGTGACACAAAAATGCCATAACTTTTGTTCAAAGTGAGTTTTCAGTCAAGTTTCAACCTGAAAGCATAGAAAGATGCATAAACTTGAAGTTACAGCTTGATTTCAGTGAGTTTTCATCAAAAAACAGGAGTTATGCATGAAGTGTTCATTTTTGCCTTCTCTCGCTGAGAAAACACTATTTGTGACCTGTGACACAAAACAGCCATAACTTTTGTTCAAAGTGAGTTTTCAGTCAAGTTTCAACCTGAAAGCATAGAAAGATGCATAAACTTGAAGTTACAGGTGGATTTCAGTGAGTTTTCCTCAAAATACAGGAGTTCTGCATGAAGTGTTCATTTTGGCCTTCTCTCGCTGAGAAAACGCTATTTGTGACCTGTGACACAAAAATGCCATAACTTTTGTTCAAAGTGAGTTTTCAGTCAAGTTTCAACCTGAAAGCATAGAAAGATGCATGAACTTCAAGTTACAGCTGGATTTCAGTGAGTTTTCATCAAAATACAGGAGTTCTGCATGAAGTGTTCATTTTGGCCTTCTCTCGCTGAGAAAACGCTATTTGTGACCTGTGACACAAAAATGCCATAACTTTTTTTAAAAGTGAGTTTTCAGTCAAGTTTCTACCTGAAAGCATAGAAAGATGCATAAACTTGAAGTTACAGGTGGATTTCAGTGAGTTTTCCTCAAAATACAGGAGTTCTGCATGAAGTGTTCATTTTGGCCTTCTCTCGCTGAGAAAACACTATTTGTAACCTGTGACACAAAACAGCCATAACTTTTGTTCAAAGTGAGTTTTCAGTCAAGTTTCAACCTGAAAGCATAGAAAGATGCATAAACTTGAAGTTACAGGTGGATTTCAGTGAGTTTTCCTCAAAATACAAGAGTTCTGCATGAAGTGTTCATTTTGGCCTTCTCTCGCTGAGAAAACACTATTTGTGACCTGTGACACAAAACAGCCATAACTTTTGTTCAAAGTGAGTTTTCAGTCAAGTTTCAACCTGAAAGCATAGAAAGATGCATAAACTTGAAGTTACAGGTGGATTTCAGTGAGTATTCCTCAAAATACAGTAGTTCTGCATGAAGTGTTCATTTTGGCCTTCTCTCGCTGAGAAAACGCTATTTGTGACCTGTGACACAAAAATGCCATAACTTTTGTTCAAAGTGAGTTTTCAGTCAAGTTTCAACCTGAAAGCATAGAAAGATGCATAAACTTGAAGTTACAGCTTGATTTCAGTGAGTTTTCATCAAAAAACAGGAGTTATGCATGAAGTGTTCATTTTTGCCTTCTCTCGCTGAGAAAACACTATTTGTGACCTGTGACACAAAACAGCCATAACTTTTGTTCAAAGTGAGTTTTCAGTCAAGTTTCAACCTGAAAGCATAGAAAGATGCATAAACTTGAAGTTACAGGTGGATTTCAGTGAGTTTTCCTCAAAATAAAGGAGTTCTGCATGAAGTGTTCATTTTGGCCTTCTCTCGCTGAGAAAACGCTATTTGTGACCTGTGACACAAAAAAGCCATAACTTTTGTTCAAAGTGAGTTTTCAGTCAAGTTTCAACCTGAAAGCATAGAAAGATGCATGAACTTCAAGTTACAGCTGGATTTCAGTGAGTTTTCATCAAAAAACAGGAGTTATGCATGAAGTGTTCATTTTGGCCTTCTCTCGCTGAGAAAACACTATTTGTGACCTGTGACACAAAACAGCCATAATTTTTGTTCAAAGTGAGTTTTCAGTCAAGTTTCAACCTGAAAGCATAGAAAGATGCTTAAACTTGAAGTTACAGGTGGATTTCAGTGAGTTTTCATCAACATACAGGAGTTCTGCATGAAGTGTTCATTTTGGCCTTTTCTCGCTGAGAAAACGCTATTTGTGACCTGTGACACAAAAATGCCATAAATGTTGTTCAAAGTGATTTTTCAGTCAAGTTTGAACCTGAAAGCATAGAAAGATGCATGAACTTGAAGTTACAGGTGGATTTCAGTGAGTTTTCTTCAAAATACAGTAGTTCTGCATGAAGTGTTCATTTTGGCCTTCTCTCGCTGAGAAAACACTATTTGTGACCTGTGACACAAAAATGCCATAACCTTTGTTCAAAGTGAGTTTTCAGTCAAGTTTCAACCTGAAAGCATAGAAAGATGCATAAACTTGAAGTTACAGCTTGATTTCAGTGAGTTTTCATCAAAAAACAGGAGTTCTGCATGAAGTGTTCATTTTGGCCTTCTCTCGCTGACAAAACACTATTTGTGACCTGTGACACAAAAATGCCATAACTTTTGTTCAAAGTGAGTTTTCAGTCAAGTTTCAACCTGAAAGCATAGAAAGATGCATAAACTTGAAGTTACAGGTGGATTTCAGTGAGTTTTCCTCAAAATACAGGAGTTCTGCATGAAGTGTTCATTTTGGCCTTCTCTCGCTGAGAAAACACTATTTGTGACCTGTGACACAAAACAGCCATAACTTTTGTTCAAAGTGAGTTTTCAGTCAAGTTTCAACCTGAAAGCATAGAAAGATGCATAAACTTGAAGTTACAGTTTGATTTCTGTGAGTTTTCATCAAAAAACAAGAGTTATGCATGAAGTGTTCATTTTGGCCTTCTCTTGCTGAGAAAACACTATTTGTGACCTGTGACACAAAACAGCCATAACTTTTGTTCAAAATGAGTTTTCAGTCATGTTTCAACCTGAAAGCATAGAAAGATGCATAAACTTTAAGTTACAGGTGGATTTCAGTGAGTTTTCATCAAAATACAGGAGTTCTGCATGAAGTGTTCATTTTGGCATTTTCTCGCTGAGAAAACGCTATTTGTGACCTGCGACACAAAACAGCCATAACTTTTGTTCAAAGTGAGTTTTAAGTCAAGTTTCAACCTGAAAGTATATAAAGATGCATAAACTTAAAGTTACAGCTTGATTTCAGTGAGTTTTCATCAAAAAACAGGAGTTATGCATGAAGTGTTCATTTTGGCCTTCTCTCGCTGAGAAAACACTATTTGTGACCTGTGACACAAAACAGCCATAACTTTTGTTCAAAGTGAGTTTTCAGTCAAGTTTCAACCTGAAAGCATAGAAAGATGCATAAACTTGAAGTTACAGGTGGATTTCAGTGAGTTTTCCTCAAAATACAGGAGTTCTGCATGAAGTGTTCATTTTGGCCTTCTCTCGCTGAGAAAACACTATTTGTGACCTGTGACAAAAAAATGCCATAACTTTTGTTCAAAGTGAGTTTTCAGTCAAGTTTCAACCTGAAAGCATAGACAGATGCATAAACTTGAAGTTACAGGTGGATTTCAGTGAGTTTTCCTCAAAATACAGGAGTTCTGCATTAAGTGTTCATTTTGGCCTTCTCTCGCTGAGAAAACGCTATTTGTGACCTGTGACACAAAAATTCCATAACTTTTGTTCAAAGTGACTTTTCAGTCAAGTTTCAACCTGAAAGCATAGAAAGATGCATAAACTTGAAGTTACAGCTTGATTTCAGTGAGTTTTAATCAAAAAACAGGAGTTATGCTTGAAGTGTTCATTTTGGCCTTCTCTCGCTGAGAAAACACTATTTGTGACCTGTGACACAAAACAGCCATAACTTTTGTTCAAAGTGAGTTTTCAGTCAAGTTTCAACCTGAAAGCATAGAAAGATGCATAAACTTGAAGTTACAGGTGGATTTCAGTGAGTTTTCCTCAAAATGCAGGAGTTCTGCATGAAGTGTTCATTTTGGCCTTCTCTCGCTGAGAAAAAGCTATTTGTGACCTGTGACACAAAAATGCCATAACTTTTGTTCAAAGTGAGTTTTCAGTCAAGTTTCAACCTGAAAGCATAGAAAGATGCATAAACTTAAAGTTACAGCTTGATTTCAGTGAGTTTTCATCAAAAAACAGGAGTTATGCATGAAGTGTTCATTTTGGCCTTCTCTCCCTGAGAAAACACTATTTGTGACCTGTGACACAAAACAGCCATAACTTTTGTTCAAAGTGAGTTTTAAGTCAAGTTTCAACCTGAAAGCATAGAAAGATACATAAACTTGAAGTTACAGGTGGATTTCAGTGAGTTTTCATCAAAATACAGGAGTTCTGCATGAAGTGTTCATTTTGGCCTTCTCTCGCTGAGAAAACGCTATTTGTGACCTGTGACACAAAAATGCCATAACTTTTTTTAAAAGTGAGTTTTCAGTCAAGTTTCAACCTGAAAGCATAGAAAGATGCATAAACTTGAAGTTACAGGTGGATTTCAGTGAGTTTCCCTCAAAATACAGGAGTTCTGCATGAAGTGTTCATTTTGGCCTTCTCCTGCTGAGAAAACACTATTTGTGACCTGTGACACAAAACAGCCATAACTTTTGTTCAAAGTGAGTTTTCAGTCAAGTTTCAACCTGAAAGCATAGAAAGATGCATAAACTTTAAATTACAGGTGGATTTCAGTGAGTTTTCCTCAAAATACAGGAGTTCTGCATGAAGTGTTCATTTTGGCCTTCTCTCGCTGAGAAAACACTATTTGTGACCTGTGACACAAAACAGCCATAACTTTTGTTCAAAGTGAGTTTTCAGTCAAGTTTCAACCTGAAAGCATAGAAAGATGCATAAACTTGAAGTTACAGTTTGATTTCAGTGAGTTTTCATCAAAAAACAAGAGTTATGCATGAAGTGTTCATTTTGGCCTTCTCTTGCTGAGGAAACACTATTTGTGACCTGTGACACAAAACAGCCATAACTTTTGTTCAAAGTGAGTTTTCAGTCATGTTTCAACCTGAAAGCATAGAAAGATGCATAAACTTTAAGTTACAGGTGGATTTCAGTGAGTTTTCATCAAAATACAGGAGTTCTGCATGAAGTGTTCATTTTGGCCTTCTCTCGCTGAGAAAACGCTATTTGTGACCTGTGACACAAAAATGCCATAACTTTTGTTCAAAGTGAGTTTTCAGTCAAGTTTCAACCTGAAAGCATAGAAAGATGCATAAACTTGAAGTTACAGGTGGATTTCAGTGAGTTTTCATCAAAATACAGGAGTTCTGAATGAAGTGTTCATTTTGGCCTTCTCTCGCTGAGAAAACGCTATTTGTGACCTGTGACACAAAAATGCCATAACTTTTGTTCAAAGTGAGTTTTCAGTCAAGTTTCAACCTGAAAGCATAGACAGATGCATAAACTTGAAGTTACAGCTTGACTTCAGTGAGTTTTCATCAAAAAACAGGAGTTATGCATGAAGTGTTCATTTTGGCCTTCTCTCGCTGAGAAAACACTATTTGTGACCTGTGACACAAAACAGCCATAACTTTTGTTCAAAGTGAGTTTTCAGTCAAGTTTCAACCTGAAAGCATAGAAAGATGCATAAACTTGAAGTTACAGGTGGATTTCAGTGAGTTTTCCACAAAATACAGGAGTTCTGCAAGAAGTGTTCATTTTGGCCTTCTCTCGCTGAGAAAAAGCTATTTGTGACCTGTGACAAAAAAATGCCATAACTTTTGTTCAAAGTGAGTTTTCAGTCAAGTTTCAACCTGAAAGCATAGAAAGATGCATAAACTTGAAGTTACAGCTTGATTTCAGTGAGTTTTCATCAAAAAACAGGAGTTATGCATGAAGTGTTCATTTTGGCCTTCTCTCGCCGAGAAAACACTATTTGTGACCTGTGACACAAAACAGCCATAACTTTTGTTCAAAGTGAGTTTTAAGTCAAGTTTCAACCTGAAAGCATAGAAAGATACATAAACTTGAAGTTACAGGTGGATTTCAGTGAGTTTTCATCAAAATACAGGAGTTATGCATGAAGTGTTCATTTTGGCCTTCTCTTGCTGAGAAAACGCTATTTGTGACCTGTGACACAAAAATGCCATAACTTTTTTTAAAAGTGAGTTTTCAGTCAAGTTTCAACCTGAAAGCATAGAAAGATGCATAAACTTGAAGTTACAGGTGGATTTCAGTGAGTTTCCCTCAAAATACAGGAGTTCTGCATGAAGTGTTCATTTTGGCCTTCTCCTGCTGAGAAAACACTATTTGTAACCTGTGACACAAAACAGCCATAACTTTTGTTCAAAGTGAGTTTTCAGTCAAGTTTCAACCTGAAAGCATAGAAAGATGCATAAACTTGAAGTTACAGGTGGATTTCAGTGAGTTTTCCTCAAAATACAAGAGTTCTGCATGAAGTGTTCATTTTGGCCTTCTCTCGCTGAGAAAACACTATTTGTGACCTGTGACACAAAAAAGCCATAACTTTTGTTCAAAGTGAGTTTTCAGTCAAGTTTCAACCTGAAAGCATAGAAAGATGCATAAACTTTAAGTTACAGGTGGATTTCAGTGAGTTTTCATCAAAATACAGGAGTTCTGCATGAAGTGTTCATTTTGGCCTTCTCTCGCTGAGAAAACACTATTTGTGACCTGTGACACAAAAATGCCATAACTTTTGTTCAAAGTGAGTTTTCAGTCAAGTTTCAACCTGAAAGCATAGAAAGATGCATAAACTTGAAGTTACAGTTTGATTTCTGTGAGTTTTCATCAAAAAACAAGAGTTATGCATGAAGTGTTCATTTTGGCCTTCTCTTGCTGAGAAAACACTATTTGTGACCTGTGACACAAAACAGCCATAACTTTTGTTCAAAGTGAGTTTTCAGTCAAGTTTCAACCTGAAAGCATAGAAAGATGCATAAACTTTAAGTTACAGGTGGATTTCAGTGAGTTTTCCTCAAAATACAGGAGTTCTGCATGAAGTGTTCATTTTGGCCTTCTCTCGCTGAGAAAACGCTATTTGTGACCTGTGACACAAAAATGCCATAACTTTTGTTCAAAGTGAGTTTTCAGTCAAGTTTCAACCTGAAAGCATAGAAAGATGCATAAACTTGAAGTTACAGCTTGATTTCAGTGAGTTTTCATCAAAAAACAGGAGTTATGCATGAAGTGTTCATTTTGGCCTTCTCTCGCTGAGAAAAAGCTATTTGTGACCTGCGACACAAAACAGCCATAACTTTTGTTCAAAGTGAAATTTCAGTCAAGTTTCAACCTGAAAGCATAGAAAGATGCATAAACTTGAAGTTACAGGTGGATTTCAGTGGGTTTTCATCAAAAAACAGCAGTTCTGCATGAAGTGTTCATTTTGGCCTTCTCTCGCTGAGAAAAAGCTATTTGTGACCTGCGACACAAAACAGCCATAACTTTTTTAAAAGTGAGTTTTCAGTCAAGTTTCAAACTGAAAGCATAGAAATATGCATAAACTTGAAGTTACAGCTTGATTTCAGTGAGTTTTCATCAAAAAACAGGAGTTATGCATGAAGTGTTCATTTTGGCCTTCTCTCGCTGAGAAAAAGCTATTTGTGACCTGTGACAAAAAAAATGCCATAACTTTTGTTCAAAGTGAGTTTTCAGTCAAGTTTCAACCTGAAAGCATAGAAAGATGCATAAACTTGAAGTTACAGGTGGATTTCAGTGAGTTTCCCTCAAAATACAGGAGTTCTGCATGAAGTGTTCATTTTGGCCTTCTCCTGCTGAGAAAACACTATTTGTAACCTGTGACACAAAACAGCCATAACTTTTGTTCAAAGTGAGTTTTCAGTCAAGTTTCAACCTGAAAGCATAGAAAGATGCATAAATTTGAAGTTACAGGTGGATTTCAGTGAGTTTTCATCAAAATACAGGAGTTCTGCATGAAGTGTTCATTTTGGCCTTCTCTCGCTGAGAAAACACTATTTGTGACCTGTGACACAAAAATGCCATAACTTTTGTTCAAAGTGAGTTTTCAGTCAAGTTTCAACCTGAAAGCATAGAAAGATGCATAAACTTGAAGTTACAGTTTGATTTCTGTGAGTTTTCATCAAAAAACAAGAGTTATGCATGAAGTGTTCATTTTGGCCTTCTCTTGCTGAGAAAACACTATTTTTGACCTGTGACACAAAACAGCCATAACTTTTGTTCAAAGTGAGTTTTCAGTCATGTTTCAACCTGAAAGCATAGAAAGATGCATAAACTTTAAGTTACAGGTGGATTTCAGTGAGTTTTCCTCAAAATACAGGAGTTCTGCATGAAGTGTTCATTTTGGCCTTCTCTCGCTGAGAAAACGCTATTTGTGACCGGTGACACAAAAATGCCATAACTTTTGTTCAAAGTGAGTTTTCAGTCAAGTTTCAACCTGAAAGCATAGAAAGATGCATAAACTTGAAGTTACAGCTTGATTTCAGTGAGTTTTCATCAAAAAACAGGAGTTATGCATGAAGTGTTCATTTTGGCCTTCTCTCGCTGAGAAAACACTATTTGTGACCTGTGACACAAAACAGCCATAACTGTTGTTCAAAGTGAAATTTCAGTCAAGTTTCAACCTGAAAGCATAGAAAGATGCATAAACTTGAAGTTACAGGTGGATTTCAGTGGGTTTTCATGAAAAAACAGGAGTTCTGCATGAAGTGTTCATTTTGGCCTTCTCTCGCTGAGAAAAAGCTATTTGTGACCTGCGACACAAAACAGCCATAACTTTTTTTAAAAGTGAGTTTTCAGTCAAGTTTCAAACTGAAAGCATAGAAATATGCATAAACTTGAAGTTACAGCTTGATTTCAGTGAGTTTTCATCAAAAAACAGGAGTTATGCATGAAGTGTTCATTTTCGCCTTCTCTCGCTGAGAAAACACTATTTGTGACCTGTGACACAAAACAGCCATAACTTTTGTTCAAAGTGAGTTTTCAGTCAAGTTTCAACCTGAAAGCATAGAAAGATGCATAAACTTGAAGTTACAGCTTGATTTCAGTGAGTTTTCATCAAAAAACAGGAGTTATGCATGAAGTGTTCATTTTGGCCTTCTCTCGCTGAGAAAACACTATTTGTGACCTGTGACACAAAAATGCCATAACTTTTGTTCAAAGTGAGTTTTCAGTCAAGTTTCAACCTGAAAGCATAGAAAGATGCATAAACTTGAAGTTACCGGTGGATTTCAGTGAGTTTTCCTCAAAATACAGGAGTTCTGCATGAAGTGTTCATTTTGGCCTTCTCTCGCTGAGAAAACGCTATTTGTGACCTGTGACACAAAAATGCCATAACTTTTGTTCAAAGTGAGTTTTCAGTCAAGTTTCAACCTGAAAGCATAGAAAGATGCATAAACTTGAAGTTACAGGTGGATTTCAGTGAGTTTTCATCAAAAAACAGGAGTTCTGCATGAAGTGTTCATTTTGGCCTTCTCTCGCTGAGAAAACACTATTTGTGACCTGTGACACAAAACAGCCATAACTTTTGTTCAAAGTGAGTTTTCAGTCAAGTTTCAACCTGAAAGCATAGAAAGATGCATAAACTTGAAGTTACAGGTGGATTTCAGTGAGTTTTCCTCAAAATACAGGAGTTCTGCATGAAGTGTTCATTTTGGCCTTCTCTCGCTGAGAAAACGCTATTTGTGACCTGTGACACAAAAATGCCATAACTTTTGTTCAAAGTGAGTTTTCAGTCACGTTTCAACCTGAAAGCATAGAAAGATGCATAAACTTGAAGTTACAGCTTGATTTCAGTGAGTTTTCATCAAAAAACAGGAGTTATGCATGAAGTGTTCATTTTGGCCTTCTCTCGCTGAGAAAACACTATTTGTGACCTGTGACACAAAACAGCCATAACTTTTGTTCAAAGTGAGTTTTAAGTCAAGTTTCAACCTGAAAGCATAGAAAGATACATAAACTTTAAGTTACAGGTGGATTTCAGTGAGTTTTCATCAAAATACAGGAGTTCTGCATGAAGTGTTCATTTTGGCCTTCTCTCGCTGAGAAAACGCTATTTGTGACCTGTGACACAAAAATGACATAACTTTTTTTAAAAGTGAGTTTTCAGTCAAGTTTCAACCTGAAAGCATAGAAAGATGCATAAACTTGAAGTTACAGGTGGATTTCAGTGAGTTTTCCTCAAAATACAGGAGTTCTGCATGAAGTGTTCATTTTGGCCTTCTCTCGCTGAGAAAACACTATTTGTAACCTGTGACACAAAACAGCCATAACTTTTGTTCAAAGTGAGTTTTCAGTCAAGTTTCAACCTGAAAGCATAGAAAGATGCATAAACTTGAAGTTACAGGTGGATTTCAGTGAGTTTTCCTCAAAATACAAGAGTTCTGCATGAAGTGTTCATTTTGGCCTTCTCTCGCTGAGAAAACACTATTTGTGACCTGTGACACAAATCAGCCATAACTTTTGTTCAAAGTGAGTTTTCAGTCAAGTTTCAACCTGAAAGCATAGAAAGATGCATAAACTTGAAGTTACAGGTGGATTTCAGTGAGTTTTCCTCAAAATACAGGAGTTCTGCATGAAGTGTTCATTTTGGCCTTCTCTCGCTGAGAAAACGCTATTTGTGAGCTGTGACACAAAAATGCCATAACTTTTGTTCAAAGTGAGTTTTCAGTCAAGTTTCAACCTGAAAGCATAGAAAGATGCATAAACTTGAAGTTACAGCTTGATTTCAGTGAGTTTTCATCAAAATACAGGAGTTATGCATGAAGTGTTCATTTTGGCCTTCTCTCGCTGAGAAAACACTATTTGTGACCTGTGACACAAAACAGCCATAACTTTTGTTCAAAGTGAGTTTTAAGTCAAGTTTCAACCTGAAAGCATAGAAAGATACATAAACTTGAAGTTACAGGTGGATTTCAGTGAGTTTTCATCAAAATACAGGAGTTCTGCATGAAGTGTTCATTTTGGCCTTCTCTCGCTGAGAAAACGCTATTTGTGACCTGTGATACAAAAATGACATAACTTTTTTTAAAAGTGAGTTTTCAGTCAAGTTTCAACCTGAAAGCATAGAAAGATGCATAAACTTGAAGTTACAGGTGGATTTCAGTGAGTTTTCCTCAAAATACAGGAGTTCTGCATGAAGTGTTCATTTTGGCCTTCTCTCGCTGAGAAAACACTATTTGTAACCTGTGACACAAAACAGCCATAACTTTTGTTCAAAGTGAGTTTTCAGTCAAGTTTCAACCTGAAAGCATAGAAAGATGCATAAACTTGAAGTTACAGGTGGATTTCAGTGAGTTTTCCTCAAAATACAAGAGTTCTGCATGAAGTGTTCATTTTGGCCTTCTCTCGCTGAGAAAACACTATTTGTGACCTGTGACACAAATCAGCCATAACTTTTGTTCAAAGTGAGTTTTCAGTCAAGTTTCAACCTGAAAGCATAGAAAGATGCATAAACTTGAAGTTACAGGTGGATTTCAGTGAGTTTTCCTCAAAATACAGGAGTTCTGCATGAAGTGTTCATTTTGGCCTTCTCTCGCTGAGAAAACGCTATTTGTGACCTGTGACACAAAAATGCCATAACTTTTGTTCAAAGTGAGTTTTCAGTCAAGTTTCAACCTGAAAGCATAGAAAGATGCATAAACTTGAAGTTACAGCTTGATTTCAGTGAGTTTTCATCAAAAAACAGGAGTTATGCATGAAGTTTTCATTTTTTGCCTTCTCTCGCTGAGAAAACACTATTTGTGACCTGTGACACAAAACAGCCATAACTTTTGTTCAAAGTGAGTTTTCAGTCAAGTTTCAACCTGAAAGCATAGAAAGATGCATCAACTTGAAGTTACAGGTGGATTTCAGTGAGTTTTCCTCAAAATACAGGAGTTCTGCATGAAGTGTTCATTTTGGCCTTCTCTCGCTGAGAAAACGCTATTTGTGACCTGTGACACAAAAATGCCATAACTTTTGTTCAAAGTGAGTTTTCAGTCAAGTTTCAACCTGAAAGCATAGAAAGATGCATGAACTTCAAGTTACAGCTTGATTTCAGTGAGTTTTCATCAAAAAACAGGAGTTATGCATGAAGTGTTCATTTTGGCCTTCTCTCGCTGAGAAAACACTATTTGTGACCTGTGACACAAAAATGCCATAACTTTTGTTCAAAGTGAGTTTTCAGTCAAGTTTCAACCTGAAAGCATAGAAAGATGCATAAACTTGAAGTTACAGCTTGATTTCTGTGAATTTTCATCAAAAAACAAGAGTTATGCATGAAGTGTTCATTTTGGCCTTCTCTCTCTTGCTGAGAAAACACTATTTGTGACCTGTGACACAAAACAGCCATAACTTTTTTTCAAAGTGAGTTTTCAGTCATGTTTCAACCTGAAAGCATAGAAAGATGCATAAACTTTAAGTTACAGGTGGATTTCAGTGAGTTTTCATCAAAATACAGGAGTTCTGCATGAAGTGTTCATTTTGGCCTTCTCTCGCTGAGAAAACGCTATTTGTGACCTGTGACACAAAAATGCCATAACTTTTGTTCAAAGTGAGTTTACAGTCAAGTTTCAACCTGAAAGCATAGAAAGATGCATAAACGTGAAGTTACAGCTTGATTTCAGTGAGTTTTCATCCAAAAACAGGAGTTATGCATGAAGTGTTCATTTTGGCCTTCTCTCGCTGAGAAAACACTATTTGTGACCTGTGACACAAAACAGCCATAACTTTTGTTCAAAGTGAAATTTCAGTCAAGTTTCAACCAGAAAGCATAGAAAGATGCATAAACTTGAAGTTACAGGTGGATTTCAGTGGGTTTTCATCAAAAAACAGGAGTTCTGCATGAAGTGTTCATTTTGGCCTTCTCTCGCTGAGAAAAAGCTATTTGTGACCAGCGACACAAAACAGCCATAACTTTTTTTAAAAGTGAGTTTTCAGTCAAGTTTCAAACTGAAAGCATAGAAAGATGCATAAACTTGAAGTTACAGCTTGATTTCAGTGAGTTTTCATTAAAAAACAGGAGTTATGCATGAAGTGTTCATTTTCGCCTTCTCTCGCTGAGAAAACACTATTTGTGACCTGTGACACAAAACAGCCATAACTTTTGTTCAAAGTGAGTTTTCAGTCAAGTTTCAACCTGAAAGCATAGAAAGATGCATAAACTTGAAGTTACAGGTGGATTTCAGTGAGTTTTCCTCAAAATACAGGAGTTCTGCATGAAGTGTTCATTTTGGCCTTCTCTCGCTGAGAAAACGCTATTTGTGACCTGTGACACAAAAATGCCATAACTTTTGTTCAAAGTGAGTTTTCAGTCAAGTTTCAACCTGAAAGCATAGAAAGATGCATAAACTTGAAGTTACAGCTTGATTTCAGTGAGTTTTCATCAAAAAAATGGAGTTATGCTTGAAGTGTTCATTTTTGCCTTCTCTCGCTGAGAAAACACTATTTGTGACCTGTGACACAAAACAGCCATAACTTTTGTTCAAAGTGAGTTTTCAGTCAAGTTTCAACCTGAAAGCATAGAAAGATGCATAAACTTGAAGTTACAGGTGGATTTCAGTGAGTTTTCCTCAAAATACAGGAGTTCTGCATGAAGTGTTCATTTTGGCCTTCTCTCGCTGAGAAAACACTATTTGTGACCTGTGACACAAAAATGCCATAACTTTTGTTCAAAGTGAGTTTTCAGTCAAGTTTCAACCTGAAAGCATAGAAAGATGTATGAACTTGAAGTTACAGCTTGATTTCAGTGAGTTTTCATCAAAAAACAGGAGTTATGCATGAAGTTTTCATTTTTTGCCTTCTCTCGCTGAGAAAACACTATTTGTGACCTGTGACACAAAACAGCCATAACTTTTGTTCAAAGTGAGTTTTCAGTCAAGTTTCAACCTGAAAGCATAGAAAGATGCATCAACTTGAAGTTACAGGTGGATTTCAGTGAGTTTTCCTCAAAATACAGGAGTTCTGCATGAAGTGTTCATTTTGGCCTTCTCTCGCTGAGAAAACGCTATTTGTGACCTGTGACACAAAAATGCCATAACTTTTGTTCAAAGTGAGTTTTCAGTCAAGTTTCAACCTGAAAGCATAGAAAGATGCATGAACTTCAAGTTACAGCTTGATTTCAGTGAGTTTTCATCAAAAAACAGGAGTTATGCATGAAGTGTTCATTTTGGCCTTCTCTCGCTGAGAAAACACTATTTGTGACCTGTGACACAAAAATGCCATAACTTTTGTTCAAAGTGAGTTTTCAGTCAAGTTTCAACCTGAAAGCATAGAAAGATGCATAAACTTGAAGTTACAGCTTGATTTCTGTGAATTTTCATCAAAATACAGGAGTTATGCATGAAGTGTTCATTTTGGCCTTCTCTCTCTTGCTGAGAAAACACTATTTGTGACCTGTGACACAAAACAGCCATAACTTTTGTTCAAAGTGAGTTTTCAGTCATGTTTCAACCTGAAAGCATAGAAAGATGCATAAACTTTAAGTTACAGGTGGATTTCAGTGAGTTTTCATCAAAATACAGGAGTTCTGCATGAAGTGTTCATTTTGGCCTTCTCTCGCTGAGAAAACGCTATTTGTGACCTGTGACACAAAAATGCCATAACTTTTGTTCAAAGTGAGTTTACAGTCAAGTTTCAACCTGAAAGCATAGAAAGATGCATAAACGTGAAGTTACAGCTTGATTTCAGTGAGTTTTCATCCAAAAACAGGAGTTATGCATGAAGTGTTCATTTTGGCCTTCTCTCGCTGAGAAAACACTATTTGTGACCTGTGACACAAAACAGCCATAACTTTTGTTCAAAGTGAAATTTCAGTCAAGTTTCAACCAGAAAGCATAGAAAGATGCATAAACTTGAAGTTACAGGTGGATTTCAGTGGGTTTTCATCAAAAAACAGGAGTTCTGCATGAAGTGTTCATTTTGGCCTTCTCTCGCTGAGAAAACACTATTTGTGACCTGTGACACAAAACAGCCATAACTTTTGTTCAAAGTGAGTTTTCAGTCAAGTTTCAACCTGAAAGCATAGAAAGATGCATAAACTTGAAGTTACAGGTGGATTTCAGTGAGTTTTCCTCAAAATACAGGAGTTCTGCATGAAGTGTTCATTTTGGCCTTCTCTCGCTGAGAAAACGCTATTTGTGACCTGTGACACAAAAATGCCATAACTTTTGTTCAAAGTGAGTTTTCAGTCAAGTTTCAACCTGAAAGCATAGAAAGATGCATAAACTTGAAGTTACAGCTTGATTTCAGTGAGTTTTCATCAAAAAAATGGAGTTATGCTTGAAGTGTTCATTTTTGCCTTCTCTCGCTGAGAAAACACTATTTGTGACCTGTGACACAAAACAGCCATAACTTTTGTTCAAAGTGAGTTTTCAGTCAAGTTTCAACCTGAAAGCATAGAAAGATGCATAAACTTGAAGTTACAGGTGGATTTCAGTGAGTTTTCCTCAAAATACAGGAGTTCTGCATGAAGTGTTCATTTTGGCCTTCTCTCGCTGAGAAAACACTATTTGTGACCTGTGACACAAAAATGCCATAACTTTTGTTCAAAGTGAGTTTTCAGTCAAGTTTCAACCTGAAAGCATAGAAAGATGCATGAACTTCAAGTTACAGCTTGATTTCAGTGAGTTTTCATCAAAAAACAGGAGTTCTGCATGAAGTGTTCATTTTGGCCTTCTCTCGCTGAGAAAACACTATTTGTGACCTGTGACACAAAACAGCCATAATTTTTGTTCAAAGTGATTTTTCAGTCAAGTTTGAACCTGAAAGCATAGAAAGATGCATAAACTTGAAGTTACAGGTGGATTTCAGTGAGTTTTCTTCAAAATACAGTAGTTCTGCATGAAGTGTTCATTTTGGCCTTCTCTCGCTGAGAAAACACTATTTGTGACCTGTGACACAAAAATGCCATAACCTTTGTTCAAAGTGAGTTTTCAGTCAAGTTTCAACCTGAAAGCATAGAAAGATGCATAAACTTGAAGTTACAGCTTGATTTCTGTGAGTTTTCATCAAAAAACAGGAGTTATGCATGAAGTGTTCATTTTGGCCTTCTCTCGCTGAGAAAACACTATTGTGACCTGTGACACAAAACAGCCATAACTTTTGTTCAAAGTGAGTTTTCAGTCATGTTTCAACCTGAAAGCATAGAAAGATGCATAAACTTTAAGTTACAGGTGGATTTCAGTGAGTTTTCATCAAAATACAGGACTTCTGCATGAAGTGTTCATTTTGGCCTTCTCTCGCTGAGAAAACGCTATTTGTGACCTGTGACACAAAAATGCCATAACTTTTGTTCAAAGTGAGTTTTCAGTCAAGTTTCAACCTGAAAGCATAGAAAGATGCATAAACTTGAAGTTACAGCTTGATTTCAGTGAGTTTTCATCAAAAAACAGGAGTTATGCATGAAGTGTTCATTTTGGCCTTCTCTCGCTGAGAAAACACTATTTGTGACCTGTGACACAAAACAGCCATAACTTTTGTTCAAAGTGAAATTTCAGTCAAGTTTCAACCAGAAAGCATAGAAAGATGCATAAACTTGAAGTTACAGGTGGATTTCAGTGGGTTTTCATCAAAAAACAGGAGTTCTGCATGAAGTGTTCATTTTGGCCTTCTCTCGCTGAGAAAAATCTATTTGTGACCTGCGACACAAAACAGCCATAACTTTTTTTAAAAGTGAGTTTTCAGTCAAGTTTCAAACTGAAAGCATAGAAAGATGCATAAACTTGAAGTTACAGCTTGATTTCAGTGAGTTTTCATCAAAAAACAGGAGTTATGCATGAAGTGTTCATTTTGGCCTTCTCTCGCAGAGAAAACACTATTTGTGACCTGTGACACAAAACAGCCATAACTTTTGTTCAAAGTGAAATTTCAGTCAAGTTTCAACCAGAAAGCATAGAAAGATGCATAAACTTGAAGTTACAGGTGGATTTCAGTGGATTTTCATCAAAAAACAGGAGTTCTGCATGAGGTGTTCATTTTGGCCTTCTCTCGCTGAGAAAAAGCTATTTGTGACCTGCGACACAAAACAGCCATAACTTTTTTTAAAAGTGAGTTTTCAGTCAAGTTTCAAACTGAAAGCATAGAAAGATGCATAAACTTGAAGTTACAGCTTGATTTCAGTGAGTTTTCATCAAAAAAAAAAGTTCTGCATGAAGTGTTCATTTTGGCCTTCTATCGCTGAGAAAACACTATTTGTGACCTGTGACACAAAACAGCCATAACTTTTGTTCAAAGTGAGTTTTCAGTCAAGTTTCAACCTGAAAGCATAGAAAGATGCATAAACTTGAAGTTACAGGTGGATTTCAGTGAGTTTTCATCAAAATAGAGGAGTTCTGCATGAAGTGTTCATTTTGGCCTTCTCTCGCTGAGAAAACGCTATTTGTGACCTGTGACACAAAAATGCCATAACTTTTGTTCAAAGTGAGTTTTCAGTCAAGTTTCAACCTGAAAGCATAGAAAGATGCATAAACTTGAAGTTACAGGTGGATTTCAGTGAGTTTTCATCAAAAAACAGGAGTTATGCATGAAGTGTTCATTTTGGCCTTCTCTCGCTGAGAAAACACTATTTGTGACCTGTGACACAAAACAGCCATAACTTTTGTTCAAAGTGAGTTTTCAGTCAAGTTTCAACCTGAAAGCATAGAAAGATGCATAAACTTGAAGTTACAGTTGGATTTCAGTGAGTTTTCATCAAAAAACAGGAGTTCTGCATGAAGTGTTCATTTTGGCCTTCTCTCGCTGAGAAAACACTATTTGTGACCTGTGACACAAAAATGCCATAACTTTTCTTCAAAGTGAGTTTTCAGTAAAGTTTCAACCTGAAAGCATAGAAAGATGCATAAACTTGAAGTTACAGCTTGATTTCAGTGAGTTTTCATCAAAAAACAGGAGTTATGCATGAAGTGTTCATTTTGGCCTTCTCTCGCTGAGAAAACACTATTTGTGACCTGTGACACAAAACAGCCATAACTTTTGTTCAAAGTGAGTTTTCAGTCAAGTTTCAACCTGAAAGCATAGAAAGATGCATAAACTTGAAGTTACAGGTGGATTTCAGTGAGTTTTCCTCAAAATAAAGGGGTTCTGCATGAAGTGTTCATTTTGGCCTTCTCTCGCTGAGAAAACACTATTTTTGACCTGTGACACAAAAAAGCCATAACTTTTGTTCAAAGTGAGTTTTCAGTCAAGTTTCAACCTGAAAGCATAGAAAGATGCATAAACTTGAAGTTACAGGTGGATTTCAGTGAGTTTTCATCAAAATACAGGAGTTCTGCATGAAGTGTTCATTTTGGCCTTCTTTCGCTGAGAAAACGCTATTTGTGACCTGTGACACAAAAATGCCATCACTTTTGTTCAAAGTGAGTTTTCAGTCAAGTTTCAACCTGAAAGCATAGAAAGATGCATAAACTTGAAGTTACAGGTGGATTTCAGTGAGTTTTCCTCAAAATACAGGAGTTCTGCATGAAGTGTTCATTTTGGCCTTCTCTCGCTGAGAAAACACTATTTGTGACCTGTGACACAAAAATGCCATAACTTTTGTTCAAAGTGAGTTTTCAGTCAAGTTTCAACCTGAAAGCATAGAAAGATGCATAAACTTGAAGTTACAGCTTGATTTCAGTGAGTTTTCATCAAAAAACAGGAGTTATGCATGAAGTGTTCATTTTGGCCTTCTCTCGCTGAGAAAACACTATTTGTGACCTGTGACACAAAACAGCCATAACTTTTGTTCAAAGTGAGTTTTCAGTCAAGTTTCAACCTGAAAGCATAGAAAGATGCATAAACTTGAAGTTACAGGTGGATTTCAGTGAGTTTTCCTCAAAATACAGGAGTTCTGCATGAAGTGTTCATTTTGGCCTTCTATCGCTGAGAAAACACTATTTGTGACCTGTGACACAAAAATGCCATAACTTTTGTTCAAAGTGAGTTTTCAGTCAAGTTTCAACCTGAAAGCATAGAAAGATGCATAAACTTGAAGTTACAGCTTGATTTCTGTGAGTTTTCATCAAAAAACAGGAGTTATGCATGAAGTGTTCATTTTGGCCTTCTCTCGCTGAGAAAACGCTATTTGTGACCTGTGACACAAAAATGCCATAACTTTTGTTCAAAGTGAGTTTTCAGTCAAGTTTCAACCTGAAAGCATAGAAAGATGCATAAACTTGAAGTTACAGCTTGATTTCAGTGAGTTTTCATCAAAAAAATGGAGTTATGCATGAAGTGTTCATTTTGGCCTTCTCTCGCTGAGAAAACGCTATTTGTGACCTGTGACACAAAAATGCCATAACTTTTGTTCAAAGTGAGTTTTCAGTCAAGTTTCAACCTGAAAGCATAGAAAGATGCATGAACTTGAAGTTACAGCTTGATTTCAGTGAGTTTTCATCAAAAAACAGGAGTTATGCATGAAGTGTTCATTTTGGCCTTCTCTCGCTGAGAAAACACTATTTGTGACCTGTGACACAAAACAGCCATAACTTTTGTTCAAAGTGAGTTTTCAGTCAAGTTTCAACCTGAAAGCATAGAAAGATGCATAAACTTGAAGTTACAGGTGGATTTCGGTGAGTTTTCATCAAAATACAGGAGTTCTGCATGAAGTGTTCATTTTGGCCTTCTCTCGCTGAGAAAACACTATTTGTGACCTGTGACACAAAAATGCCATAACTTTTGTTCAAAGTGAGTTTTCAGTCAAGTTTCAACCTGAAAGCATAGAAAGATGCATAAACTTGAAGTTACAGCTTGATTTCAGTGAGTTTTCATCAAAAAACAGGAGTTATGCATGAAGTGTTCATTTTGGCCTTCTCTCGCTGAGAAAACGCTATTTGTGACCTGTGACACAAAAATGCCATAACTTTTGTTCAAAGTGAGTTTTCAGTCAAGTTTCAACCTGAAAGCATAGAAAGATGCATAAACTTGAAGTTACAGCTTGATTTCAGTGAGTTTTCATCAAAAAACAGGAGTTCTGCATGAAGTGTTTATTTTGGCCTTCTCTCGCTGAGAAAACGCTATTTGTGACCTGTGACACAAAAATGCCATAACTTTTGTTCAAAGTGAGTTTTCAGTCAAGTTTCAACCTGAAAGCATAGAAAGATGCATGAACTTGAAGTTACAGCTTGATTTCAGTGAGTTTTCATCAAAAACAGGAGTTCTGCATGAAGTGTTCATTTTGGCCTTCTCTCGCTGAGAAAACACTATTTGTGACCTGTGACACAAAACAGCCATAACTTTTGTTCAAAGTGAGTTTTCAGTCAAGTTTCAACCTGAAAGCATAGAAAGATGCATAAACTTGAAGTTACAGCTTGATTTCAGTGAGTTTTCATCAAAAAACAGGAGTTATGCATGAAGTGTTCATTTTGGCCTTCTCTCGCTGAGAAAACACTATTTGTGACCTGTGACACAAAACAGCCATAACTTTTGTTCAAAGTGAGTTTTCAGTCAAGTTTCAACCTGAAAGCATAGAAAGATGCATAAACTTGAAGTTACAGCTTGATTTCAGTGAGTTTTCATCAAAAAACAGGAGTTATGCATGAAGTGTTCATTTTGGCATTCTCTCGCTGAGAAAACACTATTTGTGACCTGTGACACAAAACAGCCATAACTTTTGTTCAAAGTGAGTTTTCAGTCAAGTTTCAACCTGAAAGCATAGAAAGATGCATAAACTTGAAGTTACAGCTTGATTTCAGTGAGTTTTCATCAAAAAACAGGAGTTATGCATGAAGTGTTCATTTTGGCCTTCTCTCGCTGAGAAAACACTATTTGTGACCTGTGACACAAAACAGCCATAACTTTTGTTCAAAGTGAGTTTTCAGTCAAGTTTCAACCTGAAAGCATAGAAAGATGCATAAACTTGAAGTTACAGCTTGATTTCAGTGAGTTTTCATCAAAAAACAGGAGTTATGCATGAAGTGTTCATTTTGGCCTTCTCTCGCTGAGAAAACACTATTTGTGACCTGTGACACAAAAATGCCATAACTTTTGTTCAAAGTGAGTTTTCAGTCAAGTTTCAACCTGAAAGCATAGAAAGATGCATAAACTTGAAGTTACAGCTTGATTTCAGTGAGTTTTCATCAAAAAACAGGAGTTATGCATGAAGTGTTCATTTTGGCCTTCTCTCGCTGAGAAAACGCTATTTGTGACCTGTGACACAAAAATGCCATAACTTTTGTTCAAAGTGAGTTTTCAGTCAAGTTTCAACCTGAAAGCATAGAAAGATGCATAAACTTGAAGTTACAGCTTGATTTCAGTGAGTTTTCATCAAAAAACAGGAGTTCTTCATGAAGTGTTCATTTTGGCCTTCTCTCGCTGAGAAAACGCTATTTGTGACCTGTGACACAAAAATGCCATAACTTTTGTTCAAAGTGAGTTTTCAGTCAAGTTTCAACCTGAAAGCATAGAAAGATGCATGAACTTGAAGTTACAGCTTGATTTCAGTGAGTTTTCATCAAAAACAGGAGTTATGCATGAAGTGTTCATTTTGGCCTTCTCTCGCTGAGAAAACACTATTTGTGACCTGTGACACAAAACAGCCATAACTTTTGTTCAAAGTGAGTTTTCAGTCAAGTTTCAACCTGAAAGCATAGAAAGATGCATAAACTTGAAGTTACAGGTGGATTTCAGTGAGTTTTCATCAAAATACAGGAGTTCTGCATGAAGTGTTCATTTTGGCCTTCTCTCGTTGAGAAAACGCTATTTGTGACCTGTGACACAAAAATGCCATAACTTTTGTTCAAAGTGAGTTTTCAGTCAAGTTTCAACCTGAAAGCATAGAAAGATGCATAAACTTGAAGTTACAGCTTGATTTCAGTGAGTTTTCATCAAAAAACAGGAGTTATGCATGAAGTGTTCATTTTGGCCTTCTCTCGCTGAGAAAACACTATTTGTGACCTGTGACACAAAACAGCCATAACTTTTTTTCAAAGTGAGTTTTCAGTCAAGTTTCAACCTGAAAGCATAGAAAGATGCATAAACTTGAAGTTACAGCTTGATTTCAGTGAGTTTTCATCAAAAAACAGGAGTTATGCATGAAGTGTTCATTTTGGCCTTCTCTCGCTGAGAAAACGCTATTTGTGACCTGTGACACAAAACAGCCATAACTTTTCTTCAAAGTGAGTTTTCAGTCAAGTTTCAACCTGAAAGCATAGAAAGATGCATAAACTTGAAGTTACAGCTTGATTTCAGTGAGTTTTCATCAAAAAACAGGAGTTATGCATGAAGTGTTCATTTTGGCCTTCTCTCGCTGAGAAAACACTATTTGTGACCTGTGACACAAAACAGCCATAACTTTTGTTCAAAGTGAGTTTTCAGTCAAGTTTCAACCTGAAAGCATAGAAAGATGCATAAACTTGAAGTTACAGCTTGATTTCAGTGAGTTTTCATCAAAAAACAGGAGTTATGCATGAAGTGTTCATTTTTGCCTTCTCTCGCTGAGAAAACGCTATTTGTGACCTGTGACACAAAACAGCCATAACTTTTCTTCAAAGTGAGTTTTCAGTCAAGTTTCAACCTGAAAGCATAGAAAGATGCATAAACTTGAAGTTACAGCTTGATTTCAGTGAGTTTTCATCAAAAAACAGGAGTTATGCATGAAGTGTTCATTTTGGCCTTCTCTCGCTGAGAAAACACTATTTATGACCTGTGACACAAAACAGCCATAACTTTTGTTCAAAGTGAGTTTTCAGTCAAGTTTCAACCTGAAAGCATAGAAAGATGCATAAACTTGAAGTTACAGGTGGATTTCAGTGAGTTTTCATCAAAATACAGGAGTTCTGCATGAAGTGTTCATTTTGGCCTTCTCTCGCTGAGAAAACGCTATTTGTGACCTGTGACACAAAAATGCCATAACTTTTGTTCAAAGTGAGTTTTCAGTCAAGTTTCAACCTGAAAGCATAGAAAGATGCATAAACTTGAAGTTACAGCTTGCTTTCAGTGAGTTTTCATCAAAAAACAGGAGTTATGCATGAAGTGTTCATTTTGGCCTTCTCTCGCTGATAAAACACTATTTGTGACCTGTGACACAAAACAGCCATAACTTTTGTTCAAAGTGAGTTTTCAGTCAAGTTTCAACCTGAAAGCATAGAAAGATGCATAAACTTGAAGTTACAGGTGGATTTCAGTGAGTTTTCCTCAAAATACAGGAGTTCTGCATGAAGTGTTCATTTTGGCCTTCTCTCGCTGAGAAAACGCTATTTGTGACCTGTGACACATAAATGCCATAACTTTTTTTCAAAGTGAGTTTTCAGTCAAGTTTCAACCTGAAAGCATAGAAAGATGCATAAACTTGAAGTTACAGCTTGATTTCAGTGAGTTTTCATCAAAAAACAGGAGTTATGCATGAAGTGTTCATTTTGGCCTTCTCTCGCTGAGAAAACACTATTTGTGACCTGTGACACAAAAATGCCATAACTTTTGTTCAAAGTGAGTTTTCAGTCAAGTTTCCACCTGAAAGCATAGAAAGATGCATAAACTTGAAGTTACAGCTTGATTTCAGTGAGTTTTCATCAAAAAACAGGAGTTATGCATGAAGTGTTCATTTTGGCCTTCTCTCGCTGAGAAAACGCTATTTGTGACCTGTGACACAAAAATGCCATAACTTTTGTTCAAAGTGAGTTTTCAGTCAAGTTTCAACCTGAAAGCATAGAAAGATGCATAAACTTGAAGTTACAGCTTGATTTCAGTGAGTTTTCATCAAAAAACAGGAGTTATGCATGAAGTGTTCATTTTGGCCTTCTCTCGCTGAGAAAACACTATTTTTAACCTGTGACACAAAAAAGCCATAACTTTTGTTCAAAGTGAGTTTTTAGTCAAGTTTCAACCTGAAAGCATAGAAAGATGCATAAACTTGAAGTTACAGGTGGATTTCAGTGAGTTTTCATCAAAATACAGGAGTTCTGCATGAAGTGTTCATTTTGGCCTTCTCTCGCTGAGAAAACGCTATTTGTGACCTGTGACACAAAAATGCCATAACTTTTGTTCAAAGTGAGTTTTCAGTCAAGTTTCAACCTGAAAGCATAGAAAGATGCATAAACTTGAAGTTACAGCTTGATTTCAGTGAGTTTTCATCAAAAAACAGGAGTTATGCATGAAGTGTTCATTTTGGCCTTCTCTCGCTGAGAAAACACTATTTGTGACCTGTGACACAAAACAGCCATAACTTTTGTTAAAAGTGAGTTTTCAGTCAAGTTTCAACCTGAAAGCATAGAAAGATGCATAAACTTGAAATTACAGGTGGATTTCAGTGAGTTTTCCTCAAAATACAGGAGTTCTGCATGAAGTGTTCATTTTGGCCTTCTCTCGCTGAGAAAACACTATTTGTGACCTGTGACACAAAAATGCCATAACTTTTGTTCAAAGTGAGTTTTCAGTAAAGTTTCAACCTGAAAGCATAGAAAGATGCATAAACTTGAAGTTACAGCTTGATTTCAGTGAGTTTTCATCAAAAAACAGGAGTTATGCATGAAGTGTTCATTTTGGCCTTCTCTCGCTGAGAAAACACTATTTGTGACCTGTGACACAAAACAGCCATAACTTTTGTTCAAAGTGAGTTTTCAGTCAAGTTTCAACCTGAAAGCATAGAAAGATGCATAAACTTGAAGTTACAGGTGGATTTCAGTGAGTTTTCATCAAAATACAGGAGTTATGCATGATGTGTTCATTTTGGCCTTCTCTCGCTGAGAAAACGCTATTTGTGACCTGTGACACAAAAATGCCATAACTTTTGTTCAAAGTGAGTTTTCAGTCAAGTTTCAACCTGAAAGCATAGAAAGATGCATAAACTTGAAGTTACAGCTTGATTTCAGTGAGTTTTCATCAAAAAACAGGAGTTATGCATGAAGTGTTCATTTTGGCCTTCTCTCGCTGAGAAAACACTATTTGTGACCTGTGACACAAAACAGCCATAACTTTTGTTCAAAGTGAGTTTTCAGTCAAGTTTCCACCTGAAAGCATAGAAAGATGCATAAACTTGAAGTTACACGTGGATTTCAGTGAGTTTTCATCAAAATACAGGAGTTCTGCATGAAGTGTTCATTTTGGCCTTCTCTCGCTGAGAAAACGCTATTTGTGACCTGTGACACAAAAATGCCATAACTTTTGTTCAAAGTGAGTTTTCAGTCAAGTTTCAACCTGAAAGCATAGAAAGATGCATAAACTTGAAGTTACAGCTTGATTTCTGTGAGTTTTCATCAAAAAACAGGAGTTCTGCATGAAGTGTTCATTTTGGCCTTCTCTCGCTGAGAAAACGCTTTTTGTGACCTGTGACACAAAAATGCCATAACTTTTGTTCAAAGTGAGTTTTCAGTCAAGTTTCAACCTGAAAGCATAGAAAGATGCATGAACTTGAAGTTACAGCTTGATTTCAGTTAGTTTTCATCAAAAAACAGGAGTTATGCATGAAGTGTTCATTTTGGCCTTCTCTTTCTGAGAAAACACTATTTGTGACCTGTGACACAAAACAGCCATAACTTTTGTTAAAAGTGAGTTTTCAGTCAAGTTTCAACCTGAAAGCATAGAAAGATGCATAAACTTGAAGTTACAGGTGGATTTCAGTGAGTTTTCATCAAAATACAGGAGTTCTGCATGAAGTGTTCATTTTGGCCTTCTCTCGCTGAGAAAACGCTATTTGTGACCTGTGACACAAAAATGCCATAACTTTTGTTCAAAGTGAGTTTTCAGTCAAGTTTCAACCTGAAAGCATAGAAAGATGCATAAACTTGAAGTTACAGCTTGATTTCAGTGAGTTTTCATCAAAAAACAGGAGTTATGCATGAAGTGTTCATTTTGGCCTTCTCTCGCTTAGAAAACACTATTTGTGACCTGTGACACAAAACAGCCATAACTTTTATTCAAAGTGAGTTTTCAGTCAAGTTTCAACCTGAAAGCATAGAAAGATGCATAAACTTTAAGTTACAGGTGGATTTCAGTGAGTTTTCATCAAAATACAGGAGTTCTGCATGAAGTGTTCATTTTGGCCTTCTCTCGCTGAGAAAACGCTATTTGTGACCTGTGACACAAAAATGCCATAACTTTTGTTCAAAGTGAGTTTTCAGTCAAGTTTCAACCTGAAAGCATAGAAAGATGCATAAACTTGAAGTTACAGCTTGATTTCAGTGAGTTTTCATCAAAAAACAGGAGTTATGCATGAAGTGTTCATTTTGGCCTTCTCTCGCTGAGAAAACGCTATTTGTGACCTGTGACACAAAAATGCCATAACTTTTGTTCAAAGTGAGTTTTCAGTCAAGTTTCAACCTGAAAGCATAGAAAGATGCATGAACTTCAAGTTACAGCTTGATTTCAGTGAGTTTTCATCAAAAAACAGGAGTTCTGCATGAAGTGTTCATTTTGGCCTTCTCTCGCTGAGAAAACACTATTTGTGACCTGTGACACAAAACAGCCATAATTTTTGTTCAAAGTGATTTTTCAGTCAAGTTTGAACCTGAAAGCATAGAAAGATGCATAAACTTGAAGTTACAGGTGGATTTCAGTGAGTTTTCTTCAAAATACAGTAGTTCTGCATGAAGTGTTCATTTTGGCCTTCTCTCGCTGAGAAAACACTATTTGTGACCTGTGACACAAAAATGCCATAACCTTTGTTCAAAGTGAGTTTTCAGTCAAGTTTCAACCTGAAAGCATAGAAAGATGCATAAACTTGAAGTTACAGCTTGATTTCTGTGAGTTTTCATCAAAAAACAGGAGTTATGCATGAAGTGTTCATTTTGGCCTTCTCTCGCTGAGAAAACACTATTTGTGACCTGTGACACAAAACAGCCATAACTTTTGTTCAAAGTGAGTTTTCAGTCATGTTTCAACCTGAAAGCATAGAAAGATGCATAAACTTTAAGTTACAGCTTGATTTCAGTGAGTTTTCATCAAAATACAGGACTTCTGCATTAAGTGTTCATTTTGGCCTTCTCTCGCTGAGAAAACGCTATTTGTGACCTGTGACACAAAAATGCCATAACTTTTGTTCAAAGTGAGTTTTCAGTCAAGTTTCAACCTGAAAGCATAGAAAGATGCATAAACTTGAAGTTACAGCTTGATTTCAGTGAGTTTTCATCAAAAAACAGGAGTTATGCATGAAGTGTTCATTTTGGCCTTCTCTCGCTGAGAAAACACTATTTGTGACCTGTGACACAAAACAGCCATAACTTTTGTTCAAAGTGAAATTTCAGTCAAGTTTCAACCAGAAAGCATAGAAAGATGCATAAACTTGAAGTTACAGGTGGATTTCAGTGGGTTTTCATCAAAAAACAGGAGTTCTGCATGAAGTGTTCATTTTGGCCTTCTCTCGCTGAGAAAAATCTATTTGTGACCTGCGACACAAAACAGCCATAACTTTTTTTAAAAGTGAGTTTTCAGTCAAGTTTCAAACTGAAAGCATAGAAAGATGCATAAACTTGAAGTTACAGCTTGATTTCAGTGAGTTTTCATCAAAAAACAGGAGTTATGCATGAAGTGTTCATTTTGGCCTTCTCTCGCAGAGAAAACACTATTTGTGACCTGTGACACAAAACAGCCATAACTTTTGTTCAAAGTGAAATTTCAGTCAAGTTTCAACCAGAAAGCATAGAAAGATGCATAAACTTGAAGTTACAGGTGGATTTCAGTGGATTTTCATCAAAAAACAGGAGTTCTGCATGAGGTGTTCATTTTGGCCTTCTCTCGCTGAGAAAAAGCTATTTGTGACCTGCGACACAAAACAGCCATAACTTTTTTTAAAAGTGAGTTTTCAGTCAAGTTTCAAACTGAAAGCATAGAAAGATGCATAAACTTGAAGTTACAGCTTGATTTCAGTGAGTTTTCATCAAAAAAAAAAAGTTCTGCATGAAGTGTTCATTTTGGCCTTCTATCGCTGAGAAAACACTATTTGTGACCTGTGACACAAAACAGCCATAACTTTTGTTCAAAGTGAGTTTTCAGTCAAGTTTCAACCTGAAAGCATAGAAAGATGCATAAACTTGAAGTTACAGGTGGATTTCAGTGAGTTTTCATCAAAATAGAGGAGTTCTGCATGAAGTGTTCATTTTGGCCTTCTCTCGCTGAGAAAACGCTATTTGTGACCTGTGACACAAAAATGCCATAACTTTTGTTCAAAGTGAGTTTTCAGTCAAGTTTCAACCTGAAAGCATAGAAAGATGCATAAACTTGAAGTTACAGGTGGATTTCAGTGAGTTTTCATCAAAAAACAGGAGTTATGCATGAAGTGTTCATTTTGGCCTTCTCTCGCTGAGAAAACACTATTTGTGACCTGTGACACAAAACAGCCATAACTTTTGTTCAAAGTGAGTTTTCAGTCAAGTTTCAACCTGAAAGCATAGAAAGATGCATAAACTTGAAGTTACAGGTGGATTTCAGTGAGTTTTCATCAAAAAACAGGAGTTCTGCATGAAGTGTTCATTTTGGCCTTCTCTCGCTGAGAAAACACTATTTGTGACCTGTGACACAAAACAGCCATAACTTTTGTTCAAAGTGATTTTTCAGTCAAGTTTCAACCTGAAAGCATAGAAAGATGCATAAACTTGAAGTTACAGGTGGATTTCAGTGAGTTTTCATCAAAAAACAGGAGTTATGCATGAAGTGTTCATTTTGGCCTTCTCTCGCTGAGAAAACACTATTTGTGACCTGTGACACAAAACAGCCATAACTTTTGTTCAAAGTGAGTTTTCAGTCAAGTTTCAACCTGAAAGCATAGAAAGATGCATAAACTTGAAGTTACAGGTGGATTTCAGTGAGTTTTCATCAAAATACAGGAGTTCTGCATGAAGTGTTCATTTTGGCCTTCTCTCGCTGAGAAAACGCTATTTGTGACCTGTGACACAAAAATGCCATAACTTTTCTTCAAAGTGAGTTTTCAGTCAAGTTTCAACCTGAAAGCATAGAAAGATGCATAAACTTGAAGTTACAGCTTGCTTTCAGTGAGTTTTCATCAAAAAACAGGAGTTATGCATGAAGTGTTCATTTTGGCCTTCTCTCGCTGATAAAACACTATTTGTGACCTGTGACACAAAACAGCCATAAGTTTTGTTCAAAGTGAGTTTTCAGTCAAGTTTCAAACTGAAAGCATAGAAAGATGCATAAACTTGAAGTTACAGGTGGATTTCAGTGAGTTTTCATCAAAATACAGGAGTTCTGCATGAAGTGTTCATTTTGGCCTTCTCTCGCTGAGAAAACGCTATTTGTGACCTGTGACACAAAAATGCCATAACTTTTCTTCAAAGTGAGTTTTCAGTAAAGTTTCAACCTGAAAGCATAGAAAGATGCATAAACTTGAAGTTACAGCTTGATTTCAGTGAGTTTTCATCAAAAAACAGGAGTTCTGCATGAAGTGTTCATTTTGGCCTTCTCTCGCTGAGAAAACACTATTTTTGACCTGTGACACAAAAAAGCCATAACTTTTGTTCAAAGTGAGTTTTCAGTCAAGTTTCAACCTGAAAGCATAGAAAGATGCATAAACTTGAAGTTACAGGTGGATTTCAGTGAGTTTTCATCAAAATACAGGAGTTCTGCATGAAGTGTTCATTTTGGCCTTCTTTCGCTGAGAAAACGCTATTTGTGACCTGTGACACAAAAATGCCATCACTTTTGTTCAAAGTGAGTTTTCAGTCAAGTTTCAACCTGAAAGCATAGAAAGATGCATAAACTTGAAGTTACAGGTGGATTTCAGTGAGTTTTCCTCAAAATACAGGAGTTCTGCATGAAGTGTTCATTTTGGCCTTCTCTCGCTGAGAAAACACTATTTGTGACCTGTGACACAAAAATGCCATAACTTTTGTTCAAAGTGAGTTTTCAGTCAAGTTTCAACCTGAAAGCATAGAAAGATGCATAAACTTGAAGTTACAGCTTGATTTCAGTGAGTTTTCATCAAAAAACAGGAGTTATGCATGAAGTGTTCATTTTGGCCTTCTCTCGCTGAGAAAACACTATTTGTGACCTGTGACACAAAACAGCCATAACTTTTGTTAAAAGTGAGTTTTCAGTCAAGTTTCAACCTGAAAGCATAGAAAGATGCATAAACTTGAAGTTACAGGTGGATTTCAGTGAGTTTTCCTCAAAATACAGGAGTTCTGCATGAAGTGTTCATTTTGGCCTTCTCTCGCTGAGAAAACACTATTTGTGACCTGTGACACAAAAATGCCATAACTTTTGTTCAAAGTGAGTTTTCAGTCAAGTTTCAACCTGAAAGCATAGAAAGATGCATAAACTTGAAGTTACAGCTTGATTTCTGTGAGTTTTCATCAAAAAACAGGAGTTATGCATGAAGTGTTCATTTTGGCCTTCTCTCGCTGAGAAAACGCTATTTGTGACCTGTGACACAAAAATGCCATAACTTTTGTTCAAAGTGAGTTTTCAGTCAAGTTTCAACCTGAAAGCATAGAAAGATGCATAAACTTGAAGTTACAGCTTGATTTCAGTGAGTTTTCATCAAAAAACAGGAGTTCTGCATGAAGTGTTCATTTTGGCCTTCTCTCGCTGAGAAAACGCTATTTGTGACCTGTGACACAAAAATGCCATAACTTTTGTTCAAAGTGAGTTTTCAGTCAAGTTTCAACCTGAAAGCATAGAAAGATGCATGAACTTGAAGTTACAGCTTGATTTCAGTGAGTTTTCATCAAAAAACAGGAGTTATGCATGAAGTGTTCATTTTGGCCTTCTCTCGCTGAGAAAACACTATTTGTGACCTGTGACACAAAACAGCCATAACTTTTGTTCAAAGTGAGTTTTCAGTCAAGTTTCAACCTGAAAGCATAGAAAGATGCATAAACTTGAAGTTACAGGTGGATTTCGGTGAGTTTTCATCAAAATACAGGAGTTCTGCATGAAGTGTTCATTTTGGCCTTCTCTCGCTGAGAAAACACTATTTGTGACCTGTGACACAAAAATGCCATAACTTTTGTTCAAAGTGAGTTTTCAGTCAAGTTTCAACCTGAAAGCATAGAAAGATGCATAAACTTGAAGTTACAGCTTGATTTCTGTGAGTTTTCATCAAAAAACAGGAGTTATGCATGAAGTGTTCATTTTGGCCTTCTCTCGCTGAGAAAACGCTATTTGTGACCTGTGACACAAAAATGCCATAACTTTTGTTCAAAGTGAGTTTTCAGTCAAGTTTCAACCTGAAAGCATAGAAAGATGCATAAACTTGAAGTTACAGCTTGATTTCAGTGAGTTTTCATCAAAAAACAGGAGTTCTGCATGAAGTGTTCATTTTGGCCTTCTCTCGCTGAGAAAACGCTATTTGTGACCTGTGACACAAAAATGCCATAACTTTTGTTCAAAGTGAGTTTTCAGTCAAGTTTCAACCTGAAAGCATAGAAAGATGCATGAACTTGAAGTTACAGCTTGATTTCAGTGAGTTTTCATCAAAAAACAGGAGTTATGCATGAAGTGTTCATTTTGGCCTTCTCTCGCTGAGAAAACACTATTTGTGACCTGTGACACAAAACAGCCATAACTTTTGTTCAAAGTGAGTTTTCAGTCAAGTTTCAACCTGAAAGCATAGAAAGATGCATAAACTTGAAGTTACAGGTGGATTTCGGTGAGTTTTCATCAAAATACAGGAGTTCTGCATGAAGTGTTCATTTTGGCCTTCTCTCGCTGAGAAAACACTATTTGTGACCTGTGACACAAAACAGCCATAACTTTTGTTCAAAGTGAGTTTTCAGTCAAGTTTCAACCTGAAAGCATAGAAAGATGCATAAACTTGAAGTTACAGCTTGATTTCAGTGAGTTTTCATCAAAAAACAGGAGTTCTGCATGAAGTGTTCATTTTGGCCTTCTCTCGCTGAGAAAACGCTATTTGTGACCTGTGACACAAAAATGCCATAACTTTTGTTCAAAGTGAGTTTTCAGTCAAGTTTCAACCTGAAAGCATAGAAAGATGCATGAACTTGAAGTTACAGCTTGATTTCAGTGAGTTTTCATCAAAAAACAGGAGTTATGCATGAAGTGTTCATTTTGGCCTTCTCTCGCTGAGAAAACACTATTTGTGACCTGTGACACAAAACAGCCATAACTTTTGTTCAAAGTGAGTTTTCAGTCAAGTTTCAACCTGAAAGCATAGAAAGATGCATAAACTTGAAGTTACAGGTGGATTTCGGTGAGTTTTCATCAAAATACAGGAGTTCTGCATGAAGTGTTCATTTTGGCCTTCTCTCGCTGAGAAAACACTATTTGTGACCTGTGACACAAAACAGCCATAACTTTTCTTCAAAGTGAGTTTTCAGTCAAGTTTCAACCTGAAAGCATAGAAAGATGCATAAACTTGAAGTTACAGCTTGATTTCAGTGAGTTTTCATCAAAAAACAGGAGTTATGCATGAAGTGTTCATTTTGGCCTTCTCTCGCTGAGAAAACACTATTTGTGACCTGTGACACAAAACAGCCATAACTTTTGTTCAAAGTGAGTTTTCAGTCAAGTTTCAACCTGAAAGCATAGAAAGATGCATAAACTTGAAGTTACAGCTTGATTTCAGTGAGTTTTCATCAAAAAACAGGAGTTATGCATGAAGTGTTCATTTTGGCCTTCTCTCGCTGAGAAAACGCTATTTGTGACCTGTGACACAAAACAGCCATAACTTTTCTTCAAAGTGAGTTTTCAGTCAAGTTTCAACCTGAAAGCATAGAAAGATGCATAAACTTGAAGTTACAGGTGGATTTCAGTGAGTTTTCCTCAAAATACAGGAGTTCTGCATGAAGTGTTCATTTTGGCCTTCTCTCGCTGAGAAAACGCTATTTGTGACCTGTGACACAAAACAGCTATAACTTTTCTTCAAAGTGAGTTTTCAGTCAAGTTTCAACCTGAAAGCATAGAAAGATGCATAAACTTGAAGTTACAGCTTGATTTCAGTGAGTTTTCATCAAAAAACAGGAGTTATGCATGAAGTGTTCATTTTGGCCTTCTCTCGCTGAGAAAACACTATTTGTGACCTGTGACACAAAACAGCCATAACTTTTGTTCAAAGTGAGTTTTCAGTCAAGTTTCAACCTGAAAGCATAGAAAGATGCATAAACTTGAAGTTACAGCTTGATTTCAGTGAGTTTTCATCAAAAAACAGGAGTTATGCATGAAGTGTTCATTTTGGCATTCTCTCGCTGAGAAAACGCTATTTGTGACCTGTGACACAAAACAGCCATAACTTTTCTTCAAAGTGAGTTTTCAGTCAAGTTTCAACCTGAAAGCATAGAAAGATGCATAAACTTGAAGTTACAGGGGGATTTCAGTGAGTTTTCCTCAAAATACAGGAGTTCTGCATGAAGTGTTCATTTTGGCCTTCTCTCGCTGAGAAAACGCTATTTGTGACCTGTGACACAAAACAGCTATAACTTTTCTTCAAAGTGAGTTTTCAGTCAAGTTTCAACCTGAAAGCATAGAAAGATGCATAAACTTGAAGTTACAGCTTGATTTCAGTGAGTTTTCATCAAAAAACAGGAGTTATGCATGAAGTGTTCATTTTGGCCTTCTCTCGCTGAGAAAACACTATTTGTGACCTGTGACACAAAAATGCCATAACTTTTGTTCAAAGTGAGTTTTCAGTCAAGTTTCAACCTGAAAGCATAGAAAGATGCATAAACTTGAAGTTACAGCTTGATTTCAGTGAGTTTTCATCAAAAAACAGGAGTTATGCATGAAGTGTTCATTTTGGCCTTCTCTCGCTGAGAAAACGCTATTTGTGACCTGTGACACAAAAATGCCATAACTTTTGTTCAAAGTGAGTTTTCAGTCAAGTTTAAACCTGAAAGCATAGAAAGATGCATAAACTTGAAGTTACAGCTTGATTTCAGTGAGTTTTCATCAAAAAACAGGAGTTCTGCATGAAGTGTTCATTTTGGCCTTCTCTCGCTGAGAAAACGCTATTTGTGACCTGTGACACAAAAATGCCATAACTTTTGTTCAAAGTGAGTTTTCAGTCAAGTTTCAACCTGAAAGCATAGAAAGATGCATGAACTTGAAGTTACAGCTTGATTTCAGTGAGTTTTCATCAAAAACAGGAGTTATGCATGAAGTGTTCATTTTGGCCTTCTCTCGCTGAGAAAACACTATTTGTGACCTGTGACACAAAACAGCCATAACTTTTGTTCAAAGTGAGTTTTCAGTCAAGTTTCAACCTGAAAGCATAGAAAGATGCATAAACTTGAAGTTACAGGTGGATTTCAGTGAGTTTTCATCAAAATACAGGAGTTCTGCATGAAGTGTTCATTTTGGCCTTCTCTCGTTGAGAAAACGCTATTTGTGACCTGTGACACAAAAATGCCATAACTTTTGTTCAAAGTGAGTTTTCAGTCAAGTTTCAACCTGAAAGCATAGAAAGATGCATAAACTTGAAGTTACAGCTTGATTTCAGTGAGTTTTCATCAAAAAACAGGAGTTATGCATGAAGTGTTCATTTTGGCCTTCTCTCGCTGAGAAAACACTATTTGTGACCTGTGACACAAAACAGCCATAACTTTTGTTCAAAGTGAGTTTTCAGTCAAGTTTCAACCTGAAAGCATAGAAAGATGCATAAACTTGAAGTTACAGCTTTATTTCAGTGAGTTTTCATCAAAAAACAGGAGTTCTGCATGAAGTGTTCATTTTGGCCTTCTCTCGCTGAGAAAACACTATTTATGACCTGTGACACAAAACAGCCATAACTTTTGTTCAAAGTGAGTTTTCAGTCAAGTTTCAACCTGAAAGCATAGAAAGATGCATAAACTTGAAGTTACAGGTGGATTTCAGTGAGTTTTCATCAAAATACAGGAGTTCTGCATGAAGTGTTCATTTTGGCCTTCTCTCGCTGAGAAAACGCTATTTGTGACCTGTGACACAAAAATGCCATAACTTTTGTTCAAAGTGAGTTTTCAGTCAAGTTTCAACCTGAAAGCATAGAAAGATGCATAAACTTGAAGTTACAGCTTGCTTTCAATTAGTTTTCATCAAAAAACAGGAGTTATGCATGAAGTGTTCATTTTGGCCTTCTCTCGCTGATAAAACACTATTTGTGACCTGTGACACAAAACAGCCATAACTTTTGTTCAAAGTGAGTTTTCAGTCAAGTTTCAACCTGAAAGCATAGAAAGATGCATAAACTTGAAGTTACAGTTGGATTTCAGTGAGTTTTCCTCAAAATACAGGAGTTCTGCATGAAGTGTACATTTTGGCCTTCTCTCGCTGAGAAAACGCTATTTGTGACCTGTGACACATAAATGCCATAACTTTTTTTCAAAGTGAGTTTTCAGTCAAGTTTCAACCTGAAAGCATAGAAAGATGCATAAACTTGAAGTTACAGCTTGATTTCAGTGAGTTTTCATCAAAAAACAGGAGTTATGCATGAAGTGTTCATTTTGGCCTTCTCTCGCTGAGAAAACACTATTTGTGACCTGTGACACAAAAATGCCATAACTTTTGTTCAAAGTGAGTTTTCAGTCAAGTTTCAACCTGAAAGCATAGAAAGATGCATAAACTTGAAGTTACAGCTTGATTTCAGTGAGTTTTCATCAAAAAACAGGAGTTATGCATGAAGTGTTCATTTTGGCCTTCTCTCGCTGAGAAAACGCTATTTGTGACCTGTGACACAAAAATGCCATAACTTTTGTTCAAAGTGAGTTTTCAGTCAAGTTTCAACCTGAAAGCATAGAAAGATGCATAAACTTGAAGTTACAGCTTGATTTCAGTGAGTTTTCATCAAAAAACAGGAGTTATGCATGAAGTGTTCATTTTGGCCTTCTCTCGCTGAGAAAACACTATTTTTGACCTGTGACACAAAAAAGCCATAACTTTTGTTCAAAGTGAGTTTTTAGTCAAGTTTCAACCTGAAAGCATAGAAAGATGCATAAACTTGAAGTTACAGGTGGATTTCAGTGAGTTTTCATCAAAATACAGGAGTTCTGCATGAAGTGTTCATTTTGGCCTTCTCTCGCTGAGAAAACGCTATTTGTGACCTGTGACACAAAAATGCCATAACTTTTGTTCAAAGTGAGTTTTCAGTCAAGTTTCAACCTGAAAGCATAGAAAGATGCATAACCTATAAGTTACAGCTTGATTTCAGTGAGTTTTCATCAAAAAACAGGAGTTATGCATGAAGTGTTCATTTTGGCCTTCTCTCGCTGAGAAAACACTATTTGTGACCTGTGACACAAAACAGCCATAACTTTTGTTCAAAGTGAGTTTTCAGTCAAGTTTCAACCTGAAAGCATAGAAAGATGCATAAACTTGAAGTTACAGGTGGATTTCAGTGAGTTTTCATCAAAATACAGGAGTTATGCATGATGTGTTCATTTTGGCCTTCTCTCGCTGAGAAAACGCTATTTGTGACCTGTGACACAAAAATGCCATAACTTTTGTTCAAAGTGAGTTTTCAGTCAAGTTTCAACCTGAAAGCATAGAAAGATGCATAAACTTGAAGTTACAGCTTGATTTCAGTGAGTTTTCATCAAAAAACAGGAGTTATGCATGAAGTGTTCATTTTGGCCTTCTCTCGCTGAGAAAACACTATTTGTGACCTGTGACACAAAACAGCCATAACTTTTGTTCAAAGTGAGTTTTCAGTCAAGTTTCCACCTGAAAGCATAGAAAGATGCATAAACTTGAAGTTACACGTGGATTTCAGTGAGTTTTCATCAAAATACAGGAGTTCTGCATGAAGTGTTCATTTTGGCCTTCTCTCGCTGAGAAAACGCTATTTGTGACCTGTGACACAAAAATGCCATAACTTTTGTTCAAAGTGAGTTTTCAGTCAAGTTTCAACCTGAAAGCATAGAAAGATGCATAAACTTGAAGTTACAGGTGGATTTCAGTGAGTTTTCATCAAAATACAGGAGTTCTGCATGAAGTGTTCATTTTGGCCTTCTCTCGCTGAGAAAACGCTATTTGTGACCTGTGACACAAAAATGCCATAACTTTTGTTCAAAGTGAGTTTTCAGTCAAGTTTCAACCTGAAAGCATAGAAAGATGCATAAACTTGAAGTTACAGCTTGATTTCAGTGAGTTTTCATCAAAAAACAGGAGTTATGCATGAAGTGTTCATTTTGGCCTTCTCTCGCTTAGAAAACACTATTTGTGACCTGTGACACAAAACAGCCATAACTTTTATTCAAAGTGAGTTTTCAGTCAAGTTTCAACCTGAAAGCATAGAAAGATGCATAAACTTGAAGTTACAGGTGGATTTCAGTGAGTTTTCATCAAAATACAGGAGTTCTGCATGAAGTGTTCATTTTGGCCTTCTCTCGCTGAGAAAACGCTATTTGTGACCTGTGACACAAAAATGCCATAACTTTTGTTCAAAGTGAGTATTCAGTCAAGTTTCAACCTGAAAGCATAGAAAGATGCATAAACTTGAAGTTACAGCTTGATTTCAGTGAGTTTTCATCAAAAAACAGGAGTTATGCATGAAGTGTTCATTTTGGCCTTCTCTCGCTGAGAAAACGCTATTTGTGACCTGTGACACAAAAATGCCATAACTTTTGTTCAAAGTGAGTTTTCAGTCAAGTTTCAACCTGAAAGCATAGAAAGATGCATAAACTTGAAGTTACAGCTTGATTTCTGTGAGTTTTCATCAAAAAACAGGAGTTCTGCATGAAGTGTTCATTTTGGCCTTCTCTCGCTGAGAAAACGCTTTTTGTGACCTGTGACACAAAAATGCCATAACTTTTGTTCAAAGTGAGTTTTCAGTCAAGTTTCAACCTGAAAGCATAGAAAGATGCATGAACTTGAAGTTACAGCTTGATTTCAGTGAGTTTTCATCAAAAAACAGGAGTTATGCATGAAGTGTTCATTTTGGCCTTCTCTCGCTGAGAAAACACGATTTGTGACCTGTGACACAAAACAGCCATAACTTTTGTTAAAAGTGAGTTTTCAGTCAAATTTCAACCTGAAAGCATAGAAAGATGCATAAACTTGAAGTTACAGGTGGATTTCAGTGAGTTTTCATCAAAATACAGGAGTTCTGCATGAAGTGTTCATTTTGGCCTTCTCTCGCTGAGAAAACGCTATTTGTGACCTGTGACACAAAAATGCCATAACTTTTGTTCAAAGTGAGTTTTCAGTCAAGTTTCAACCTGAAAGCATAGAAAGATGCATAAACTTGAAGTTACAGCTTGATTTCAGTGAGTTTTCATCAAAAAACAGGAGTTATGCATGAAGTGTTCATTTTGGCCTTCTCTCGCTGAGAAAACACTATTTGTGACCTGTGACACAAAACAGCCATAACTTTTATTCAAAGTGAGTTTTCAGTCAAGTTTCAACCTGAAAGCATAGAAAGATGCATAAACTTTAAGTTACAGGTGGATTTCAGTGAGTTTTCATCAAAATACAGGAGTTCTGCATGAAGTGTTCATTTTGGCCTTCTCTCGCTGAGAAAACGCTATTTGTGACCTGTGACACAAAAATGCCATAACTTTTGTTCAAAGTGAGTATTCAGTCAAGTTTCAACCTGAAAGCATAGAAAGATGCATAAACTTGAAGTTACAGCTTGATTTCAGTGAGTTTTCATCAAAAAACAGGAGTTATGCATGAAGTGTTCATTTTGGCCTTCTCTCGCTGAGAAAACACTATTTGTGACCTGTGACACAAAAATGCCATAACTTTTGTTCAAAGTGAGTTTTCAGTCAAGTTTCAACCTGAAAGCATAGAAAGATGCATAAACTTGAAGTTACAGGTGGATTTCAGTGAGTTTTCCTCAAAATACAGGAGTTCTGCATGAAATGTTCATTTTGGCCTTCTCTCGCTGAGAAAACGCTATTTGTGACCTGTGACACAAAAATGCCATAACTTTTGTTCAAAGTGAGTTTTCAGTCAAGTTTCAACCTGAAAGCATAGAAAGATGCATAAACTTGAAGTTACAGCTTGATTTCAGTGAGTTTTCATCAAAAAACAGGAGTTCTGCATGAAGTGTTCATTTTGGCCTTCTCTCGCTGAGAAAACACTATTTGTGACCTGTGACACAAAAATGCCATAACTTTTGTTCAAAGTGAGTTTTCAGTCAAGTTTCAACCTGAAAGCATAGAAAGATGCATAAACTTGAAGTTACAGCTTGATTTCAGTGAGTTTTCATCAAAAAACAGGAGTTATGCATGAAGTGTTCATTTTGGCCTTCTCTCGCTGAGAAAACGCTATTTGTGACCTGTGACACAAAAATGCCATAACTTTTGTTCAAAGTGAGTTTTCAGTCAAGTTTCAACCTGAAAGCATAGAAAGATGCATAAACTTGAAGTTACAGCTTGATTTCAGTGAGTTTTCATCAAAAAACAGGAGTTATGCATGAAGTGTTCATTTTGGCCTTCTCTCGCTGAGAAAACACTATTTTTGACCTGTGACACAAAAAAGCCATAACTTTTGTTCAAAGTGAGTTTTTAGTCAAGTTTCAACCTGAAAGCATAGAAAGATGCATAAACTTGAAGTTACAGGTGGATTTCAGTGAGTTTTCATCAAAATACAGGAGTTCTGCATGAAGTGTTCATTTTGGCCTTCTCTCGCTGAGAAAACGCTATTTGTGACCTGTGACACAAAAATGCCATAACTTTTGTTCAAAGTGAGTTTTCAGTCAAGTTTCAACCTGAAAGCATAGAAAGATGCATAAACTTGAAGTTACAGCTTGATTTCAGTGAGTTTTCATCAAAATACAGGAGTTCTGCATGAAGTGTTCATTTTGGCCTTCTCTCGCTGAGAAAACACTATTTGTGACCTGTGACACAAAACAGCCATAACTTTTGTTAAAAGTGAGTTTTCAGTCAAGTTTCAACCTGAAAGCATAGAAAGATGCATAAACTTGAAGTTACAGGTGGATTTCAGTGAGTTTTCCTCAAAATACAGGAGTTCTGCATGAAGTGTTCATTTTGGGCTTCTCTCGCTGAGAAAACACTATTTGTGACCTGTGACACAAAAATGCCATAACTTTTGTTCAAAGTGAGTTTTCAGTCAAGTTTCAACCTGAAAGCATAGAAAGATGCATAAACTTGAAGTTACAGCTTGATTTCAGTGAGTTTTCATCAAAAAACAGGAGTTATGCATGAAGTGTTCATTTTGGCCTTCTCTCGCTGAGAAAACACTATTTGTGACCTGTGACACAAAACAGCCATAACTTTTGTTCAAAGTGAGTTTTCAGTCAAGTCTCAACCTGAAAGCAGAGAAAGATGCATAAACTTGAAGTTACAGGTGGATTTCAGTTAGTTTTCATCAAAATACAGGAGTTCTGCATGAAGTGTTCATTTTGGCCTTCTCTCGCTGAGAAAACGCTATTTGTGACCTGTGACACAAAAATGCCATAACTTTTTTTCAAAGTGAGTTTTCAGTCAAGTTTCAACCTGAATCCATAGAAAGATGCATAAACTTGAAGTTACAGCTTGATTTCAGTAAGTTTTCATCAAAAAACAGGAGTTCTGCATGAAGTGTTCATTTTGGCCTTCTCTCGCTGAGAAAACACTATTTGTGACCTGTGACACAAAACAGCCATAACTTTTGTTCAAAGTGAGTTTTCAGTCAAGTTTCAACCTGAAAGCATAGAAAGATGCATAAACTTGAAGTTACAGGTGGATTTCAGTGAGTTTTCCTCAAAATACAGGAGTTCTGCATGAAATGTTCATTTTGGCCTTCTCTCGCTGAGAAAACGCTATTTGTGACCTGTGACACAAAAATGCCATAACTTTTGTTCAAAGTGAGTTTTCAGTCAAGTTTCAACCTGAAAGCATAGAAAGATGCATAAACTTGAAGTTACAGCTTGATTTCAGTGAGTTTTCATCAAAAAACAGGAGTTATGCATGAAGTGTTCATTTTGGCCTTCTCTCGCTGAGAAAACACTATTTGTGACCTGTGACACAAAAATGCCATAACTTTTGTTCAAAGTGAGTTTTCAGTCAAGTTTCAACCTGAAAGCATAGAAAGATGCATAAACTTGAAGTTACAGCTTGATTTCAGTGAGTTTTCATCAAAAAACAGGAGTTATGCATGAAGTGTTCATTTTGGCCTTCTCTCGCTGAGAAAACGCTATTTGTGACCTGTGACACAAAAATGCCATAACTTTTGTTCAAAGTGAGTTTTCAGTCAAGTTTCAACCTGAAAGCATAGAAAGATGCATAAACTTGAAGTTACAGCTTGATTTCAGTGAGTTTTCATCAAAAAACAGGAGTTATGCATGAAGTGTTCATTTTGGCCTTCTCTCGCTGAGAAAACACTATTTTTGACCTGTGACACAAAAAAGCCATAACTTTTGTTCAAAGTGAGTTTTTAGTCAAGTTTCAACCTGAAAGCATAGAAAGATGCATAAACTTGAAGTTACAGGTGGATTTCAGTGAGTTTTCATCAAAATACAGGAGTTCTGCATGAAGTGTTCATTTTGGCCTTCTCTCGCTGAGAAAACGCTATTTGTGACCTGTGACACAAAAATGCCATAACTTTTGTTCAAAGTGAGTTTTCAGTCAAGTTTCAACCTGAAAGCATAGAAAGATGCATAAACTTGAAGTTACAGCTTGATTTCAGTGAGTTTTCATCAAAAAACAGGAGTTATGCATGAAGTGTTCATTTTGGCCTTCTCTCGCTGAGAAAACACTATTTGTGACCTGTGACACAAAACAGCCATAACTTTTGTTAAAAGTGAGTTTTCAGTCAAGTTTCAACCTGAAAGCATAGAAAGATGCATAAACTTGAAGTTACAGCTTGATTTCAGTAAGTTTTCATCAAAAAACAGGAGTTCTGCATGAAGTGTTCATTTTGGCCTTCTCTCGCTGAGAAAACACTATTTGTGACCTGTGACACAAAACAGCCATAACTTTTGTTCAAAGTGAGTTTTCAGTCAAGTTTCAACCTGAAAGCATAGAAAGATGCATAAACTTGAAGTTACAGGTGGATTTCAGTGAGTTTTCCTCAAAATACAGGAGTTCTGCATGAAATGTTCATTTTGGCCTTCTCTCGCTGAGAAAACGCTATTTGTGACCTGTGACACAAAACAGCCATAACTTTTGTTCAAAGTGAGTTTTCAGTCAAGTTTCAACCTGAAAGCATAGAAAGATGCATAAACTTGAAGTTACAGCTTGATTTCAGTGAGTTTTCATCAAAAAACAGGAGTTATGCATGAAGTGTTCATTTTGGCCTTCTCTCGCTGAGAAAACACTATTTGTGACCTGTGACACAAAAATGCCATAACTTTTGTTCAAAGTGAGTTTTCAGTCAAGTTTCAACCTGAAAGCATAGAAAGATGCATAAACTTGAAGTTACAGCTTGATTTCAGTGAGTTTTCATCAAAAAACAGGAGTTATGCATGAAGTGTTCATTTTGGCCTTCTCTCGCTGAGAAAACGCTATTTGTGACCTGTGACACAAAAATGCCATAACTTTTGTTCAAAGTGAGTTTTCAGTCAAGTTTCAACCTGAAAGCATAGAAAGATGCATAAACTTGAAGTTACAGCTTGATTTCAGTGAGTTTTCATCAAAAAACAGGAGTTATGCATGAAGTGTTCATTTTGGCCTTCTCTCGCTGAGAAAACACTATTTGTGACCTGTGACACAAAAAAGCCATAACTTTTGTTCAAAGTGAGTTTTTAGTCAAGTTTCAACCTGAAAGCATAGAAAGATGCATAAACTTGAAGTTACAGGTGGATTTCAGTGAGTTTTCATCAAAATACAGGAGTTCTGCATGAAGTGTTCATTTTGGCCTTCTCTCGCTGAGAAAACGCTATTGTGACCTGTGACACAAAAATGCCATAACTTTTGTTCAAAGTGAGTTTTCAGTCAAGTTTCAACCTGAAAGCATAGAAAGATGCATAAACTTGAAGTTACAGCTTGATTTCAGTGAGTTTTCATCAAAAAACAGGAGTTATGCATGAAGTGTTCATTTTGGCCTTCTCTCGCTGAGAAAACACTATTTGTGACCTGCGACACAAAACAGCCATAACTTTTGTTAAAAGTGAGTTTTCAGTCAAGTTTCAACCTGAAAGCATAGAAAGATGCATAAACTTGAAGTTACAGGTGGATTTCAGTGAGTTTTCCTCAAAATACAGGAGTTCTGCATGAAGTGTTCATTTTGGGCTTCTCTCGCTGAGAAAACACTATTTGTGACCTGTGACACAAAAATGCCATAACTTTTGTTCAAAGTGAGTTTTCAGTCAAGTTTCAACCTGAAAGCATAGAAAGATGCATAAACTTGAAGTTACAGCTTGATTTCAGTGAGTTTTCATCAAAAAACAGGAGTTATGCATGAAGTGTTCATTTTGGCCTTCTCTCGCTGAGAAAACACTATTTGTGACCTGTGACACAAAACAGCCATAACTTTTGTTCAAAGTGAGTTTTCAGTCAAGTCTCAACCTGAAAGCAGAGAAAGATGCATAAACTTGAAGTTACAGGTGGATTTCAGTGAGTTTTCATCAAAATACAGGAGTTCTGCATGAAGTGTTCATTTTGGCCTTCTCTCGCTGAGAAAACGCTATTTGTGACCTGTGACACAAAAATGCCATAACTTTTTTTCAAAGTGAGTTTTCAGTCAAGTTTCAACCTGAATCCATAGAAAGATGCATAAACTTGAAGTTACAGCTTGATTTCAGTAAGTTTTCATCAAAAAACAGGAGTTCTGCATGAAGTGTTCATTTTGGCCTTCTCTCGCTGAGAAAACACTATTTGTGACCTGTGACACAAAACAGCCATAACTTTTGTTCAAAGTGAGTTTTCAGTCAAGTTTCAACCTGAAAGCATAGAAAGATGCATAAACTTGAAGTTACAGGTGGATTTCAGTGAGTTTTCCTCAAAATACAGGAGTTCTGCATGAAGTGTTCATTTTGGCCTTCTCTCGCTGAGAAAACGCTATTTGTGACCTGTGACACAAAACAGCCATAACTTTTGTTCAAAGTGAGTTTTCAGTCAAGTTTCAACCTGAAAGCATAGAAAGATGCATAAACTTGAAGTTACAGGTGAATTTCAGTGAGTTTTCCTCAAAATACAGGAGTTCTGCATGAAGTGTTCATTTTGGCCTTCTCTCGCTGAGAAAACACTATTTGTGACCTGTGACACAAAAATGCCATAACTTTTGTTCAAAGTGAGTTTTCAGTCAAGTTTCAACCTGAAAGCATAGAAAGATGCATAAACTTGAAGTTACAGCTTGATTTCAGTGAGTTTTCATCAAAAAACAGGAGTTATGCATGAAGTGTTCATTTTGGCCTTCTCTCGCTGAGAAAACACTATTTGTGACCTGTGACACAAAAATGCCATAACTTTTGTTCAAAGTGAGTTTTCAGTCAAGTTTCAACCTGAAAGCATAGAAAGATGCATAAACTTGAAGTTACAGATGGATTTCAGTGAGTTTTCATCAAAATACAGGAGTTATGCATGATGTGTTCATTTTGGCCTTCTCTCGCTGAGAAAACGCTATTTGTGACCTGTGACACAAAAATGCCATAACTTTTGTTCAAAGTGAGTTTTCAGTCAAGTTTCAACCTGAATCCATAGAAAGATGCATAAACTTGAAGTAACAGCTTGATTTCAGTGAGTTTTCATCAAAAAACAGGAGTTATGCATGAAGTGTTCATTTTGGCCTTCTCTCGCTGAGAAAACACTATTTGTGACCTGTGACACAAAACAGCCATAACTTTTGTTCAAAGTGAGTTTTCAGTCAAGTTTCCACCTGAAAGCATAGAAAGATGCATAAACTTGAAGTTACACGTGGATTTCAGTGAGTTTTCATCAAAATACAGGAGTTATGCATGAAGTGTTCATTTTGGCCTTCTCTCGCTGAGAAAACGCTATTTGTGACCTGTGACACAAAAATGCCATAACTTTTGTTCAAAGTGAGTTTTCAGTCAAGTTTCAACCTGAAAGCATAGAAAGATGCATAAACTTGAAGTTACAGCTTGATTTCTGTGAGTTTTCATCAAAAAACAGGAGTTCTGCATGAAGTGTTCATTTTGGCCTTCTCTCGCTGAGAAAACGCTTTTTGTGACCTGTGACACAAAAATGCCATAACTTTTGTTCAAAGTGAGTTTTCAGTCAAGTTTCAACCTGAAAGCATAGAAAGATGCATGAACTTGAAGTTACAGCTTGATTTCAGTGAGTTTTCATCAAAAAACAGGAGTTATGCATGAAGTGTTCATTTTGGCCTTCTCTCGCTGAGAAAACACTATTTGTGACCTGTGACACAAAACAGCCATAACTTTTGTTAAAAGTGAGTTTTCAGTCAAGTTTCAACCTGAAAGCATAGAAAGATGCATAAACTTGAAGTTACAGGTGGATTTCAGTGAGTTTTCCTCAAAATACAGGAGTTCTGCATGAAGTGTTCATTTTGGCCTTCTCTCGCTGAGAAAACACTATTTGTGACCTGTGACACAAAAATGCCATAACTTTTGTTCAAAGTGAGTTTTCAGTCAAGTTTCAACCTGAAAGCATAGAAAGATGCATAAACTTGAAGTTACAGCTTGATTTCAGTGAGTTTTCATCAAAAAACAGGAGTTATGCATGAAGTGTTCATTTTGGCCTTCTCTCGCTGAGAAAACGCTATTTGTGACCTGTGACACAAAAATGCCATAACTTTTGTTCAAAGTGAGTTTTCAGTCAAGTTTCAACCTGAAAGCATAGAAAGATGCATAAACTTGAAGTTACAGCTTGATTTCAGTGAGTTTTCATCAAAAAACAGGAGTTATGCATGAAGTGTTCATTTTGGCCTTCTCTCGCTGAGAAAACACTATTTTTGACCTGTGACACAAAAAAGCCATAACTTTTGTTCAAAGTGAGTTTTTAGTCAAGTTTCAACCTGAAAGCATAGAAAGATGCATAAACTTGAAGTTACAGGTGGATTTCAGTGAGTTTTCATCAAAATACAGGAGTTCTGCATGAAGTGTTCATTTTGGCCTTCTCTCGCTGAGAAAACGCTATTTGTGACCTGTGACACAAAAATGCCATAACTTTTGTTCAAAGTGAGTTTTCAGTCAAGTTTCAACCTGAAAGCATAGAAAGATGCATAAACTTGAAGTTACAGCTTGATTTCAGTGAGTTTTCATCAAAAAACAGGAGTTATGCATGAAGTGTTCATTTTGGCCTTCTCTCGCTGAGAAAACACTATTTGTGACCTGTGACACAAAACAGCCATAACTTTTGTTAAAAGTGAGTTTTCAGTCAAGTTTCAACCTGAAAGCATAGAAAGATGCATAAACTTGAAGTTACAGCTTGATTTCAGTAAGTTTTCATCAAAAAACAGGAGTTCTGCATGAAGTGTTCATTTTGGCCTTCTCTCGCTGAGAAAACACTATTTGTGACCTGTGACACAAAACAGCCATAACTTTTGTTCAAAGTGAGTTTTCAGTCAAGTTTCAACCTGAAAGCATAGAAAGATGCATAAACTTGAAGTTACAGGTGGATTTCAGTGAGTTTTCCTCAAAATACAGGAGTTCTGCATGAAATGTTCATTTTGGCCTTCTCTCGCTGAGAAAACGCTATTTGTGACCTGTGACACAAAACAGCCATAACTTTTGTTCAAAGTGAGTTTTCAGTCAAGTTTCAACCTGAAAGCATAGAAAGATGCATAAACTTGAAGTTACAGCTTGATTTCAGTGAGTTTTCATCAAAAAACAGGAGTTATGCATGAAGTGTTCATTTTGGCCTTCTCTCGCTGAGAAAACACTATTTGTGACCTGTGACACAAAAATGCCATAACTTTTGTTCAAAGTGAGTTTTCAGTCAAGTTTCAACCTGAAAGCATAGAAAGATGCATAAACTTGAAGTTACAGCTTGATTTCAGTGAGTTTTCATCAAAAAACAGGAGTTATGCATGAAGTGTTCATTTTGGCCTTCTCTCGCTGAGAAAACGCTATTTGTGACCTGTGACACAAAAATGCCATAACTTTTGTTCAAAGTGAGTTTTCAGTCAAGTTTCAACCTGAAAGCATAGAAAGATGCATAAACTTGAAGTTACAGCTTGATTTCAGTGAGTTTTCATCAAAAAACAGGAGTTATGCATGAAGTGTTCATTTTGGCCTTCTCTCGCTGAGAAAACACTATTTGTGACCTGTGACACAAAAAAGCCATAACTTTTGTTCAAAGTGAGTTTTTAGTCAAGTTTCAACCTGAAAGCATAGAAAGATGCATAAACTTGAAGTTACAGGTGGATTTCAGTGAGTTTTCATCAAAATACAGGAGTTCTGCATGAAGTGTTCATTTTGGCCTTCTCTCGCTGAGAAAACGCTATTTGTGACCTGTGACACAAAAATGCCATAACTTTTGTTCAAAGTGAGTTTTCAGTCAAGTTTCAACCTGAAAGCATAGAAAGATGCATAAACTTGAAGTTACAGCTTGATTTCAGTGAGTTTTCATCAAAAAACAGGAGTTATGCATGAAGTGTTCATTTTGGCCTTCTCTCGCTGAGAAAACACTATTTGTGACCTGCGACACAAAACAGCCATAACTTTTGTTAAAAGTGAGTTTTCAGTCAAGTTTCAACCTGAAAGCATAGAAAGATGCATAAACTTGAAGTTACAGGTGGATTTCAGTGAGTTTTCCTCAAAATACAGGAGTTCTGCATGAAGTGTTCATTTTGGGCTTCTCTCGCTGAGAAAACACTATTTGTGACCTGTGACACAAAAATGCCATAACTTTTGTTCAAAGTGAGTTTTCAGTCAAGTTTCAACCTGAAAGCATAGAAAGATGCATAAACTTGAAGTTACAGCTTGATTTCAGTGAGTTTTCATCAAAAAACAGGAGTTATGCATGAAGTGTTCATTTTGGCCTTCTCTCGCTGAGAAAACACTATTTGTGACCTGTGACACAAAACAGCCATAACTTTTGTTCAAAGTGAGTTTTCAGTCAAGTCTCAACCTGAAAGCAGAGAAAGATGCATAAACTTGAAGTTACAGGTGGATTTCAGTGAGTTTTCATCAAAATACAGGAGTTCTGCATGAAGTGTTCATTTTGGCCTTCTCTCGCTGAGAAAACGCTATTTGTGACCTGTGACACAAAAATGCCATAACTTTTTTTCAAAGTGAGTTTTCAGTCAAGTTTCAACCTGAATCCATAGAAAGATGCATAAACTTGAAGTTACAGCTTGATTTCAGTAAGTTTTCATCAAAAAACAGGAGTTCTGCATGAAGTGTTCATTTTGGCCTTCTCTCGCTGAGAAAACACTATTTGTGACCTGTGACACAAAACAGCCATAACTTTTGTTCAAAGTGAGTTTTCAGTCAAGTTTCAACCTGAAAGCATAGAAAGATGCATAAACTTGAAGTTACAGGTGGATTTCAGTGAGTTTTCCTCAAAATACAGGAGTTCTGCATGAAGTGTTCATTTTGGCCTTCTCTCGCTGAGAAAACGCTATTTGTGACCTGTGACACAAAACAGCCATAACTTTTGTTCAAAGTGAGTTTTCAGTCAAGTTTCAACCTGAAAGCATAGAAAGATGCATAAACTTGAAGTTACAGGTGAATTTCAGTGAGTTTTCCTCAAAATACAGGAGTTCTGCATGAAGTGTTCATTTTGGCCTTCTCTCGCTGAGAAAACACTATTTGTGACCTGTGACACAAAAATGCCATAACTTTTGTTCAAAGTGAGTTTTCAGTCAAGTTTCAACCTGAAAGCATAGAAAGATGCATAAACTTGAAGTTACAGCTTGATTTCAGTGAGTTTTCATCAAAAAACAGGAGTTATGCATGAAGTGTTCATTTTGGCCTTCTCTCGCTGAGAAAACACTATTTGTGACCTGTGACACAAAAATGCCATAACTTTTGTTCAAAGTGAGTTTTCAGTCAAGTTTCAACCTGAAAGCATAGAAAGATGCATAAACTTGAAGTTACAGATGGATTTCAGTGAGTTTTCATCAAAATACAGGAGTTATGCATGATGTGTTCATTTTGGCCTTCTCTCGCTGAGAAAACGCTATTTGTGACCTGTGACACAAAAATGCCATAACTTTTGTTCAAAGTGAGTTTTCAGTCAAGTTTCAACCTGAATCCATAGAAAGATGCATAAACTTGAAGTAACAGCTTGATTTCAGTGAGTTTTCATCAAAAAACAGGAGTTATGCATGAAGTGTTCATTTTGGCCTTCTCTCGCTGAGAAAACACTATTTGTGACCTGTGACACAAAACAGCCATAACTTTTGTTCAAAGTGAGTTTTCAGTCAAGTTTCCACCTGAAAGCATAGAAAGATGCATAAACTTGAAGTTACACGTGGATTTCAGTGAGTTTTCATCAAAATACAGGAGTTATGCATGAAGTGTTCATTTTGGCCTTCTCTCGCTGAGAAAACGCTATTTGTGACCTGTGACACAAAAATGCCATAACTTTTGTTCAAAGTGAGTTTTCAGTCAAGTTTCAACCTGAAAGCATAGAAAGATGCATAAACTTGAAGTTACAGCTTGATTTCTGTGAGTTTTCATCAAAAAACAGGAGTTCTGCATGAAGTGTTCATTTTGGCCTTCTCTCGCTGAGAAAACGCTTTTTGTGACCTGTGACACAAAAATGCCATAACTTTTGTTCAAAGTGAGTTTTCAGTCAAGTTTCAACCTGAAAGCATAGAAAGATGCATGAACTTGAAGTTACAGCTTGATTTCAGTGAGTTTTCATCAAAAAACAGGAGTTATGCATGAAGTGTTCATTTTGGCCTTCTCTCGCTGAGAAAACACTATTTGTGACCTGTGACACAAAACAGCCATAACTTTTGTTAAAAGTGAGTTTTCAGTCAAGTTTCAACCTGAAAGCATAGAAAGATGCATAAACTTGAAGTTACAGGTGGATTTCAGTGAGTTTTCCTCAAAATACAGGAGTTCTGCATGAAGTGTTCATTTTGGCCTTCTCTCGCTGAGAAAACACTATTTGTGACCTGTGACACAAAAATGCCATAACTTTTGTTCAAAGTGAGTTTTCAGTCAAGTTTCAACCTGAAAGCATAGAAAGATGCATAAACTTGAAGTTAAAGCTTGATTTCAGTGAGTTTTCATCAAAATACAGGAGTTCTGCATGAAGTGTTCATTTTGGCCTTCTCTCGCTGAGAAAACGCTATTTGTGACCTGTGACACAAAAATGCCATAACTTTTGTTCAAAGTGAGTTTTCAGTCAAGTCTCAACCTGAAAGCAGAGAAAGATGCATAAACTTGAAGTTACAGGTGGATTTCAGTGAGTTTTCATCAAAATACAGGAGTTCTGCATGAAGTGTTCATTTTGGCCTTCTCTCGCTGAGAAAACGCTATTTGTGACCTGTGACACAAAAATGCCATAACTTTTGTTCAAAGTGAGTTTTCAGTCAAGTTTCAACCTGAATCCATAGAAAGATGCATAAACTTGAAGTTACAGCTTGATTTCAGTAAGTTTTCATCAAAAAAAAGGAGTTCTGCATGAAGTGTTCATTTTGGCCTTCTCTCGCTGAGAAAACACTATTTGTGACCTGTGACACAAAACAGCCATAACTTTTGTTCAAAGTGAGTTTTCAGTCAAGTTTCAACCTGAAAGCATAGAAAGATGCATAAACTTGAAGTTACAGGTGGATTTCAGTGAGTTTTCATCAAAATACAGGAGTTCTGCATGAAGTGTTCATTTTGGCCTTCTCTCGCTGAGAAAACGCTATTTGTGACCTGTGACACAAAAATGCCATAACTTTTGTTCAAAGTGAGTTTTCAGTCAAGTTTCAACCTGAAAGCATAGAAAGATGCATAAACTTGAAGTTACAGGTGAATTTCAGTGAGTTTTCCTCAAAATACAGGAGTTCTGCATGAAGTGTTCATTTTGGCCTTCTCTCGCTGAGAAAACACTATTTGTGACCTGTGACACAAAAATGCCATAACTTTTGTTCAAAGTGAGTTTTCAGTCAAGTTTCAACCTGAAAGCATAGAAAGATGCATGAACTTGAAGTTACAGCTTGATTTCAGTGAGTTTTCATCAAAAAACAGGAGTTATGCATGAAGTGTTCATTTTGGCCTTCTCTCGCTGAGAAAACACTATTTGTGACCTGTGACACAAAACAGCCATAACTTTTGTTCAAAGTGAGTTTTCAGTCAAGTTTCAACCTGAAAGCATAGAAAGATGCATAAACTTGAAGTTACAGGTGGATTTCAGTGAGTTTTCATCAAAATACAGGAGTTATGCATGATGTGTTCATTTTGGCCTTCTCTCGCTGAGAAAACGCTATTTGTGACCTGTGACACAAAAATGCCATAACTTTTGTTCAAAGTGAGTTTTCAGTCAAGTTTCAACCTGAAAGCATAGAAAGATGCATAAACTTGAAGTTACAGCTTGATTTCTGTGAGTTTTCATCAAAAAACAGGAGTTCTGCATGAAGTGTTCATTTTGGCCTTCTCTCGCTGAGAAAACGCTTTTTTTGACCTGTGACACAAAACAGCCATAACTTTTTTTCAAAGTGAGTTTTCAGTCAAGTTTCAACCTGAAAGCATAGAAAGATGCAAAAACTTGAAGTTACAGGTGGATTTCAGTGAGTTTTCATCAAAATACAGGAGTTCTGCATGAAGTGTTCATTTTGGCCTTCTCTCGCTGAGAAAACGCTATTTGAGACCTGCGACACAAAACAGCCATAACTTTTCTTCAAAGTGAGTTTTCAGTCAAGTTTCAACCTGAAAGCATAGAAAGATGCATAAACTTGAAGTTACAGGTGGATTTCAGTGAGTTTTCATCAAAATACAGGAGTTCTGCATGAAGTGTTCATTTTGGCCTTCTCTCGCTGAGAAAACAATATTTGTGACCTGTGACAAAAAACAGCCATAACTTTTGTTCAAAGTGAGTTTTCAGTCAAGTTTCAACCTGAAAGCATAGAAAGATGCATAAACTTGAAGTTACAGGTGGATTTCAGTGAGTTTTCCTCAAAATACAGGAGTTCTGCATGAAGTGTTCATTTTGGCCTTCTCTCGCTTAGAAAACACTATTTGTGACCTGTGACAAAAAACAGCCATAACTTTTTTGAAAGTGAGTTTTCAGTCAAGTTTCAACCTGAAAGTATAGAAAGATGCATAAACTTGAAGTTACAGCTTGATTTCAGTGAGTTTTCATCAAAAAAAAGAAGTTATGCATGAGGTGTTCATTTTGGCCTTCTCTCGCTGAGAAAACACTATTTATGACCTGTGACACAAAACAGCCATAACTTTTGTTCAAAGTGAGTTTTCAGTCAAGTTTCAACCTGAAAGCATAGAAAGATGCAGAAACTTGAAGTTACAGCTTGATTTCAGTGAGTTTTCATCAAAAAAAAGGAGTTATGCATGAAGTGTTCATTTTGGACTTCTCTCGCTGAGAAAACACTATTTGTGACCTGTGACACAAAACAGCCATAACTTTTGTTCAAAGTGAGTTTTCAGTCAAGTTTCAACCTGAAAGCATAGAAAGATGCAGAAACTTGAAGTTACAGCTTGATTTCAGTGAGTTTTCATCAAAAAACAGGAGTTATGCATGAAGTGTTCATTTTGGCCTTCTCTCGCTGAGAAAACACTATTTGTGACCTGTGACACAAAACAGCCATAACTTTTGTCAAAAGTGAGTTTTCAGTCAAGTTTAAACCTGAAAGCATAGAAAGATGCATAAACTTGAAGTTACAGGTGGATTTCAGTGAGTTTTCATCAAAAAACAGGAGTTCTGCATGAATTGTTCATTTTGGCCTTCTCTCGCTAAGAAAACACTATTTGTGAACGGTGAAAAATTTTCAGCCATAACTTTTGTTCAAAGTGAGTTTTCAGTCAAGTTTCAACCTGAAAGCATAGAAACATGCATAAACTTGAAGTTACAGCTTGATTTCAGTGAGTTTTCATCAAAAACCAGGAGTTATGCATGAAGTGTTCATTTTGGCCTTCTCTCGCTGAGAAAACACTATTTGTGACCTGTGACACAAAACAGCCATAACTTTTGTTCAAAGTGAGTTTTCAGTCAAGTTTCAACCTGAAAGCATAGAAAGATGCATAAACTTGAAGTTACAGCTTGATTTCAGTGAGTTTTCATCAAAAAACAGGAGTTATGCATGAAGTGTTCATTTTGGCCTTCTCTCGCTGAGAAAACACTATTTGTGACCTGTGACACAAAACAGCCATAACTTTTGTTCAAAGTGAGTTTTCAGTCAAGTTTCCACCTGAAAGCATAGGAAGATGCATAAACTTGAAGTTACAGGTGGATTTCAGTGAGTTTTCATCAAAATACAGGAGTTCTGCATGAAGAGTTCATTTTGGCCTTCTCTCGCTTAGAAAACACTATTTGTGACCTGTGACAAAAAACAGCCATAACTTTTGTTCAAAGTGAGTTTTCAGTCAAGTTTCAACCTGAAAGTATAGAAAGATGCATAAACTTGAAGTTACAGCTTGATTTCAGTGAGTTTTCAAAAAAAAAAAAAGGAGTTATGAGATGAAGTGTTCATTTTGGCCTTCTCTCGCTGAGAAAACGCTATTTGTGATCTGTGACACAAAAATGCCATACCTTTTGTTCAAAGTGAGTTTTCAGTCAAGTTTCAACCTGAAAGCATAGAAAGATGCATAAACTTGAAGTTACAGCTTGATTTCAGTGAGTTTTCATCAAAAAACAGGAGTTATGCATCAAGTGTTCATTTTGGCCTTCTCTCGCTGAGAAAACACTATTTGTGACCTGTGACACAAAACAGCCATAACTTTTGTTCAAAGTGAGTTTTCAGTCAAGTTTCAACCTGAAAGCATAGAAAGATGCATAAACTTGAAGTTACAGGTGGATTTCAGTGAGTTTTCATCAAAATACAGGAGTTCTGCATGAAGTGTTCATTTTGGCCTTCTCTCGCTGAGAAAACACTATTTGTGACCTGTGACAAAAAAAAGCCATAACTTTTCTTCAAAGTGAGTTTTCAGTCAAGTTTCAACCTGAAAGCATAGAGAGATGCATAAACTTGAAGTTACAGGTGGATTTCAGTGAGTTTTCCTCAAAATACAGGAGTTCTGCATGAAGTGTTCATTTTGGCCTTCTCTCGCTGAGAAAACGCTATTTGTGATCTGTGACACAAAACAGCCATAACTTTTCTTCAAAGTGAGTTTTCAGTCAAGTTTCAACCTGAAAGCATAGAGAGATGCATAAACTTGAAGTTACAGGTGTATTTCAGTGAGTTTTCATCAAAAAACAGGAGTTATGCATGAAGGGTTCATTTTGGCCTTCTCTCGCTGAGAAAACGCTATTTGAGACCTGCGACACAAAACAGCCATAACTTTTCTTCAAAGTGAGTTTTCAGTCAAGTTTCAACCTGAAAGCATAGAGAGATGCATAAACTTGAAGTTACAGGTGGATTTCAGTGAGTTTTCATCAAAATACAGGAGTTCTGCATGAAGTGTTCATTTTGGCCTTCTCTCGCTGAGAAAACACTATTTGTGACCTGTGACAAAAAACAGCCATAACTTTTGTTCAAAGTGAGTTTTCAGTCAAGTTTCAACCTGAAAGCATAGAAAGATGCATAAACTTGAAGTTACAGGTGGATTTCAGTGAGTTTTCCTCAAAATACAGGAGTTCTGCATGAAGTGTTCATTTTGGCCTTCTCTCGCTTAGAAAACACTATTTGTGACCTGTGACAAAAAACAGCCATAACTTTTTTGAAAGTGAGTTTTCAGTCAAGTTTCAACCTGAAAGTATAGAAAGATGCATAAACTTGAAGTTACAGCTTGATTTCAGTGAGTTTTCATCAAAAAAAAGAAGTTATGCATGAGGTGTTCATTTTGGCCTTCTCTCGCTGAGAAAACACTATTTATGACCTGTGACACAAAACAGCCATAACTTTTGTTCAAAGTGAGTTTTCAGTCAAGTTTCAACCTGAAAGCATAGAAAGATGCAGAAACTTGAAGTTACAGCTTGATTTCAGTGAGTTTTCATCAAAAAACAGGAGTTATGCATGAAGTGTTCATTTTGGCCTTCTCTCGCTGAGAAAACACTATTTGTGACCTGTGACACAAAACAGCCATAACTTTTGTTCAAAGTGAGTTTTCAGTCAAGTTTCAACCTGAAAGCATAGAAAGATGCAGAAACTTGAAGTTACAGCTTGATTTCAGTGAGTTTTCATCAAAAAACAGGAGTTATGCATGAAGTGTTCATTTTGGCCTTCTCTCGCTGAGAAAACACTATTTGTGACCTGTGACACAAAACAGCCATAACTTTTGTTAAAAGTGAGTTTTCAGTCAAGTTTAAACCTGAAAGCATAGAAAGATGCATAAACTTGAAGGTGGATTTCAGTGAGTTTTCATCAAAAAACAGGAGTTCTGCATGAATTGTTCATTTTGGCCTTCTCTCGCTAAGAAAACACTATTTGTGACCGGTGAAAAATTTTCAGCCATAACTTTTGTTCAAAGTGAGTTTTCAGTCAAGTTTCAACCTGAAAGCATAGAAACATGCATAAACTTGAAGTTACAGCTTGATTTCAGTGAGTTTTCATCAAAAACCAGGAGTTATGCATGAAGTGTTCATTTTGGCCTTCTCTCGCTGAGAAAACACTATTTGTGACCTGTGACACAAAACAGCCATAACTTTTGTTCAAAGTGAGTTTTCAGTCAAGTTTCAACCTGAAAGCATAGAAAGATGCATAAACTTGAAGTTACAGCTTGATTTCAGTGAGTTTTCATCAAAAAACAGGAGTTATGCATGAAGTGTTCATTTTGGCCTTCTCTCGCTGAGAAAACGCTATTTGTGACCTGCGACACAAAACAGCCATAACTTTTCTTCAAAGTGAGTTTTCAGTCAAGTTTCCACCTGAAAGCATAGGAAGATGCATAAACTTGAAGTTACAGGTGGATTTCAGTGAGTTTTCATCAAAATACAGGAGTTCTGCATGAAGAGTTCATTTTGGCCTTCTCTCGCTTAGAAAACACTATTTGTGACCTGTGACAAAAAACAGCCATAACTTTTGTTCAAAGTGAGTTTTCAGTCAAGTTTCAACCTGAAAGTATAGAAAGATGCATAAACTTGAAGTTACAGCTTGATTTCAGTGAGTTTTCATCAAAAAACAGGAGTTATGCATGAGGTGTTCATTTTGGCCTTCTCTCGCTGAGAAAACACTATTTGTGACCTGTGACACAAAACAGCCATAACTTTTGTTCAAAGTGAGTTTTCAGTCAAGTTTCAACCTGAAAGCATAGAAAGATGCATAAACTTGAAGGTACAGCTTGATTTCAGTGAGTTTTCAAAAAAAAAAAAAGGAGTTCTGCATGAAGTGTTCATTTTGGCCTTCTCTCGCTGAGAAAACGCTATTTGTGATCTGTGACACAAAAATGCCATACCTTTTGTTCAAAGTGAGTTTTCAGTCAAGTTTCAACCTGAAAGCATAGAAAGATGCATAAACTTGAAGTTACAGCTTGATTTCAGTGAGTTTTCATCAAAAAACAGGAGTATTGCATGAAGTGTTCATTTTGGCCTTCTCTCGCTTAGAAAACACTATTTGTGACCTGTGACAAAAAACAGCCATAACTTTTGTTCAAAGTGAGTTTTCAGTCAAGTTTCAACCTGAAATCATAGAAAGATGCATAAACTTGAAGTTATAGGTAGATTTCAGTGTGTTTTCCTCAAAATACAGGAGTTCTGCATGAAGTGTTCATTTTGGCCTTCTCTCGCTGAGAAAACGCTATTTGTGACCTGTGACACAAAAAAGCCAGAACTTTTCTTCAAAGTGAGTTTTCAGTCAAGTTTCAACCTGAAAGCATAGAAAGATGCATAAACTTGAAGTTACAGGTGAATTTCAGTGAGTTTTCCTCAAAATACAGGAGTTCTGCATGAAGTGTTCATTTTGGCCTTCTCTCGCTGAGAAAACACTATTTGTGACCTGTGACACAAAAATGCCATAACTTTTGTTCAAAGTGAGTTTTCAGTCAAGTTTCAACCTGAAAGCATAGAAAGATGCATGAACTTGAAGTTACAGCTTGATTTCAGTGAGTTTTCATCAAAAAACAGGAGTTATGCATGAAGTGTTCATTTTGGCCTTCTCTCGCTGAGAAAACACTATTTGTGACCTGTGACACAAAACAGCCATAACTTTTGTTCAAAGTGAGTTTTCAGTCAAGTTTCAACCTGAAAGCATAGAAAGATGCATAAACTTGAAGTTACAGGTGGATTTCAGTGAGTTTTCATCAAAATACAGGAGTTATGCATGATGTGTTCATTTTGGCCTTCTCTCGCTGAGAAAACGCTATTTGTGACCTGTGACACAAAAATGCCATAACTTTTGTTCAAAGTGAGTTTTCAGTCAAGTTTCAACCTGAAAGCATAGAAAGATGCATAAACTTGAAGTTACAGCTTGATTTCTGTGAGTTTTCATCAAAAAACAGGAGTTCTGCATGAAGTGTTCATTTTGGCCTTCTCTCGCTGAGAAAACGCTTTTTGTGACCTGTGACACAAAACAGCCATAACTTTTTTTCAAAGTGAGTTTTCAGTCAAGTTTCAACCTGAAAGCATAGAAAGATGCAAAAACTTGAAGTTACAGGTGGATTTCAGTGAGTTTTCATCAAAATACAGGAGTTCTGCATGAAGTGTTCATTTTGGCCTTCTCTCGCTGAGAAAACGCTATTTGAGACCTGCGACACAAAACAGCCATAACTTTTCTTCAAAGTGAGTTTTCAGTCAAGTTTCAACCTGAAAGCATAGAGAGATGCATAAACTTGAAGTTAAAGGTGGATTTCAGTGAGTTTTCCTCAAAATACAGGAGTTCTGCATGAAGTGTTCATTTTGGCCTTCTCTCGCTGAGAAAACGCTATTTGTGATCTGTGACACAAAAAAGCCATAACTTTTCTTCAAAGTGAGTTTTCAGTCAAGTTTCAACCTGAAAGCATAGAGAGATGCATAAACTTGAAGTTACAGGTGTATTTCAGTGAGTTTTCATCAAAAAACAGGAGTTATGCATGAAGGGTTCATTTTGGCCTTCTCTCGCTGAGAAAACGCTATTTGAGACCTGCGACACAAAACAGCCATAACTTTTCTTCAAAGTGAGTTTTCAGTCAAGTTTCAACCTGAAATCATAGAGAGATGCATAAACTTGAAGTTACAGGTGGATTTCACTGAGTTTTCATCAAAATACAGGAGTTCTGCATGAAGTGTTCATTTTGGCCTTCTCTCGCTGAGAAAACAATATTTGTGACCTGTGACAAAAAACAGCCATAACTTTTGTTCAAAGTGAGTTTTCAGTCAAGTTTCAACCTGAAAGCATAGAAAGATGCATAAACTTGAAGTTACAGGTGGATTTCAGTGAGTTTTCCTCAAAATACAGGAGTTCTGCATGAAGTGTTCATTTTGGCCTTCTCTCGCTTAGAAAACACTATTTGTGACCTGTGACAAAAAACAGCCATAACTTTTTTGAAAGTGAGTTTTCAGTCAAGTTTCAACCTGAAAGTATAGAAAGATGCATAAACTTGAAGTTACAGCTTGATTTCAGTGAGTTTTCATCAAAAAAAAGAAGTTATGCATGAGGTGTTCATTTTGGCCTTCTCTCGCTGAGAAAACACTATTTATGACCTGTGACACAAAACAACCATAACTTTTGTTCAAAGTGAGTTTTCAGTCAAGTTTCAACCTGAAAGCATAGAAAGATGCAGAAACTTGAAGTTACAGCTTGATTTCAGTGAGTTTTCATCAAAAAAAAGGAGTTATGCATGAAGTGTTCATTTTGGACTTCTCTCGCTGAGAAAACACTATTTGTGACCTGTGACACAAAACAGCCATAACTTTTGTTCAAAGTGAGTTTTCAGTCAAGTTTCAACCTGAAAGCATAGAAAGATGCAGAAACTTGAAGTTACAGCTTGATTTCAGTGAGTTTTCATCAAAAAACAGGAGTTATGCATGAAGTGTTCATTTTGGCCTTCTCTCGCTGAGAAAACACTATTTGTGACCTGTGACACAAAACAGCCATAACTTTTGTTAAAAGTGAGTTTTCAGTCAAGTTTAAACCTGAAAGCATAGAAAGATGCATAAACTTGAAGTTACAGGTGGATTTCAGTGAGTTTTCATCAAAAAACAGGAGTTCTGCATGAATTGTTCATTTTGGCCTTCTCTCGCTAAGAAAACACTATTTGTGACCGGTGAAAAATTTTCAGCCATAACTTTTGTTCAAAGTGAGTTTTCAGTCAAGTTTCCACCTGAAAGCATAGGAAGATGCATAAACTTGAAGTTACAGGTGGATTTCAGTGAGTTTTCATCAAAATACAGGAGTTCTGCATGAAGAGTTCATTTTGGCCTTCTCTCGCTTAGAAAACACTATTTGTGACCTGTGACAAAAAACAGCCATAACTTTTGTTCAAAGTGAGTTTTCAGTCAAGTTTCAACCTGAAAGTATAGAAAGATGCATAAACTTGAAGTTACAGCTTGATTTCAGTGAGTTTTCAAAAAAAAAAAAAGGAGTTATGAGATGAAGTGTTCATTTTGGCCTTCTCTCGCTGAGAAAACGCTATTTGTGATCTGTGACACAAAAATGCCATACCTTTTGTTCAAAGTGAGTTTTCAGTCAAGTTTCAACCTGAAAGCATAGAAAGATGCATAAACTTGAAGTTACAGCTTGATTTCAGTGAGTTTTCATCAAAAAACAGGAGTTATGCATCAAGTGTTCATTTTGGCCTTCTCTCGCTGAGAAAACACTATTTGTGACCTGTGACACAAAACAGCCATAACTTTTGTTCAAAGTGAGTTTTCAGTCAAGTTTCAACCTGAAAGCATAGAAAGATGCATAAACTTGAAGTTACAGGTGGATTTCAGTGAGTTTTCATCAAAATACAGGAGTTCTGCATGAAGTGTTCATTTTGGCCTTCTCTCGCTGAGAAAACACTATTTGTGACCTGTGACAAAAAAAAGCCATAACTTTTCTTCAAAGTGAGTTTTCAGTCAAGTTTCAACCTGAAAGCATAGAGAGATGCATAAACTTGAAGTTACAGGTGGATTTCAGTGAGTTTTCCTCAAAATACAGGAGTTCTGCATGAAGTGTTCATTTTGGCCTTCTCTCGCTGAGAAAACGCTATTTGTGATCTGTGACACAAAACAGCCATAACTTTTCTTCAAAGTGAGTTTTCAGTCAAGTTTCAACCTGAAAGCATAGAGAGATGCATAAACTTGAAGTTACAGGTGTATTTCAGTGAGTTTTCATCAAAAAACAGGAGTTATGCATGAAGGGTTCATTTTGGCCTTCTCTCGCTGAGAAAACGCTATTTGAGACCTGCGACACAAAACAGCCATAACTTTTCTTCAAAGTGAGTTTTCAGTCAAGTTTCAACCTGAAATCATAGAGAGATGCATAAACTTGAAGTTACAGGTGGATTTCACTGAGTTTTCATCAAAATACAGGAGTTCTGCATGAAGTGTTCATTTTGGCCTTCTCTCGCTGAGAAAACAATATTTGTGACCTGTGACAAAAAACAGCCATAACTTTTGTTCAAAGTGAGTTTTCAGTCAAGTTTCAACCTGAAAGCATAGAAAGATGCATAAACTTGAAGTTACAGGTGGATTTCAGTGAGTTTTCCTCAAAATACAGGAGTTCTGCATGAAGTGTTCATTTTGGCCTTCTCTCGCTTAGAAAACACTATTTGTGACCTGTGACAAAAAACAGCCATAACTTTTTTGAAAGTGAGTTTTCAGTCAAGTTTCAACCTGAAAGTATAGAAAGATGCATAAACTTGAAGTTACAGCTTGATTTCAGTGAGTTTTCATCAAAAAAAAGAAGTTATGCATGAGGTGTTCATTTTGGCCTTCTCTCGCTGAGAAAACACTATTTATGACCTGTGACACAAAACAACCATAACTTTTGTTCAAAGTGAGTTTTCAGTCAAGTTTCAACCTGAAAGCATAGAAAGATGCAGAAACTTGAAGTTACAGCTTGATTTCAGTGAGTTTTCATCAAAAAAAAGGAGTTATGCATGAAGTGTTCATTTTGGACTTCTCTCGCTGAGAAAACACTATTTGTGACCTGTGACACAAAACAGCCATAACTTTTGTTCAAAGTGAGTTTTCAGTCAAGTTTCAACCTGAAAGCATAGAAAGATGCAGAAACTTGAAGTTACAGCTTGATTTCAGTGAGTTTTCATCAAAAAACAGGAGTTATGCATGAAGTGTTCATTTTGGCCTTCTCTCGCTGAGAAAACACTATTTGTGACCTGTGACACAAAACAGCCATAACTTTTGTTAAAAGTGAGTTTTCAGTCAAGTTTAAACCTGAAAGCATAGAAAGATGCATAAACTTGAAGTTACAGGTGGATTTCAGTGAGTTTTCATCAAAAAACAGGAGTTCTGCATGAATTGTTCATTTTGGCCTTCTCTCGCTAAGAAAACACTATTTGTGACCGGTGAAAAATTTTCAGCCATAACTTTTGTTCAAAGTGAGTTTTCAGTCAAGTTTCCACCTGAAAGCATAGGAAGATGCATAAACTTGAAGTTACAGGTGGATTTCAGTGAGTTTTCATCAAAATACAGGAGTTCTGCATGAAGAGTTCATTTTGGCCTTCTCTCGCTTAGAAAACACTATTTGTGACCTGTGACAAAAAACAGCCATAACTTTTGTTCAAAGTGAGTTTTCAGTCAAGTTTCAACCTGAAAGTATAGAAAGATGCATAAACTTGAAGTTACAGCTTGATTTCAGTGAGTTTTCAAAAAAAAAAAAAGGAGTTATGAGATGAAGTGTTCATTTTGGCCTTCTCTCGCTGAGAAAACGCTATTTGTGATCTGTGACACAAAAATGCCATACCTTTTGTTCAAAGTGAGTTTTCAGTCAAGTTTCAACCTGAAAGCATAGAAAGATGCATAAACTTGAAGTTACAGCTTGATTTCAGTGAGTTTTCATCAAAAAACAGGAGTTATGCATCAAGTGTTCATTTTGGCCTTCTCTCGCTGAGAAAACACTATTTGTGACCTGTGACACAAAACAGCCATAACTTTTGTTCAAAGTGAGTTTTCAGTCAAGTTTCAACCTGAAAGCATAGAAAGATGCATAAACTTGAAGTTACAGGTGGATTTCAGTGAGTTTTCATCAAAATACAGGAGTTCTGCATGAAGTGTTCATTTTGGCCTTCTCTCGCTGAGAAAACACTATTTGTGACCTGTGACAAAAAAAAGCCATAACTTTTCTTCAAAGTGAGTTTTCAGTCAAGTTTCAACCTGAAAGCATAGAGAGATGCATAAACTTGAAGTTACAGGTGGATTTCAGTGAGTTTTCCTCAAAATACAGGAGTTCTGCATGAAGTGTTCATTTTGGCCTTCTCTCGCTGAGAAAACGCTATTTGTGATCTGTGACACAAAACAGCCATAACTTTTCTTCAAAGTGAGTTTTCAGTCAAGTTTCAACCTGAAAGCATAGAGAGATGCATAAACTTGAAGTTACAGGTGTATTTCAGTGAGTTTTCATCAAAAAACAGGAGTTATGCATGAAGGGTTCATTTTGGCCTTCTCTCGCTGAGAAAACGCTATTTGAGACCTGCGACACAAAACAGCCATAACTTTTCTTCAAAGTGAGTTTTCAGTCAAGTTTCAACCTGAAAGCATAGAGAGATGCATAAACTTGAAGTTACAGGTGGATTTCAGTGAGTTTTCATCAAAATACAGGAGTTCTGCATGAAGTGTTCATTTTGGCCTTCTCTCGCTGAGAAAACACTATTTGTGACCTGTGACAAAAAACAGCCATAACTTTTGTTCAAAGTGAGTTTTCAGTCAAGTTTCAACCTGAAAGCATAGAAAGATGCATAAACTTGAAGTTACAGGTGGATTTCAGTGAGTTTTCCTCAAAAAACAGGAGTTATGCATGAAGTGTTCATTTTGGCCTTCTCTCGCTGAGAAAACACTATTTGTGACCTGTGACACAAAACAGCCATAACTTTTCTTCAAAGTGAGTTTTCAGTCAAGTTTAAACCTGAAAGCATAGAAAGATGCATAAACTTGAAGGTGGATTTCAGTGAGTTTTCATCAAAAAACAGGAGTTCTGCATGAATTGTTCATTTTGGCCTTCTCTCGCTAAGAAAACACTATTTGTGACCGGTGAAAAATTTTCAGCCATAACTTTTGTTCAAAGTGAGTTTTCAGTCAAGTTTCAACCTGAAAGCATAGAAACATGCATAAACTTGAAGTTACAGCTTGATTTCAGTGAGTTTTCATCAAAAACCAGGAGTTATGCATGAAGTGTTCATTTTGGCCTTCTCTCGCTGAGAAAACACTATTTGTGACCTGTGACACAAAACAGCCATAACTTTTGTTCAAAGTGAGTTTTCAGTCAAGTTTCAACCTGAAAGCATAGAAAGATGCATAAACTTGAAGTTACAGCTTGATTTCAGTGAGTTTTCATCAAAAAACAGGAGTTATGCATGAAGTGTTCATTTTGGCCTTCTCTCGCTGAGAAAACGCTATTTGTGACCTGCGACACAAAACAGCCATAACTTTTCTTCAAAGTGAGTTTTCAGTCAAGTTTCCACCTGAAAGCATAGGAAGATGCATAAACTTGAAGTTACAGGTGGATTTCAGTGAGTTTTCATCAAAATACAGGAGTTCTGCATGAAGAGTTCATTTTGGCCTTCTCTCGCTTAGAAAACACTATTTGTGACCTGTGACAAAAAACAGCCATAACTTTTGTTCAAAGTGAGTTTTCAGTCAAGTTTCAACCTGAAAGCATAGAAAGATGCATAAACTTGAAGGTACAGCTTGATTTCAGTGAGTTTTCAAAAAAAAAAAAAGGAGTTCTGCATGAAGTGTTCATTTTGGCCTTCTCTCGCTGAGAGAACGCTATTTGTGATCTGTGACACAAAAATGCCATACCTTTTGTTCAAAGTGAGTTTTCAGTCAAGTTTCAACCTGAAAGCATAGAAAGATGCATAAACTTGAAGTTACAGCTTGATTTCAGTGAGTTTTCATCAAAAAACAGGAGTATTGCATGAAGTGTTCATTTTGGCCTTCTCTCGCTTAGAAAACACTATTTGTGACCTGTGACAAAAAACAGCCATAACTTTTGTTCAAAGTGAGTTTTCAGTCAAGTTTCAACCTGAAATCATAGAAAGATGCATAAACTTGAAGTTATAGGTAGATTTCAGTGTGTTTTCCTCAAAATACAGGAGTTCTGCATGAAGTGTTCATTTTGGCCTTCTCTCGCTGAGAAAACGCTATTTGTGACCTGTGACACAAAAAAGCCAGAACTTTTCTTCAAAGTGAGTTTTCAGTCAAGTTTCAACCTGAAAGCATAGAAAGATGCATAAACTTGAAGTTACAGGTGGATTTCAGTGAGTTTTCCTCAAAATACAGGAGTTCTGCATGAAGTGTTCATTTTGGCCTTCTCTCGCTTAGAAAACGCTATTTATGACCTGCGACACAAAACAGTCATAACTTTTGTTCAAAGAAAGTTTTCAGTCAAGTTTCAACCTGAAAGCATAGAAAGATGCATAAACTTGAAGTTACAGCTTGATTTCAGTGAGTTTTCATCAAAAAACAGGAGTTATGCATGAAGTGTTCATTTTGGCCTTCTCTCGCTGAGAAAACACTATTTGTGACCTGTGACACAAAAAAGCCATAACTTTTGTTCAAAGTGAGTTTTCAGTCAAGTTTCAACCTGAAAGCATAGAAAGATGCATAAACTTGAAGTTACAGGTGGATTTCAGTGAGTTTTCCTCAAAATAAAGGAGTTTTTCATGAAGTGTTCATTTTGGCCTTCTCTCGCTGAGAAAACGCTATTTGTGACCTGCGACACAAAACAGTCATAACTTTTCTTCAAAGTGAGTTTTCAGTCAAGTTTCCACCTGAAAGCATAAGAAGATGCATAAACTTGAAGTTACAGCTTGATTTCAGTGAGTTTTCATCAAAAAAAAAGGAGTTCTGCATGAAGTGTTCATTTTGGCCATCTCTCGCTGAGAAAACACGATTTGTTACCTGTGACACAAAACAGCCATAACTTTTGTTCAAAGTGAGTTTTCAGTCAAGTTTCAACCTGAAATCATAGAAAGATGCATAAACTTGAAGTTACAGGTGGATTTCAGTGAGTTTTCATCAAAATACAGGAGTTCTGCATGAAGTGTTCATTTAGGCCTTCTCTCGCTGAGAAAACGCTATTTGTGACCTGTGACACAAAAATGCCATAACTTTTTTTAAAAGTGAGTTTTCAGTCAAGTTTCAACCTGAAAGCATAGAAAGATGCATAAACTTGAAGTTACAGGTGGATTTCAGTGAGTTTTCCTCAAAAAACAGGAGTTTTGCATGAAGTGTTCATTTTGGCCTTCTCTCGCTGAGAAAACACTATTTGTGACCTGTGACACAAAACAGCCATAACTTTTGTTCAAAGTGAGTTTTCAGTCAAGTTTCAACCTGAAAGCATAGAAAGATGCATAAACTTGAAGTTACAGGTGGATTTCAGTGAGTTTTCATCAAAATTCAGGAGTTCTGCATGAAGTGTTCATTTTGGCCTTCTCTCACTGAGAAAACACTATTTGTGACCTGTGACACAAAAAAGCCATAACTTTTGTTCAAAGTGAGTTTTCAGTCAAGTTTCAACCTGAAAGCATAGAAAGATGCATAAACTTGAAATTACAGGTGGATTTCAGTGAGTTTTCATCAAAAAACAGGAGTTCTGCATGAAGTGTTCATTTTGGCCTTCTCTCGCTGAGAAAACGCTATTTGTGACCTGCGACACAAAACAGCCATAACTTTTCTTCAAAGTGAGTTTTCAGTCAAGTTTCAACCTGAAAGCATAGAAAGATGCATAAACTTGAAGTTACAGGTGGATTTCAGTGAGTTTTCATCAAAATACAGGAGTTCTGCATGAAGTGTTCATTTTGGCCTTCTCTCGCTGAGAAAACGCTATTTGTGATCTGTGACACAAAAATGCCATAACTTTTGTTCAAAGTGAGTTTTCAGTCAAGTTCCAACCTGAAAGCATAGAAAGATGCAAAAACTTGAAGTTACAGGTGGATTTCAGTGAGTTTTCATCAAAAAACAGGAGTTCTGCATGAAGTGTTCATTTTGGCCTTCTCTCGCTGAGAAAACGCTATTTGAGACCTGCGACACAAAACAGCCATAACTTTTCTTCAAAGTGAGTTTTCAGTCAAGTTTCAACCTGAAAGCATAGAGAGATGCATAAACTTGAAGTTACAGGTGGATTTCAGTGAGTTTTCCTCAAAATACAGGAGTTCTGCATGAAGTGTTCATTTTGGCCTTCTCTCGCTGAGAAAACGCTATTTGTGATCTGTGACACAAAAAAGCCATAACTTTTCTTCAAAGTGAGTTTTCAGTCAAGTTTCAACCTGAAAGCATAGAGAGATGCATAAACTTGAAGTTACAGGTGTATTTCAGTGAGTTTTCATCAAAAAACAGGAGTTATGCATGAAGGGTTCATTTTGGCCTTCTCTCGCTGAGAAAACGCTATTTGAGACCTGCGACAAAAAACAGCCATAACTTTTTTGAAAGTGAGTTTTCAGTCAAGTTTCAACCTGAAATCATAGAGAGATGCATAAACTTGAAGTTACAGGTGGATTTCACTGAGTTTTCCTCAAAATACAGGAGTTCTGCATGAAGTGTTCATTTTGGCCTTCTCTCGCTTAGAAAACACTATTTGTGACCTGTGACAAAAAACAGCCATAACTTTTTTGAAAGTGAGTTTTCAGTCAAGTTTCAACCTGAAAGTATAGAAAGATGCATAAACTTGAAGTTACAGCTTGATTTCAGTGAGTTTTCATCAAAAAAAAGAAGTTATGCATGAGGTGTTCATTTTGGCCTTCTCTCGCTGAGAAAACACTATTTATGACCTGTGACACAAAACAGCCATAACTTTTGTTCAGTGAGTTTTCAGTCAAGTTTCAACCTGAAAGCATAGAAAGATGCAGAAACTTGAAGTTACAGCTTGATTTCAGTGAGTTTTCATCAAAAAAAAGGAGTTATGCATGAAGTGTTCATTTTGGCCTTCTCTCGCTGAGAAAACACTATTTGTGACCTGTGACACAAAACAGCCATAACTTTTGTTCAAAGTGAGTTTTCAGTCAAGTTTCAACCTGAAATCATAGAAAGATGCATAAACTTGAAGTTACAGGTGGATTTCAGTGAGTTTTCATCAAAAAACAGGAGTTATGCATGAAGTGTTCATTTTGGCCTTCTCTCCCTGAGAAAACACTATTTGTGACCTGTGACACAAAACAGCCATAACTTTTGTTAAAAGTGAGTTTTCAGTCAAGTTTAAACCTGAAAGAATAGAAAGATGCATAAACTTGAAGTTACAGGTGGATTTCAGTGAGTTTTCATCAAAAAACAGGAGTTCTGCATGAATTGTTCATTTTGGCCTTCTCTCGCTAAGAAAACACTATTTGTGACCGGTGAAAAATTTTCAGCCATAACTTTTGTTCAAAGTGAGTTTTCAGTCAAGTTTCAACCTGAAAGCATAGAAACATGCATAAACTTGAAGTTACAGCTTGATTTCAGTGAGTTTTCATCAAAAACCAGGAGTTATGCATGAAGTGTTCATTTTGGCCTTCTCTCGCTGAGAAAACACTATTTGTGACCTGTGACACAAAACAGCCATAACTTTTGTTCAAAGTGAGTTTTCAGTCAAGTTTCAACCTGAAAGCATAGAAAGATGCATAAACTTGAAGTTACAGCTTGATTTCAGTGAGTTTTCATCAAAAAACAGGAGTTATGCATGAAGTGTTCATTTTGGCCTTCTCTCACTGAGAAAACACTATTTTTGACCTGTGACACAAAAATGCCATAACTTTCGTTCAAAGTGAGTTTTCAGTCAAGTTTCAACCTGAAAGCATAGAAAGATGCAAAAACTTGAAGTTACAGGTGGATTTCAGTGAGTTTTCATCAAAAAACAGGAGTTCTGCATGAAGTGTTCATTTTGGCCTTCTCTCGCTGAGAAAACGCTATTTGAGACCTGCGACACAAAACAGCCATAACTTTTCTTCAAAGTGAGTTTTCAGTCAAGTTTCAACCTGAAAGCATAGAGAGATGCATAAACTTGAAGTTACAGGTGGATTTCAGTGAGTTTTCCTCAAAATACAGGAGTTCTGCATGAAGTGTTCATTTTGGCCTTCTCTCGCTGAGAAAACCCTATTTGTGATCTGTGACACAAAAAAGCCATAACTTTTCTTCAAAGTGAGTTTTCAGTCAAGTTTCAACCTGAAAGCATAGAGAGATGCATAAACTTGAAGTTACAGGTGTATTTCAGTGAGTTTTCATCAAAAAACAGGAGTTATGCATGAAGGGTTCATTTTGGCCTTCTCTCGCTGAGAAAACGCTATTTGAGACCTGCGACAAAAAACAGCCATAACTTTTTTGAAAGTGAGTTTTCAGTCAAGTTTCAACCTGAAATCATAGAGAGATGCATAAACTTGAAGTTACAGGTGGATTTCACTGAGTTTTCCTCAAAATACAGGAGTTCTGCATGAAGTGTTCATTTTGGCCTTCTCTCGCTTAGAAAACACTATTTGTGACCTGTGACAAAAAACAGCCATAACTTTTTTGAAAGTGAGTTTTCAGTCAAGTTTCAACCTGAAAGTATAGAAAGATGCATAAACTTGAAGTTACAGCTTGATTTCAGTGAGTTTTCATCAAAAAAAAGAAGTTATGCATGAGGTGTTCATTTTGGCCTTCTCTCGCTGAGAAAACACTATTTATGACCTGTGACACAAAACAGCCATAACTTTTGTTCAGTGAGTTTTCAGTCAAGTTTCAACCTGAAAGCATAGAAAGATGCAGAAACTTGAAGTTACAGCTTGATTTCAGTGAGTTTTCATCAAAAAAAAGGAGTTATGCATGAAGTGTTCATTTTGGCCTTCTCTCGCTGAGAAAACACTATTTGTGACCTGTGACACAAAACAGCCATAACTTTTGTTCAAAGTGAGTTTTCAGTCAAGTTTCAACCTGAAAGCATAGAAAGATGCAGAAACTTGAAGTTACAGCTTGATTTCAGTGAGTTTTCATCAAAAAACAGGAGTTATGCATGAAGTGTTCATTTTGGCCTTCTCTCCCTGAGAAAACACTATTTGTGACCTGTGACACAAAACAGCCATAACTTTTGTTAAAAGTGAGTTTTCAGTCAAGTTTAAACCTGAAAGAATAGAAAGATGCATAAACTTGAAGTTACAGGTGGATTTCAGTGAGTTTTCATCAAAAAACAGGAGTTCTGCATGAATTGTTCATTTTGGCCTTCTCTCGCTAAGAAAACACTATTTGTGACCGGTGAAAAATTTTCAGCCATAACTTTTGTTCAAAGTGAGTTTTCAGTCAAGTTTCAACCTGAAAGCATAGAAACATGCATAAACTTGAAGTTACAGCTTGATTTCAGTGAGTTTTCATCAAAAACCAGGAGTTATGCATGAAGTGTTCATTTTGGCCTTCTCTCGCTGAGAAAACACTATTTGTGACCTGTGACACAAAACAGCCATAACTTTTGTTCAAAGTGAGTTTTCAGTCAAGTTTCAACCTGAAAGCATAGAAAGATGCATAAACTTGAAGTTACAGCTTGATTTCAGTGAGTTTTCATCAAAAAACAGGAGTTATGCATGAAGTGTTCATTTTGGCCTTCTCTCACTGAGAAAACACTATTTGTGACCTGTGACACAAAAATGCCATAACTTTCGTTCAAAGTGAGTTTTCAGTCAAGTTTCAACCTGAAAGCATAGAAAGATGCATAAACTTGAAGTTACAGGTGGATTTCAGTGAGTTTTCATCAAAATACAGGAGTTCTGCATGAAGTGTTCATTTTGGCCTTCTCTCGCTGAGAAAACACTATTTGTGACCTGTGACACAAAACAGCCATAACTTTTGTTCAAAGTGAGTTTTCAGTCAAGTTTCCACCTGAAAGCATAGGAAGATGCATAAACTTGAAGTTCCAGGTGGATTTCAGTGAGTTTTCATCAAAATACAGGAGTTCTGCATGAAGAGTTCATTTTGGCCTTCTCTCGCTTAGAAAACACTATTTGTGACCTGTGACAAAAAACAGCCATAACTTTTATTCAAAGTGAGTTTTCAGTCAAGTTTCAACCTGAAAGTATAGAAAGATGCATAAACTTGAAGTTACAGCTTGATTTCAGTGAGTTTTCAAAAAAAAAAAAAGGAGTTATGAGATGAAGTGTTCATTTTGGCCTTCTCTCGCTGAGAAAACGCTATTTGTGATCTGTGACACAAAAATGCCATACCTTTTGTTCAAAGTGAGTTTTCAGTCAAGTTTCAACCTGAAAGCATAGAAAGATGCATAAACTTGAAGTTACAGCTTGATTTCAGTGAGTTTTCATCAAAAAACAGGAGTTATGCATCAAGTGTTCATTTTGGCCTTCTCTCGCTGAGAAAACACTATTTGTGACCTGTGACACAAAACAGCCATAACTTTTGTTCAAAGTGAGTTTTCAGTCAAGTTTCAACCTGAAAGCATAGAAAGATGCATAAACTTGAAGTTACAGGTGGATTTCAGTGAGTTTTCATCAAAATACAGGAGTTCTGCATGAAGTGTTCATTTTGGCCTTCTCTCGCTGAGAAAACACTATTTGTGACCTGTGACAAAAAAAAGCCATAACTTTTCTTCAAAGTGAGTTTTCAGTCAAGTTTCAACCTGAAAGCATAGAGAGATGCATAAACTTGAAGTTACAGGTGGATTTCAGTGAGTTTTCCTCAAAATACAGGAGTTCTGCATGAAGTGTTCATTTTTGCCTTCTCTCGCTGAGAAAACGCTATTTGTGATCTGTGACACAAAACAGCCATAACTTTTCTTCAAAGTGAGTTTTCAGTCAAGTTTCAACCTGAAAGCATAGAGAGATGCATAAACTTGAAGTTACAGGTGTATTTCAGTGAGTTTTCATCAAAAAACAGGAGTTATGCATGAAGGGTTCATTTTGGCCTTCTCTCGCTGAGAAAACGCTATTTGAGACCTGCGACACAAAACAGCCATAACTTTTCTTTAAAGTGAGTTTTCAGTCAAGTTTCAACCTGAAAGCATAGAAACATGCATAAACTTGAAGTTACAGCTTGATTTCAGTGAGTTTTCATCAAAAACCAGGAGTTATGCATGAAGTGTTCATTTTGGCCTTCTCTCGCTGAGAAAACACTATTTGTGACCTGTGACACAAAACAGCCATAACTTTTGTTCAAAGTGAGTTTTCAGTCAAGTTTCAACCTGAAAGCATAGAGAGATGCATAAACTTGAAGTTACAGCTTGATTTCAGTGAGTTTTCATCAAAAAACAGGAGTTATGCATGAAGTGTTCATTTTGGCCTTCTCTCACTGAGAAAACACTATTTGTGACCTGTGACACAAAAATGCCATAACTTTCGTTCAAAGTGAGTTTTCAGTGAAGTTTCAACCTGAAAGTATAGAAAGATGCATCAACTTGAAGTTACAGGTGGATTTCAGTGAGTTTTCATCAAAATACAGGAGTTCTGCATGAAGTGTTCATTTTGGCCTTCTCTCGCTGAGAAAACACTATTTGTGACCTGTGACACAAAACAGCCATAACTTTTGTTCAAAGTGAGTTTTCAGTCAAGTTTCCACCTGAAAGCATAGGAAGATGCATAAACTTGAAGTTACAGGTGGATTTCAGTGAGTTTTCATCAAAATACAGGAGTTCTGCATGAAGAGTTCATTTTGGCCTTCTCTCGCTTAGAAAACACTATTTGTGACCTGTGACAAAAAACAGCCATAACTTTTGTTCAAAGTGAGTTTTCAGTCAAGTTTCAACCTGAAAGTATAGAAAGATGCATAAACTTGAAGTTACAGCTTGATTTCAGTGAGTTTTCAAAAAAAAAAAAAGGAGTTATGAGATGAAGTGTTCATTTTGGCCTTCTCTCGCTGAGAAAACGCTATTTGTGATCTGTGACACAAAAATGCCATACCTTTTGTTCAAAGTGAGTTTTCAGTCAAGTTTCAACCTGAAAGCATAGAAAGATGCATAAACTTGAAGTTACAGCTTGATTTCAGTGAGTTTTCATCAAAAAACAGGAGTTATGCATCAAGTGTTCATTTTTGCCTTCTCTCGCTGAGAAAACACTATTTGTGACCTGTGACACAAAACAGCCATAACTTTTGTTCAAAGTGAGTTTTCAGTCAAGTTTCAACCTGAAAGCATAGAAAGATGCATAAACTTGAAGTTACAGGTGGATTTCAGTGAGTTTTCATCAAAATACAGGAGTTCTGCATGAAGTGTTCATTTTGGCCTTCTCTCGCTGAGAAAACACTATTTGTGACCTGTGACAAAAAAAAGCCATAACTTTTCTTCAAAGTGAGTTTTCAGTCAAGTTTCAACCAGAAAGCATAGAGAGATGCATAAACTTGAAGTTACAGGTGGATTTCAGTGAGTTTTCCTCAAAATACAGGAGTTCTGCATGAAGTGTTCATTTTGGCCTTCTCTCGCTGAGAAAACGCTATTTGTGATCTGTGACACAAAACAGCCATAACTTTTCTTCAAAGTGAGTTTTCAGTCAAGTTTCAACCTGAAAGCATAGAGAGATGCATAAACTTGAAGTTACAGGTGTATTTCAGTGAGTTTTCATCAAAAAACAGGAGTTATGCATGAAGGGTTCATTTTGGCCTTCTCTCGCTGAAAAAACGCTATTTGAGACCTGCGACACAAAACAGCCATAACTTTTCTTCAAAGTGAGTTTTCAGTCAAGTTTCAACCTGAAAGCATAGAGAGATGCAGAAACTTGAAGTTACAGCTTGATTTCAGTGAGTTTTCATCAAAAAACAGGAGTTATGCATGAAGTGTTCATTTTGGCCTTCTCTCGCTGAGAAAACACTATTTGTGACCTGTGACACAAAACAGCCATAACTTTTGTTCAAAGTGAGTTTTCAGTCAAGTTTCAACCTGAAAGCATAGAAAGATGCAGAAACTTGAAGTTACAGCTTGATTTCAGTGAGTTTTCATCAAAAAACAGGAGTTATGCATGAAGTGTTCATTTTGGCCTTCTCTCGCTGAGAAAACACTATTTGTGACCTGTGACACAAAACAGCCATAACTTTTTTTAAAAGTGAGTTTTCAGTCAAGTTTCAACCTGAAAGCATAGAGAGATGCATAAACTTGAAGTTACAGGTGTATTTCAGTGAGTTTTCATCAAAAAACAGGAGTTATGCATGAAGGGTTCATTTTGGCATTCTCTCGCTGAGAAAACGCTATTTGAGACCTGCGACACAAAACAGCCATAACTTTTCTTCAAAGTGAGTTTTCAGTCAAGTTTCAACCTGAAAGCATAGAGAGATGCAGAAACTTGAAGTTACAGCTTGATTTCAGTGAGTTTTCATCAAAAAACAGGAGTTATGCATGAAGTGTTCATTTTGGCCTTCTCTCGCTGAGAAAACACTATTTGTGACCTGTGACACAAAACAGCCATAACTTTTGTTCAAAGTGAGTTTTCAGTCAAGTTTCAACCTGAAAGCATAGAAAGATGCAGAAACTTGAAGTTACAGCTTGATTTCAGTGAGTTTTCATCAAAAAACAGGAGTTATGCATGAAGTGTTCATTTTGGCCTTCTCTCGCTGAGAAAACACTATTTGTGACCTGTGACACAAAACAGCCATAACTTTTTTTAAAAGTGAGTTTTCAGTCAAGTTTAAACCTGAAAGCATAGAAAGATGCATAAACTTGAAGGTGGATTTCAGTGAGTTTTCATCAAAAAACAGGAGTTCTGCATGAATTGTTCATTTTGGCCTTCTCTCGCTAAGAAAACACTATTTGTGACCGGTGAAAAATTTTCAGCCATAACTTTTGTTCAAAGTGAGTTTTCAGTCAAGTTTCAACCTGAAAGCATAGAAACATGCATAAACTTGAAGTTACAGCTTGATTTCAGTGAGTTTTCATCAAAAACCAGGAGTTATGCATGAAGTGTTCATTTTGGCCTTCTCTCGCTGAGAAAACACTATTTGTGACCTGTGACACAAAACAGCCATAACTTTTGTTCAAAGTGAGTTTTCAGTCAAGTTTCAACCTGAAAGCATAGAAAGATGCATAAACTTGAAGTTACAGCTTGATTTCAGTGAGTTTTCATCAAAAAACAGGAGATATGCATGAAGTGTTCATTTTGGCCTTCTCTCGCTGAGAAAACGCTATTTGTGACCTGCAACACAAAACAGCCATAACTTTTCCTCAAAGTGAGTTTTCAGTCAAGTTTCCACCTGAAAGCATAGGAAGATGCATAAACTTGAAGTTACAGGTGGATTTCAGTGAGTTTTCATCAAAATACAGGAGTTCTGCATGAAGAGTTCATTTTGGCCTTCTCTCGCTTAGAAAACACTATTAGTGACCTGTGACAAAAAACAGCCATAACTTTTGTTCAAAGTGAGTTTTCAGTCAAGTTTCAACCTGAAAGTATAGAAAGATGCATAAACTTGAAGTTACAGCTTGATTTCAGTGAGTTTTCATCAAAAAACAGGAGTTATGCATGAGGTGTTCATTTTGGCCTTCTCTCGCTGAGAAAACACTATTTGTGACCTGTGACACAAAACAGCCATAACTTTTGTTCAAAGTGAGTTTTCAGTCAAGTTTCAACCTGAAAGCATAGAAAGATGCAAAAACTTGAAGGTACAGCTTGATTTCAGTGAGTTTTCAAAAAAAAAAAAAGGAGTTATGACATGAAGTGTTCATTTTGGCCTTCTCTCGCTGAGAAAACGCTATTTGTGATCTGTGACACAAAAATGCCATACCTTTTGTTCAAAGTGAGTTTTCAGTCAAGTTTCAACCTGAAAGCATAGAAAGATGCATAAACTTGAAGTTACAGCTTGATTTCAGTGAGTTTTCATCAAAAAACAGGAGTATTGCATGAAGTGTTCATTTTGGCCTTCTCTCGCTTAGAAAACACTATTTGTGACCTGTGACAAAAAACAGCCATAACTTTTGTTCAAAGTGAGTTTTCAGTCAAGTTTCAACCTGAAAGTATAGAAAGATGCATAAACTTGAAGTTATAGCTTGATTTCAGTGAGTTTTCATCAAAAAACAGGAGTTATGCATGAGGTGTTCATTTTGGCCTTCTCTCGCTGAGAAAACACTATTTGTGACCTGTGACACAAAACAGCCATAACTTTTGTTCAAAGTGAGTTTTCAGTCAAGTTTCAACCTGAAAGCATAGAAAGATGCATAAACTTGAAGTTACAGGTGGATTTCAGTGAGTTTTCATCAAAAAACAGGAGTTCTGCATGAAGTGTTCATTTTGGCCTTCTCTCGCTGAGAAAACACTATTTGTGACCTGTGACACAAAAAAGCCATAACTTTTGTTCAAAGTGAGTTTTCAGTCAAGTTTCAACCTGAAATCATAGAAAGATGCATAAACTTGAAGTTACAGGTAGATTTCAGTGTGTTTTCCTCAAAATACAGGAGTTCTGCATGAAGTGTTCATTTTGGCCTTCTCTCGCTGAGAAAACGCTATTTGTGACCTGTGACACAAAAAAGCCAGAACTTTTCTTCAAAGTGAGTTTTCAGTCAAGTTTCAACCTGAAAGCATAGAAAGATGCATAAACTTGAAGTTACAGGTGGATTTCAGTGAGTTTTCCTCAAAATACAGGAGTTCTGCATGAAGTGTTCATTTTGGCCTTCTCTCGCTTAGAAAACACTATGTGTGACCTGTGACAAAAAACAGCCATAACTTTTTTGAAAGTGAGTTTTCAGTCAAGTTTCAACCTGAAAGTATAGAAAGATGCATAAACTTGAAGTTACAGCTTGATTTCAGTGAGTTTTCATCAAAAAAAAGAAGTTATGCATGAGGTGTTCATTTTGGCCTTCTCTCGCTGAGAAAACACTATTTATGACCTGTGACACAAAACAGCCATAACTTTTGTTCAAAGTGAGTTTTCAGTCAAGTTTCAACCTGAAAGCATAGAAAGATGCAGAAACTTGAAGTTACAGCTTGATTTCAGTGAGTTTTCATCAAAAAACAGGAGTTATGCATGAAGTGTTCATTTTGGCCTTCTCTCGCTGAGAAAACACTATTTGTGACCTGTGACACAAAACAGCCATAACTTTTGTTCAAAGTGAGTTTTCAGTCAAGTTTCAACCTGAAAGCATAGAAAGATGCAGAAACTTGAAGTTACAGCTTGATTTCAGTGAGTTTTCATCAAAAAACAGGAGTTATGCATGAAGTGTTCATTTTGGCCTTCTCTCGCTGAGAAAACACTATTTGTGACCTGTGACACAAAACAGCCATAACTTTTTTTAAAAGTGAGTTTTCAGTCAAGTTTAAACCTGAAAGCATAGAAAGATGCATAAACTTGAAGGTGGATTTCAGTGAGTTTTCATCAAAAAACAGGAGTTCTGCATGAATTGTTCATTTTGGCCTTCTCTCGCTAAGAAAACACTATTTGTGACCGGTGAAAAATTTTCAGCCATAACTTTTGTTCAAAGTGAGTTTTCAGTCAAGTTTCAACCTGAAAGCATAGAAAGATGCATAAACTTGAAGTTACAGCTTGATTTCAGTGAGTTTTCATCAAAAAACAGGAGATATGCATGAAGTGTTCATTTTGGCCTTCTCTCGCTGAGAAAACGCTATTTGTGACCTGCAACACAAAACAGCCATAACTTTTCCTCAAAGTGAGTTTTCAGTCAAGTTTCCACCTGAAAGCATAGGAAGATGCATAAACTTGAAGTTACAGGTGGATTTCAGTGAGTTTTCATCAAAATACAGGAGTTCTGCATGAAGAGTTCATTTTGGCCTTCTCTCGCTTAGAAAACACTATTAGTGACCTGTGACAAAAAACAGCCATAACTTTTGTTCAAAGTGAGTTTTCAGTCAAGTTTCAACCTGAAAGTATAGAAAGATGCATAAACTTGAAGTTACAGCTTGATTTCAGTGAGTTTTCATCAAAAAACAGGAGTTATGCATGAGGTGTTCATTTTGGCCTTCTCTCGCTGAGAAAACACTATTTGTGACCTGTGACACAAAACAGCCATAACTTTTGTTCAAAGTGAGTTTTCAGTCAAGTTTCAACCTGAAAGCATAGAAAGATGCAAAAACTTGAAGGTACAGCTTGATTTCAGTGAGTTTTCAAAAAAAAAAAAAAGGAGTTATGACATGAAGTGTTCATTTTGGCCTTCTCTCGCTGAGAAAACGCTATTTGTGATCTGTGACACAAAAATGCCATACCTTTTGTTCAAAGTGAGTTTTCAGTCAAGTTTCAACCTGAAAGCATAGAAAGATGCATAAACTTGAAGTTACAGCTTGATTTCAGTGAGTTTTCATCAAAAAACAGGAGTATTGCATGAAGTGTTCATTTTGGCCTTCTCTCGCTTAGAAAACACTATTTGTGACCTGTGACAAAAAACAGCCATAACTTTTGTTCAAAGTGAGTTTTCAGTCAAGTTTCAACCTGAAAGTATAGAAAGATGCATAAACTTGAAGTTATAGCTTGATTTCAGTGAGTTTTCATCAAAAAACAGGAGTTATGCATGAGGTGTTCATTTTGGCCTTCTCTCGCTGAGAAAACACTATTTGTGACCTGTGACACAAAACAGCCATAACTTTTGTTCAAAGTGAGTTTTCAGTCAAGTTTCAACCTGAAAGCATAGAAAGATGCATAAACTTGAAGTTACAGGTGGATTTCAGTGAGTTTTCATCAAAAAACAGGAGTTCTGCATGAAGTGTTCATTTTGGCCTTCTCTCGCTGAGAAAACACTATTTGTGACCTGTGACACAAAAAAGCCATAACTTTTGTTCAAAGTGAGTTTTCAGTCAAGTTTCAACCTGAAATCATAGAAAGATGCATAAACTTGAAGTTACAGGTAGATTTCAGTGTGTTTTCCTCAAAATACAGGAGTTCTGCATGAAGTGTTCATTTTGGCCTTCTCTCGCTGAGAAAACGCTATTTGTGACCTGTGACACAAAAAAGCTAGAACTTTTCTTCAAAGTGAGTTTTCAGTCAAGTTTCAACCTGAAAGCATAGAAAGATGCATAAACTTGAAGTTACAGGTGGATTTCAGTGAGTTTTCCTCAAAATACAGGAGTTCTGCATGAAGTGTTCATTTTGGCCTTCTCTCGCTTAGAAAACACTATGTGTGACCTGTGACAAAAAACAGCCATAACTTTTTTGAAAGTGAGTTTTCAGTCAAGTTTCAACCTGAAAGTATAGAAAGATGCATAAACTTGAAGTTACAGCTTGATTTCAGTGAGTTTTCATCAAAAAAAAGAAGTTATGCATGAGGTGTTCATTTTGGCCTTCTCTCGCTGAGAAAACACTATTTATGACCTGTGACACAAAACAGCCATAACTTTTGTTCAAAGTGAGTTTTCAGTCAAGTTTCAACCTGAAAGCATAGAAAGATGCAGAAACTTGAAGTTACAGCTTGATTTCAGTGAGTTTTCATCAAAAAACAGGAGTTATGCATGAAGTGTTCATTTTGGCCTTCTCTCGCTGAGAAAACACTATTTGTGACCTGTGACACAAAACAGCCATAACTTTTGTTCAAAGTGAGTTTTCAGTCAAGTTTCAACCTGAAAGCATAGAAAGATGCAGAAACTTGAAGTTACAGCTTGATTTCAGTGAGTTTTCATCAAAAAACAGGAGTTATGCATGAAGTGTTCATTTTGGCCTTCTCTCGCTGAGAAAACACTATTTGTGACCTGTGACACAAAACAGCCATAACTTTTTTTAAAAGTGAGTTTTCAGTCAAGTTTAAACCTGAAAGCATAGAAAGATGCATAAACTTGAAGGTGGATTTCAGTGAGTTTTCATCAAAAAACAGGAGTTCTGCATGAATTGTTCATTTTGGCCTTCTCTCGCTAAGAAAACACTATTTGTGACCGGTGAAAAATTTTCAGCCATAACTTTTGTTCAAAGTGAGTTTTCAGTCAAGTTTCAACCTGAAAGCATAGAAACATGCATAAACTTGAAGTTACAGCTTGATTTCAGTGAGTTTTCATCAAAAACCAGGAGTTATGCATGAAGTGTTCATTTTGGCCTTCTCTCGCTGAGAAAACGCTATTTGTGACCTGCGACACAAAACAGCCATAACTTTTCTTCAAAGTGAGTTTTCAGTCAAGTTTCCACCTGAAAGCATAGGAAGATGCATAAACTTGAAGTTACAGGTGGATTTCAGTGAGTTTTCATCAAAATACAGGAGTTCTGCATGAAGAGTTCATTTTGGCCTTCTCTCGCTTAGAAAACACTATTTGTGACCTGTGACAAAAAACAGCCATAACTTTTGTTCAAAGTGAGTTTTCAGTCAAGTTTCAACCTGAAAGTATAGAAAGATGCATAAACTTGAAGTTACAGCTTGATTTCAGTGAGTTTTCATCAAAAAACAGGAGTTATGCATGAGGTGTTCATTTTGGCCTTCTCTCGCTGAGAAAACACTATTTGTGACCTGTGACACAAAACAGCCATAACTTTTGTTCAAAGTGAGTTTTCAGTCAAGTTTCAACCTGAAAGCATAGAAAGATGCATAAACTTGAAGGTACAGCTTGATTTCAGTGAGTTTTCAAAAAAAAAAAAAAGGAGTTATGACATGAAGTGTTCATTTTGGCCTTCTCTCGCTGAGAAAACGCTATTTGTGATCTGTGACACAAAAATGCCATACCTTTTGTTCAAAGTGAGTTTTCAGTCAAGTTTCAACCTGAAAGCATAGAAAGATGCATAAACTTGAAGTTACAGCTTGATTTCAGTGAGTTTTCATCAAAAAACAGGAGTTATGCATGAGGTGTTCATTTTGGCCTTCTCTCGCTGAGAAAACACTATTTGTGACCTGTGACACAAAACAGCCATAACTTTTGTTCAAAGTGAGTTTTCAGTCAAGTTTCAACCTGAAAGCATAGAAAGATGCATAAACTTGAAGTTACAGGTGGATTTCAGTGAGTTTTCATCAAAAAACAGGAGTTCTGCATGAAGTGTTCATTTTGGCCTTCTCTCGCTGAGAAAACACTATTTGTGACCTGTGACACAAAAAAGCCATAACTTTTGTTCAAAGTGAGTTTTCAGTCAAGTTTCAACCTGAAATCATAGAAAGATGCATAAACTTGAAGTTACAGGTAGATTTCAGTGTGTTTTCCTCAAAATACAGGAGTTCTGCATGAAGTGTTCATTTTGGCCTTCTCTCGCTGAGAAAACGCTATTTGTGACCTGTGACACAAAAAAGCCAGAACTTTTCTTCAAAGTGAGTTTTCAGTCAAGTTTCAACCTGAAAGCATAGAAAGATGCATAAACTTGAAGTTACAGGTGGATTTCAGTGAGTTTTCCTCAAAATACAGGAGTTCTGCATGAAGTGTTCATTTTGGCCTTCTCTCGCTTAGAAAACGCTATTTGTGACCTGCGACACAAAACAGTCATAACTTTTGTTCAAAGTAAGTTTTCAGTCAAGTTTCAACCTGAAAGCATAGAAAGATGCATAAACTTGAAGTTACAGCTTGATTTCAGTGAGTTTTCATCAAAAAACAGGAGTTATGCATGAAGTGTTCATTTTGGCCTTCTCTCGCTGAGAAAACACTATTTGTGACCTGTGACAAAAAACAGCCATAACTTTTGTTCAAAGTGAGTTTTCAGTCAAGTTTCAACCTGAAAGTATAGAAAGATGCATAAACTTGAAGTTACAGCTTGATTTCAGTGAGTTTTCATCAAAAAACAGGAGTTATGCATGAGGTGTTCATTTTGGCCTTCTCTCGCTGAGAAAACACTATTTGTGACCTGTGACACAAAACAGCCATAACTTTTGTTCAAAGTGAGTTTTCAGTCAAGTTTCAACCTGAAAGCATAGAAAGATGCATAAACTTGAAGGTACAGCTTGATTTCAGTGAGTTTTCAAAAAAAAAAAAAGGAGTTATGACATGAAGTGTTCATTTTGGCCTTCTCTCGCTGAGAAAACGCTATTTGTGATCTGTGACACAAAAATGCCATACCTTTTGTTCAAAGTGAGTTTTCAGTCAAGTTTCAACCTGAAAGCATAGAAAGATGCATAAACTTGAAGTTACAGCTTGATTTCAGTGAGTTTTCATCAAAAAACAGGAGTATTGCATGAAGTGTTCATTTTGGCCTTCTCTCGCTTAGAAAACACTATTTGTGACCTGTGACAAAAAACAGCCATAACTTTTGTTCAAAGTGAGTTTTCAGTCAAGTTTCAACCTGAAAGTATAGAAAGATGCATAAACTTGAAGTTATAGCTTGATTTCAGTGAGTTTTCATCAAAAAACAGGAGTTATGCATGAGGTGTTCATTTTGGCCTTCTCTCGCTGAGAAAACACTATTTGTGACCTGTGACACAAAACAGCCATAACTTTTGTTCAAAGTGAGTTTTCAGTCAAGTTTCAACCTGAAAGCATAGAAAGATGCATAAACTTGAAGTTACAGGTGGATTTCAGTGAGTTTTCATCAAAATACAGGAGTTCTGCATGAAGTGTTCATTTTGGCCTTCTCTCGCTGAGAAAACGCTATTTGTGATCTGTGACACAAAAATGCCATACCTTTTCTTCAAAGTGAGTTTTCAGTCAAGTTTCAACCTGAAAGCATAGAAAGATGCATAAACTTGAAGTTACAGGTGGATTTCAGTGAGTTTTCCTCAAAATACAGGAGTTCTGCATGAAGTGTTCATTTTGGCATTTTCTCGCTGAGAAAACGCTATTTGTGACCTGTGACACAAAACAGCCATAACTTTTGTTCAAAGTAAGTTTTCAGTCAAGTTTCAACCTGAAAGCATAGAAAGATGCATAAACTTGAAGTTACAGCTTGATTTCAGTAAGTTTTCATCAAAAAACAGGAGTTATGCATGAAGTGTTCATTTTGGCCTTCTCTCGCTGAGAAAACACTATTTGTGACCTGTGACACAAAACAGCCATAACTTTTGTTCAAAGTGAGTTTTCAGTCAAGTTTCAACCTGAAAGCATAGAAAGATGCATAAACTTGAAGTTACAGGTGGATTTCAGTGAGTTTTCATCAAAAAACAGGAGTTATGCATTAAGGGTTCATTTTGGCCTTCTCTCGCTGAGAAAACGCTTTTTGAGACCTGCGACACAAAACAGCCATAACTTTTCTTCAAAGTGAGTTTTCAGTCAAGTTTCCACCTGAAAGCATAGGAAGATGCATAAACTTGAAGTTACAGGTGGATTTCAGTGAGTTTTCATCAAAATACAGGAGTTCTGCATGAAGTGTTCATTTTGGCCTTCTCTAGCTTGGAAAACACTATTTGTGACCTGTGACAAAAAACAGCCATAACTTTTCTTCAAAGTGAGTTTTCAGTCAAGTTTCAACCTGAAAGCATAGAAAGATGCATAAACTTGAAGTTACAGGTGGTTTTCAGTGAGTTTTCCTCAAAATACAGGAGTTCTGCATGAAGTGTTCATTTTGGCCTTCTCTCGCTGAGAAAACGCTATTTGTGACCTGCGACACAAAACAGCCATAACTTTTCTTCAAAGTGAGTTTTCAGTCAAGTTTCCACCTGAAAGCATAGGAAGATGCATAAACTTGAAGTTACAGGTGGATTTCAGTGAGTTTTCATCAAAATACAGGAGTTCTGCATGAAGTGTTGATTTTGGCCTTCTCTCGCTTAGAAAACACTATTTGTGACCTGTGACAACAAACAGCCATAACTTTTGTTCAAAGTGAGTTTTCAGTCAAGTTTCAACCTGAAAGTATAGAAGGATGCATAAACTTGAAGTTACAGCTTGATTTCAGTGAGTTTTCATCAAAAAACAGGAGTTCTGCATGAAGTGTTCATTTTGGCCTTCTCTCGCTGAGAAAACACTATTTGTGACCTGTGACACAAAAAAGCCATAACTTTTGTTCAAAGTGAGTTTTCAGTCAAGTTTCAACCTGAAAGCATAGAAAGATGCATAAACTTGAAGTTACAGGTGGATTTCAGTGAGTTTTCATCAAAAAACAGGAGTTATGCATGAGGTGTTCATTTTGGCCTTCTCTCGCTGAGAAAACACTATTTGTGACCTGCGACACAAAACAGCCATAACTTTTGTTCAAAGTGAGTTTTCAGTCAAGTTTCAACCTGAAAGCATAGAAAGATGCATAAACTTGAAGTTACAGGTGGATTTCAGTGAGTTTTCATCAAAAAACAGGAGTTCTGCATGAAGTGTTCATTTTGGCCTTCTCTCGCTGAGAAAACACTATTTGTGACCTGTGACAAAAAACAGCCATAACTTTTCTTCAAAGTGAGTTTTCAGTCAAGTTTCAACCTGAAAGCATAGAAAGATGCATAAACTCTAAGTTACAGCTTGATTTCAGTGAGTTTTCATCAAAAAACAGGAGTTATGCATGAAGTGTTCATTTTGGCCTTCTCTCGCTGAAAAAACGCTATTTGTGACCTGTGACACAAAAATGCCATAACTTTTGTTCAAAGTGAGTTTTCAGTCAAGTTTCAACCTGAAAGCATAGAAAGATGCATAAACTTGAAGTTACAGGTGAATTTAAGTGAGTTTTCCTCAAAATACGGGAGTTCTGCATGAAGTGTTCATTTTGGCATTTTCTCGCTGAGAAAACGCTATTTGTGACCTGCGACACAAAACAGCCATAACTTTTGTTCAAAGTGAGTTTTAAGTCAAGTTTCAACCTGAAAGTACATAAAGATGCATAAACTTAAAGTTACAGCTTGATTTCAGTGAGTTTTCATCAAAAAACAGGAGTTATGCATGAAGTGTTTATTTTGGCCTTCTCTCGCTGAGAAAACACTATTTGTGACCTGTGACACAAAACAGCCATAACTTTTGTTCAAAGTGAGTTTTCAGTCAAGTTTCAACCTGAAAGCATAGAAAGATGCATAAACTTGAAGTTACAGGTGGATTTCAGTGAGTTTTCATCAAAATACAGGAGTTCTGCATGAAGTGTTCATTTTGGCCTTCTCTCGCTGAGAAAACGCTATTTGTGACCTGTGACAAAAAACAGCCATAACTTTTGTTCAAAGTGAGTTTTCAGTCAAGTTTCAACCTGAAAGCATAGAAAGATGCATAAACTTGAAGTTACAGGTGGATTTCAGTGAGTTTTCATCAAAATACAGGAGTTCTGCATGAAGTCTTCATTTTGGCCTTCTCTCGCTGAGAAAACACTACAATAGACCTGCGACACAAAACAGCCATAACTTTTGTTCAAAGTGAGTTTTCAGTCAAGTTTCAACCTGAAAGCATAGAAAGATGCATAAACTTGAAGTTACAGGTGGATTTCAGTGAGTTTTCATCAAAATACAGGAGTTCTGCATGAAGTCTTCATTTTGGCCTTCTCTCGCTGAAAAAACGCTATTTGTGACCTGTGACACAAAAATGCCATAACTTTTGTTCAAAGTGAGTTTTCAGTCAAGTTTCAACCTGAAAGCATAGAAAGATGCATAAACTTGAAGTTTCAGCTTGATTTCAGTGAGTTTTCATCAAAAAACAGGAGTTATATATGAAGTGTTCATTTTGGCCTTCTCTCGCTGAGAAAACACTATTTGTGACCTGTGACACAAAAAAGCCATAACTTTTCTTCAAAGTGAGTTTTTAGTCAAGTTTCAACCTGAAAGCATAGAAAGATGCATAAACTTGAAGTTACAGGTGGATTTCAGTGAGTTTTCATCAAAAAACAGGAGTTCTGCATTAAGTGTTCATTTTGGCCTTCTCTCGCTGAGAAAACACTATTTGTGACCTGTGACAAAAAACAGCCATAACTTTTCTTCAAAGTGAGTTTTCAGTCAAGTTTCAACCTGAAAGCATAGAAAGATGCATAAACTCTAAGTTACAGCTTGATTTCAGTGAGTTTTCATCAAAAAACAGGAGTTATGCATGAAGTGTTCATTTTGGCCTTCTCTCGCTGAGAAAACACTATTTGTGACCTGTGACACAAAACAGCCATAACTTTTGTTCAAAGTGAGTTTTCAGTCAAGTTTCAACCTGAAAGCATAGAAAGATGCATAAACTTGAAGTTACAGGTGGATTTCAGTGAGTTTTCATCAAAATACAGGAGTTCTGCATGAAGTCTTCATTTTGGCCTTCTCTCGCTGAAAAAACGCTATTTGTGACCTGTGACACAAAAATGCCATAACTTTTGTTCAAAGTGAGTTTTCAGTCAAGTTTCAACCTGAAAGCATAGAAAGATGCATAAACTTGAAGTTACAGGTGAATTTAAGTGAGTTTTCCTCAAAATACAGGAGTTCTGCATGAAGTGTTCATTTTGGCATTTTCTCGCTGAGAAAACGCTATTTGTGACCTGCGACACAAAACAGCCATAACTTTTGTTCAAAGTGAGTTTTAAGTCAAGTTTCAACCTGAAAGTATATAAAGATGCATAAACTTAAAGTTACAGCTTGATTTCAGTGAGTTTTCATCAAAAAACAGGAGTTATGCATGAAGTGTTTATTTTTGCCTTCTCTCGCTGAGAAAACACTATTTGTGACCTGTGACACAAAACAGCCATAACTTTTGTTCAAAGTGAGTTTTCAGTCAAGTTTCAACCTGAAAGCATAGAAAGATGCATAATCTTGAAGTTACAGGTGGATTTCAGTGAGTTTTCATCAAAATACAGGAGATCTGCATGAAGTGTTCATTTTGGCCTTCTCTCGCTGAGAAAACGCTATTTGTGACCTGTGACAAAAAACAGCCATAACTTTTGTTCAAAGTGAGTTTTCAGTCAAGTTTCGACCTGAAAGCATAGAAAGATGCATAAACTTGAAGTTACAGGTGGATTTCAGTGAGTTTTCATCAAAATACAGGAGTTCTGCATGAAGTCTTCATTTTGGCCTTCTCTCGCTGAGAAAACGCTACAATAGACCTGCGACACAAAACAGCCATAACTTTTGTTCAAAGTGAGTTTTCAGTCAAGTTTCAACCTGAAAGCATAGAAAGATGCATAAACTTGAAGTTACAGGTGGATTTCAGTGAGTTTTCATCAAAATACAGGAGTTCTGCATGAAGTGTTCATTTTGGCATTTTCTCGCTGAGAAAACGCTATTTGTGACCTGCGACACAAAACAGCCATAACTTTTGTTCAAAGTGAGTTTTAAGTCAAGTTTCAACCTGAAAGTATATAAAGATGCATAAACTTAAAGTTACAGCTTGATTTCAGTGAGTTTTCATCAAAAAACAGGAGTTATGCATGAAGTGTTTATTTTGGCCTTCTCTCGCTGAGAAAACACTATTTGTGACCTGTGACACAAAACAGCCATAACTTTTGTTCAAAGTGAGTTTTCAGTCAAGTTTCAACCTGAAAGCATAGAAAGATGCATAAACTTGAAGGTACAGCTTGATTTCAGTGAGTTTTCATCAAAATACAGGAGTTCTGCATGAAGTCTTCATTTTGGCCTTCTCTCGCTTAGAAAACACTATTTGTGACCTGTTACAAAAAACAGCCATAACTTTTCTTCAAAGTGAGTTTTCAGTCAAGTTTCAACCTGAAAGCATAGAAAGATGCATAAACTTGAAGTTACAGGTGGATTTCAGTGAGTTTTCCTCAAAATACAGGAGTTCTGCATGAAGTGTTCATTTTGGCCTTCTCTCGCTGAGAAAACGCTATTTGTGACCTGTGACACAAAACAGCCATAACTTTTCTTCAAAGTGAGTTTTCAGTCAAGTTTCCACCTGAGAGCATAGGAAGATGCATAAACTTGAAGTTACAGGTGGATTTCAGTGAGTTTTCATCAAAATACAGGAGTTCTGCATGAAGTCTTCATTTTGGCCTTCTCTCGCTGAGAAAACACTATTTGTGACCTGTGACACAAAACAGCCATAACTTTTGTTCAAAGTGAGTTTTCAGTCAAGTTTCAAACTGAAAGCATAGAAAGATGCATAAACTTGAAGTTACAGGTGGATTTCAGTGAGTTTTCATCAAAATACAGGAGTTCTGCATGAAGTGTTCATTTTGGCCTTCTCTCGCTGAGAAAACGCTATTTGTGATCTGTGACACAAAAATGCCATACCTTTTCTTCAAAGTGAGTTTTCAGTCAAGTTTCAACCTGAAAGCATAGAAAGATGCATAAACTTGAAGTTACAGGTGGATTTCAGTGAGTTTTCCTCAAAATACAGGAGTTCTGCATGAAGTGTTCATTTTGGCATTTTCTCGCTGAGAAAACGCTATTTGTGACCTGTGACACAAAACAGCCATAACTTTTGTTCAAAGTAAGTTTTCAGTCAAGTTTCAACCTGAAAGCATAGAAAGATGCATAAACTTGAAGTTACAGGTGGATTTCAGTGAGTTTTCATCAAAATACAGGAGTTCTGCATGAAGTCTTCATTTTGGCCTTCTCTCGCTGAGAAAACGCTACAATAGACCTGCGACACAAAACAGCCATAACTTTTGTTCAAAGTGAGTTTTCAGTCAAGTTTCAACCTGAAAGCATAGAAAGATGCATAAACTTGAAGTTACAGGTGGATTTCAGTGAGTTTTCATCAAAATACAGGAGTTCTGCATGAAGTGTTCATTTTGGCTTTCTCTCGCTGAAAAAACGCTATTTGTTACCTGTGACACAAAAATGCCATAACTTTTGTTCAAAGTGAGTTTTCAGTCAAGTTTCAACCTGAAAGCATAGAAAGATGCATAAACTTGAAGTTTCAGCTTGATTTCAGTGAGTTTTCATCAAAAAACAGGAGTTATGCATGAAGTGTTCATTTTGGCCTTCTCTCGCTGAGAAAACACTATTTGTGACCTGTGACACAAAAAAGCCATAACTTTTCTTCAAAGTGAGTTTTCAGTCAAGTTTCAACCTGAAAGCATAGAAAGATGCATAAACTTGAAGTTACAGGTGGATTTCAGTGAGTTTTCATCAAAAAACAGGAGTTCTGCATTAAGTGTTCATTTTGGCCTTCTCTCGCTGAGAAAACACTATTTGTGACCTGTGACAAAAAACAGCCATAACTTTTCTTCAAAGTGAGTTTTCAGTCAAGTTTCAACCTGAAAGCATAGAAAGATGCATAAACTCTAAGTTACAGCTTGATTTCAGTGAGTTTTCATCAAAAAACAGGAGTTATGCATGAAGTGTTCATTTTGGCCTTCTCTCGCTGAGAAAACACTATTTGTGACCTGCGACACAAAACAGCCATAACTTTTGTTCAAAGTGAGTTTTCAGTCAAGTTTCAACCTGAAAGTATAGAAAGATGCATAAACTTGAAGTTACAGGTGGATTTCAGTGAGTTTTCATCAAAATACAGGAGTTCTGCATGAAGTGTTCATTTTGGCCTTCTCTCGCTGAGAAAACGCTATTTGTGACCTGTGACAAAAAACAGCCATAACTTTTGTTCAAAGTGAGTTTTCAGTCAAGTTTCAACCTGAAAGCATAGAAAGATGCATAAACTTGAAGTTACAGGTGGATTTCAGTGAGTTTTCCTAAAAATACAGGAGTTCTGCATGAAGTGTTCATTTTGGCCTTCTCTCGCTGAGAAAACGCTACAATAGACCTGCAACACAAAACAGCCATAACTTTTCTTCAAAGTGAGTTTTCAGTCAATTTTCAACCTGAAAGCATAGAAAGATGCATAAACTTGAAGTTACAGGTGGATTTCAGTGAGTTTTCATCAAAATACAGGAGTTCTGCATGACGTGTTCATTTTGGCCTTCTCTCGTTGAGAAAACGCTATTTGTGACCTGTGACACAAAAATGCCATAACTTTTGTTCAAAGTGAGTTTTCAGTCAAGTTTCAACCTGAAAGTATAGAAAGATGCATAAACTTGAAGTTACAGCTTGATTTCAGTGAGTTTTCATCAAAAAACAGGAGTTATGCATGAGGTGTTCATTTTGGCCTTCTCTCGCTGAGAAAACGCTTTTTGTGACCTGCTACACAAAACAGCCATAACTTTTGTTCAAAGTGAGTTTTCAGTCAAGTTTCAACCTGAAAGTATGGAAAGATGCATAAACTTGAAGTTACAGGTAGATTTCAGTGTGTTTTCCTCAAAATACAGGAATTCTGCATGAAGTGTTCATTTTGGCCTTCTCTCGCTGAGAAAACGCTATTTGTGACCTGTGACACAAAAAAGCCATAACTTTTGTTCAAAGTGAGTTTTCAGTCAAGTTTCAACCTGAAAGCATAGAAAGATGCATAAACTTGAAGTTACAGGTAGATTTCAGTGTGTTTTCCTCAAAATACAGGAGTTCTGCATGAAGTGTTCATTTTGGCCTTCTCTCGCTGAGAAAACACTATTTGTGACCTGTGACACAAAACAGCCATAGCTTTTTTTCAAAGTGAGTTTTCAGTCAAGTTTCAACCTGAAAGCATAGAAAGATACATAAACTTGAAGTTACAGCTTGATTTCAGTGAGTTTTCATCAAAAAACAGGAGTTATGCATGAAGTGTTCATTTTGGCCTTCTCTCGCTGAGAAAACACTATTTGTGACCTGTGACACAAAAAAGCCATAACTTTTGTTCAAAGTGAGTTTTCAGTCAAGTTTCAACCTGAAAGCATAGAAAGATGCATAAACTTGAAGTTACAGCTTGATTTCAGTGAGTTTTCATCAAAAAACAGGAGTTCTGCATGAAGTGTTCATTTTGGCCTTCTCTCGCTGAGAAAACACTATTTGTGACCTGTGACACAAAACAGCCATAACTTTTGTTCAAAGTGAGTTTTCAGTCAAGTTTCCACCTGAAAGCATAGAAAGATGCATAAACTTGAAGTTTCAGCTTGATTTCAGTGAGTTTTCATCAAAAAACAGGAGTTATATATGAAGTGTTCATTTTGGCCTTCTCTCGCTGAGAAAACACTATTTGTGACCTGTGACACAAAAAAGCCATAACTTTTCTTCAAAGTGAGTTTTCAGTCAAGTTTCAACCTGAAAGCATAGAAAGATGCATAAACTTGAAGTTACAGGTGGATTTCAGTGAGTTTTCATCAAAAAACAGGAGTTCTGCATTAAGTGTTCATTTTGGCCTTCTCTCGCTGAGAAAACACTATTTGTGACCTGTGACAAAAAACAGCCATAACTTTTCTTCAAAGTGAGTTTTCAGTCAAGTTTCAACCTGAAAGCATAGAAAGATGCATAAACTCTTAGTTACAGCTTGATTTCAGTGAGTTTTCATCAAAAAACAGGAGTTATGCATGAAGTGTTCATTTTGGCCTTCTCTCGCTGAGAAAACACTATTTGTGACCTGTGACACAAAACAGCCATAACTTTTGTTCAAAGTGAGTTTTCAGTCAAGTTTCAACCTGAAAGCATAGAAAGATACATAAACTTGAAGTTACAGCTTGATTTCAGTGAGTTTTCATCAAAAAACAGGAGTTATGCATGAAGTGTTCATTTTGGCCTTCTCTCGCTGAGAAAACACTATTTGTGACCTGTGACACAAAAAAGCCATAACTTTTGTTCAAAGTGAGTTTTCAGTCAAGTTTCAACCTGAAAGCATAGAAAGATGCATAAACTTGAAGTTACAGCTTGATTTCAGTGAGTTTTCATCAAAAAACAGGAGTTCTGCATGAAGTGTTCATTTTGGCCTTCTCTCGCTGAGAAAACACTATTTGTGACCTGTGACACAAAACAGCCATAACTTTTGTTCAAAGTGAGTTTTCAGTCAAGTTTCCACCTGAAAGCATAGAAAGATGCATAAACTTGAAGTTACAGGTGGATTTCAGTGAGTTTTCATCAAAATACAGGAGTTCTGCATGAAGTGTTCATTTTGGACTTCTCTCGCTGAGAAAACGCTATTTGTGACCTGTGACACAAAACAGCCATAACTTTTGTTCAAAGTGAGTTTTCAGTCAAGTTTCAACCTGAAAGCATAGAAAGATGCATAAACTTGAAGTTACAGCTTGATTTCAGTGAGTTTTCATCAAAAAACAGGATTTATGCATGAAGTGTTCATTTTGGCCTTGTCTCGCTGAGAAAACACAATTTGTGACCTGTGACACAAAACAGCCATAACTTTTGTTCAAAGTGAGTTTTCAGTCAAGTTTCAACCTGAAAGCATAGAAAGATGCAGAAACTTGAAGTTACAGCTTGATTTCAGTGAGTTTTCATCAAAAAACAGGAGTTATGCATGAAGTGTTCATTTTGGCCTTCTCTCGCTGAGAAAACGCTATTTGTGACCTGTGACACAAAACAGCCATAACTTTTGTTCAAAGTGAGTTTTCAGTCAAGTTTCAACCTGAAAGCATAGAAAGATGCATAAACTTGAAGTTACAGGTGGATTTCAGTGAGTTTTCATCAAAATACAGGAGTTCTGCATGAAGTGTTCATTTTGGCCTTCTCTCGCTGAGAAAACGCTATTTGTGACCTGTGACACAAAAATGCCATAACTTTTTTTAAAAATGAGTTTTCAGTCAAGTTTCAACCTGAAAGCATAGAAAGATGCATAAACTTGAAGTTACAGGTGGATTTCAGTGAGTTTTCCTCAAAATACAGGAGTTCTGCATGACGTGTTCATTTTGGCCTTCTCTCGCTGAGAAAACGCTATTTGTGACCTGTGACACAAAACAGCCATAACTTTTCTTCAAAGTGAGTTAACAGTCAAGTTTCAACCTGAAAGCATAGAAAGATGCATAAACTCTAAGTTACAGCTTGATTTCAGTGAGTTTTCATCAAAATACAGGAGTTCTGCATGAAGTGTTCATTTTGGCCTTCTCTCGCTGAGAAAACACTATTTGTGACCTGTGACACAAAAAAGCCATAACTTTTGTTCAAAGTGAGTTTTCAGTCAAGTTTCAACCTGAAACCATAGAAAGATGCATAAACTTGAAGTTACAGGTGGATTTCAGTGAGTTTTCATCAAAAAACAGGAGTTCTGCATGAAGTGTTCATTTTGGCCTTCTCTCGCTGAGAAAACGCTATTTGTGACCTGTGACAAAAAACAGCCATAATTTTTGTTCAAAGTGAGTTTTCAGTCAAGTTTCAACCTGAAAGCATAGAAAGATGCAGAAACTTGAAGTTACAGCTTGATTTCAGTGAGTTTTCATCAAAAAACAGGAGTTATGCATGAAGTGTTTATTTTGGCCTTCTCTCGCTGAGAAAACGCTATTTGTGACCTGTGACACAAAACAGCCATAACTTTTGTTCAAAGTGAGTTTTCAGTCAAGTTTCAACCTGAAAGCATAGAAAGATACATAAACTTGAAGTTACAGGTGGATTTCAGTGAGTTTTCATCAAAATACAGGAGTTCTGCATGAAGTGTTCATTTTGGCCTTCTCTCGCTGAGAAAACGCTATTTGTGACCTGTGACACAAAACAGCCATGACTTTTCTTTTAAGTGAGTTTACAGTCAAGTTTCAACCTGAAAGCATAGAAAGATGCATAAACTCTAAGTTACAGCTTGATTTCAGTGAGTTTTCATCAAAAAACAGGAGTTATGCATGAAGTGTTTATTTTTGGCCTTCTCTCGCTGAGAAAACACTGTTTGTGAACTGCGACACAAAAAAGCCATAACTTTTGTTCAAAGTGAGTTTTCAGTCAAGTTTCAACCTGAAAGCATAGAAAGATGCATAAACTTGAAGTTACAGCTTGATTTCAGTTAGTTTTCATCAAAAAACAGGAGTTCTGCATGAAGTGTTCATTTTGGTCTTCTCTCGCTGAGAAAACGCTATTAGTGACCTGTGACACCAAACAGCCATAACTTTTGTTCAAAGTGAGTTTTCAGTCAAGTTTCAACCTGAAAGCATAGAAAGATGCATAAACTTGAAGTTACAGGTGGATTTCAGTGAGTTTTCATCAAAATACAGGAGTTCTGCATGAAGTGTTCATTTTGGCCTTCTCTCGCTGAGAAAACGCTATTTGTGACCTATGATACAAAAATGCCATAACTTTTGTTCAAAGTGAGTTTTCAGTCAAGTTTCAACCTGAAAGCATAGAAAGATGCATAAACTTGAAGTTACAGGTGGATTTCAGTGAGTTTTCATCAAAATACAGGAGTTATGCATGAAGTGTTCATTTTGGCCTTCTCTTGCTGAGAAAACGCTATTTGTGACCTGTGACACAAAAAAGCCATAACTTTTGTTCAAAGTGAGTTTTCAGTCAAGTTTCAACCTGAAAGCATAGAAAGATGCATAAACTTGAAGTTACAGCTTGATTTCAGTGAGTTTTCATCAAAAACCCGGAGTTATGCATGAAGTGTTCATTTTGGCCTTCTCTCACTGAGAAAACACTATTTGTGACCTGTGACACAAAACAGCCATAACTTTTGTTCAAAGTGAGTTTTCAGTCAAGTTTCAAACTGAAAGCATAGAAAGATGCATAAGCTTGAAGTTACAGCTTGATTTCAGTGAAGTTTCATCAAAGTACAGGATTTATGCATGAAGTGTTAATTTTGGCCTTCTCTCGCAGAGAAAACACTATTTGTGACCTGTGACACAAAACAGCCATAACTTTTTTTAAAAGTGACTTTTCAGTCAAGTTTCAACCTGAATGCATAGAAAGATGCATAAACTTGAAGTTACAGGTGGATTTCAGTGAGTTTTCCTCAAAATACAGGAGTTCTGCATGAAGTGTTCATTTTGGCCTTCTCTCGCTGAGAAAACGCTATTTGTGACCTGTGACACAAAACAGCCATAACTTTTGTTCAAAGTGAGTTTTCAGTCAAGTTTCAACCTGAAAGCATAGAAAGATGCATAAACTTGAAGTTACAGGTGGATTTCAGTGAGTTTTCATCAAAATACAGGAGTTCTGCATGAAGTGTTCATTTTGGCCTTCTCTCGCTGAGAAAACGCTATTTGTGACCTGTGACACAAAAATGCCATAACTTTTTTTAAAAATGAGTTTTCAGTCAAGTTTCAACCTGAAAGCATAGAAAGATGCATAAACTTGAAGTTACAGGTGGATTTCAGTGAGTTTTCATCAAAATACAGGAGTTCTGCATGACGTGTTCATTTTGGCCTTCTCTCGCTGAGAAAACGCTATTTGTGACCTGTGACACAAAACAGCCATAACTTTTCTTCAAAGTGAGTTAACAGTCAAGTTTCAACCTGAAAGCATAGAAAGATGCATAAACTCTAAGTTACAGCTTGATTTCAGTGAGTTTTCATCAAAATACAGGAGTTCTGCATGAAGTGTTCATTTTGGCCTTCTCTCGCTGAGAAAACACTATTTGTGACCTGTGACACAAAAAAGCCATAACTTTTGTTCAAAGTGAGTTTTCAGTCAAGTTTCAACCTGAAAGCATAGAAAGATGCATAAACTTGAAGTTACAGGTGGATTTCAGTGAGTTTTCATCAAAAAACAGGAGTTCTGCATGAAGTGTTCATTTTGGCCTTCTCTCGCTGAGAAAACGCTATTTGTGACCTGTGACAAAAAACAGCCATAACTTTTGTTCAAAGTGAGTTTTCAGTCAAGTTTCAACCTGAAAGCATAGAAAGATGCAGAAACTTGAAGTTACAGCTTGATTTCAGTGAGTTTTCATCAAAAAACAGGAGTTATGCATGAAGTGTTTATTTTGGCCTTCTCTCGCTGAGAAAACGCTATTTGTGACCTGTGACACAAAACAGCCATAACTTTTGTTCAAAGTGAGTTTTCAGTCAAGTTTCAACCTGAAAGCATAGAAAGATACATAAACTTGAAGTTACAGGTGGATTTCAGTGAGTTTTCATCAAAATACAGGAGTTCTGCATGAAGTGTTCATTTTGGCCTTCTCTCGCTGAGAAAACGCTATTTGTGACCTGTGACACAAAACAGCCATGACTTTTCTTTTAAGTGAGTTTACAGTCAAGTTTCAACCTGAAAGCATAGAAAGATGCATAAACTCTAAGTTACAGCTTGATTTCAGTGAGTTTTCATCAAAAAACAGGAGTTATGCATGAAGTGTTTATTTTTGGCCTTCTCTCGCTGAGAAAACACTGTTTGTGAACTGCGACACAAAAAAGCCATAACTTTTGTTCAAAGTGAGTTTTCAGTCAAGTTTCAACCTGAAAGCATAGAAAGATGCATAAACTTGAAGTTACAGCTTGATTTCAGTTAGTTTTCATCAAAAAACAGGAGTTCTGCATGAAGTGTTCATTTTGGCCTTCTCTCGCTGAGAAACACTATTTGTTTCCTGTGACACAAAACAGCAATAACTTTTGTTCAAAGTGAGTTTTCAGTCAAGTTTCAACCTGAAAGCATAGAAAGATGCATAAACTTGAAGTTACAGGTGGATTTCAGTGAGTTTTCATCAAAATACAGGAGTTCTGCATGAAGTGTTCATTTTGGTCTTCTCTCGCTGAGAAAACGCTATTAGTGACCTGTGACACCAAACAGCCATAACTTTTGTTCAAAGTGAGTTTTCAGTCAAGTTTCAACCTGAAAGCATAGAAAGATGCATAAACTTGAAGTTACAGGTGGATTTCAGTGAGTTTTCATCAAAATACAGGAGTTCTGCATGAAGTGTTCATTTTGGCCTTCTCTCGCTGAGAAAACGCTATTTGTGACCTATGATACAAAAATGCCATAACTTTTTTTAAAAGTGAGTTTTCAGTCAAGTTTCAACCTTAAAGCATAGAAAGATGCATAAACTTGAAGTTACAGGTGGATTTCAGTGAGTTTTCATCAAAATACAGGAGTTATGCATGAAGTGTTCATTTTGGCCTTCTCTTGCTGAGAAAACGCTATTTGTGACCTGTGACACAAAAAAGCCATAACTTTTGTTCAAAGTGAGTTTTCAGTCAAGTTTCAACCTGAAAGCATAGAAAGATGCATAAACTTGAAGTTACAGCTTGATTTCAGTGAGTTTTCATCAAAAACCCGGAGTTATGCATGAAGTGTTCATTTTGGCCTTCTCTCACTGAGAAAACACTATTTGTGACCTGTGACACAAAACAGCCATAACTTTTGTTCAAAGTGAGTTTTCAGTCAAGTTTCAAACTGAAAGCATAGAAAGATGCATAAGCTTGAAGTTACAGCTTGATTTCAGTGAAGTTTCATCAAAGTACAGGATTTATGCATGAAGTGTTAATTTTGGCCTTCTCTCGCAGAGAAAACACTATTTGTGACCTGTGACAAAAAACAGCCATAACTTTTTTTAAAAGTGACTTTTCAGTCAAGTTTCAACCTGAATGCATAGAAAGATGCATAAACTTGAAGTTACAGGTGGATTTCAGTGAGTTTTCCTCAAAATACAGGAGTTCTGCATGAAGTGTTCATTTTGGCCTTCTCTCACTGAGAAAACACGATTTGTGACCTGTGACACAAAACAGCCATAACTTTTGTTCAAAGTGAGTTTTCAGTCAAGTTTCAAACTGAAAGCATAGAAAGATGCATAAGCTTGAAGTTACAGCTTGATTTCAGTGAAGTTTCATCAAAGTACAGGATTTATGCATGAAGTGTTAATTTTGGCCTTCTCTCGCAGAGAAAACACTATTTGTGACCTGTGACACAAAACAGCCATAACTTTTTTTAAAAGTGACTTTTCAGTCAAGTTTCAACCTGAAAGCATAGAAAGATGCACAACCTTGAAGTTAAAGCTTGATTTCAGCGAGTTTTCCTCAAAATACAGGAATTATGCATGAAGTGTTAATTTTGGCCTTCTCTCGCTGAGAAAACACTATTTGTGACCTGCAACACAAAAAAGCCATAACTTTTGTTCAAAGTGAGTTTTCAGTCAAGTTTCAACCTGAAAGCATAGAAAAAACGCATAAACTTGAAGTTACAGGTGGATTTCAGTGAGTTTTCATCAAAATACAGGAGTTCTTCATGAAGTGTTCATTTTGGCCTTCTCTTGCGGAGAAAACGCGATTTGTGACCTGCGAAAAAAAAAAGCCATAACTTTTGTTCAAAGTGAGTTTTCAGTCAAGTTTCAACCTGAAAGCATAGAAAGATGCATAAACTTGAAGTTACAGCTTGATTTCAGTGAGTTTTCATCAAAATACAGGAGTTCTGCATGAAGTGTTCATTTTGGCCTTCTCTCGCTGAGAAAACACTATTTGTGACCTGTGATACAAAAATGCCATAACTTTTGTTCAAAGTGAGTTTTCAGTCAAGTTTCAACCTGAAAGCATAGAAAAATGCATAAACTTGAAGTTACAGCTTGATTTCAGTGAGTTTTCATCAAAAAACAGGAGTTCTGAATGAAGTGTTAATTTTGGCCTTCTCTCGCTGAGAAAACACTATTTGTGACCTGTGATACAAAACTACCATAACTTTTCTTCAAAGTGAGTTTTCAGTCAAGTTTCAACCTGAATGCATAGAAAGATGCATAAACTTGAAGTTACAGGTGGATTTCAGTGAGTTTTCATAAAAAACCCGGAGTTATGCATGAAGTGTTCATTTTGGCCTTCTCTCGCTGAGAAAACACTATTTGTGACCTGTGACACAAAAATGCCATTATTTTTTTTAAAAGTGAGTTTTCAGTCAAGTTTCAACCTGAAAGAACAGAAAGATGCATAAACTTAAAGTTACAGGTGGATTTCAGTGAGTTTTCCTCAAAATACAGGAGTTCTGCATGAAGTGTTCATTTTGGCCTTCTCTCGCTGAGAAAACACTGTTTGTGACCTGCAACACAAAAAAGCCATAACTTTTGTTCAAAGTGAGTTTTCAGTCAAGTTTCAACCTGAAAGCATAGAAAGATGCATAAACTTGAAGTTACAGGTGGATTTCAGTGAGTTTTCATCAAAATACAGGAGTTCTGCATGAAGTCTTCATTTTGGCCTTCTCTTGCGGAGAAAACGCGATTTGTGACCTGCGAAAAAAAAAAGCCATAACTTTTGTTCAAAGTGAGTTTTCAGTCAAGTTTCAACCTGAAAGCATAGAAAGATGCATAAACTTGAAGTTAAAGCTTGATTTCAGCGAGTTTTCCTCAAAATACAGGAATTATGCATGAAGTGTTAATTTTTGCCTTCTCTCACTGAAAAAACGCTATTTGTGACCTGCAACACAAAAAAGCCATAACTTTTGTTCAAAGTGAGTTTTCAGTCAAGTTTCAACCTGAAAGCATAGAAAGACGCATAAACTTGAAGTTACAGGTGGATTTCAGTGAGTTTTCATCAAAATACAGGAGTTCTGCATGAAGTGTTAATTTTGGCCTTCTCTCGCTGAAAAAACGCTATTTGTGACCTGCAACACAAAAAAGCCATAACTTTTGTTCAAAGTGAGTTTTCAGTCAAGTTTCGACCTGAAAGCATAGAAAGACGCATAAACTTGAAGTTACAGGTGGATTTCATGCAGTTTTCATCAAAATACAGGAGTTATGCATGAAGTGTTCATTTTGGACTTCTCTCGCTGAGAAAACGCTATTTGTGACCTTTGACACAAAACAGCCATAACTTTTCTTCAAAGTGAGTTTTCAGTCAAGTTTCAACCTGAAAGCATAGAAAGATGCATAAACTTGAATATACAGCTTGATTTCAGTGAGTTTTCATCGAAATACAGGAGTTATGCATGAAGTGTTCATTTTGGCCTTCTCTCGCTGAGAAAACACTATTTGTGACCTGTGACACAAAAATGCCATAACTTTTTTTAAAAGTGAGTTTTCAGTCAAGTTTCAACCTGAAAGCATAGAAAGATGCATAAACTTGAAGTTACAGGTGGATTTCAGTGAGTTTTCCTCAAAATACAGGAGTTCTGCATGAAGTGTTCATTTTGGCCTTCTCTCGCTGAGAAAACGCTATTTGTGACCTGTGAAACAAAACAGCCATAACTTTTCTTCAAAGTGAGTTTTCAGTCAAGTTTCAACCTGAAAGCATAGAAAGATGCATAAACTTGAAGTTACAGCTTGATTTCAGTGAGTTTTCATCAAAAACCCGGAGTTATGCATGAAGTGTTCATTTTGGCCTTCTCTCGCTGAGAAAACACTATTTGTGACCTGTGACACAAAAATGCCATTACTTTTTTTAAAAGTGAGTTTTCAGTCAAGTTTCAACCTGAAAGAACAGAAAGATGCATAAACTTAAAGTTACAGGTGGATTTCAGTGAGTTTTCCTCAAAATACAGGAGTTCTGCATGAAGTGTTCATTTTGGCCTTCTCTCGCTGAGAAAACACTATTTGTGAACTGCGACAAAAAACAGCCATAACTTTTCTTCAAAGTGAGTTTTCAGTCAAGTTTCAAACTGAAAGCATAGAAAGATGCATAAACTTGAAGTTACAGCTTGATTTCAGTGAAGTTTCATCAAAGTACAGGATTTATGCATGAAGTGTTAATTTTGGCCTTCTCTCGCAGAGAAAACACTATTTGTGACCTGTGACACAAAAATGCCATAACGTTTTTTAAAAGTGAGTTTTCAGTCAAGTTTCAACCTGAAAGCATAGAAATATGCATAAACTTGAAGTTACAGCTTGATTTCAGTGAGTTTTCATCAAAAACCAGGAGTTATGCATGAAGTGTTCATTTTGGCCTTCTCTCGCTGAGAAAACACTATTTGTGACCTGTACCACAAAACAGCCATAACTTTTGTTCAAAGTGAGTTTTCAGTCAAGTTTGATTCTGAAAGCATAGAAAGATGCATAAACTTGAAGTTACAGCTTGATTTCAGTGAGTTTTCATCGAAATACAGGAGTTCTGCATGAAGTGTTCATTTTGGCCTTCTCTCACTGAGAAAACTCTATTTGTGACCTGTGACACAAAAATGCCATTACTTTTTTTAAAAGTGAGTTTTCAGTCAAGTTTCAACCTGAAAGCACAGAAAGATGCATAAACTTAAAGTTACAGGTGGATTTCAGTGAGTTTTCCTCAAAATACAGGAGTTCTGCATGAAGTGTTCATTTTGGCCTTCTCTCGCTGAGAAAACACTATTTGTGAACTGCGACACAAAACAGCCATAACTTTTGTTCAAAGTGAGTTTTCAGTCAAGTTTCAAACTGAAAGCATAGAAAGATGCATAAACTTGAAGTTACAGCTTGATTTCAGTGAAGTTTCATCAAAGTACAGGATTTATGCATGAAGTGTTAATTTTGGCCTTCTCTCGCAGAGAAAACACTATTTGTGACCTGTGACACAAAACAGCCATAACTTTTTTTAAAAGTGACTTTTCAGTCAAGTTTCAACCTGAAAGCATAGAAAGATGCACAAACTTGAAGTTAAAGCTTGATTTCAGCGAGTTTTCCTCAAAATACAGGAATTATGCATGAAGTGTTAATTTTGGCCTTCTCTCGCTGAGAAAACACTATTTGTGACCTGCAACACAAAAAAGCCATAACTTTTGTTCAAAGTGAGTTTTCAGTCAAGTTTCAACCTGAAAGCATAGAAAAAACGCATAAACTTGAAGTTACAGGTGGATTTCAGTGAGTTTTCATCAAAATACAGGAGTTCTGCATGAAGTGTTCATTTTGGCCTTCTCTTGCGGAGAAAACGCGATTTGTGACCTGCGAAAAAAAAAAGCCATAACTTTTGTTCAAAGTGAGTTTTCAGTCAAGTTTCAACCTGAAAGCATAGAAAGATGCATAAACTTGAAGTTATAGCTTGATTTCAGTGAGTTTTCATCAAAATACAGGAGTTATGCATGAAGTGTTCATTTTGGCTTTCTCTCGCTGAGAAAACACTATTTGTGACCTGTGATACAAAAATGCCATAACTTTTGTTCAAAGTGAGTTTTCAGTCAAGTTTCAACCTGAAAGCATAGAAAAATGCATAAACTTGAAGTTACAGCTTGATTTCAGTGAGTTTTCATCAAAAAACAGGAGTTCTGAATGAAGTGTTAATTTTGGCCTTCTCTCGCTGAGAAAACACTATTTGTGACCTGGGATACAAAACTGCCATAACTTTTCTTCAAAGTGAGTTTTCAGTCAAGTTTCAACCTGAATGCATAGAAAGATGCATAAACTTGAAGTTACAGCTTGATTTCAGTGAAGTTTCATAAAAGTACAAGATTTATGCATGAAGTGTTAATTTTGGCCTTCTCTCGCAGAGAAAACACTATTTGTGACCTGTGACACAAAACAGCCATAACTTCTTTTAAAAGTGAGTTTTCAGTCAAGTTTCAACCTGAAAGCATAGAAAGATGCATAAACTTGAAGTTAAAGCTTGATTTCAGCGAGTTTTCCTCAAAATACAGGAGTTCTGCATGAAGTGTTAATTTTGGCCTTCTCTCGCTGAGAAAACACTATTTGTGACCTGCAACACAAAAAAGCCATAACTTTTGTTCAAAGTGAGTTTTCAGTCAAGTTTCAACCTGAAAGCATAGAAAAAACGCATAAACTTGAAGTTACAGGTGGATTTCAGTGAGTTTTCATCAAAATACAGGAGTTCTGCATGAAGTGTTCATTTTGGCCTTCTCTTGCGGAGAAAACGCGATTTGTGACCTGCGAAAAAAAAAAGCCATAACTTTTGTTCAAAGTGAGTTTTCAGTCAAGTTTCAACCTGAAAGCATAGAAAGATGCATAAACTTGAAGTTACAGCTTGATTTCAGTGAGTTTTCATCAAAATACAGGAGTTATGCATTAAGTGTTCATTTTGGCCTTCACTCGCTGAGAAAACACTATTTGTGACCTGTGATACAAAAATGCCATAACTTTTGTTCAAAGTGAGTTTTCAGTCAAGTTTCAACCTGAAAGCATAGAAAAATGCATAAACTTGAAGTTACAGCTTGATTTCAGTGAGTTTTCATCAAAAAACAGGAGTTCTGAATGAAGTGTTAATTTTGGCCTTCTCTCGCTGAGAAAACACTATTTGTGACCTGTGATACAAAACTGCCATAACTTTTCTCCAAAGTGAGTTTTCAGTCAAGTTTCAACCTGAATGCATAGAAAGATGCATAAACTTGAAGTTACAGCTTGATTTCAGTGAGTTTTCATCAAAAACCCGGAGTTATGCATGAAGTGTTCATTTTGGCCTTCTCTCGCTGAGAAAACACTATTTGTGACCTGTAGCACAAAAAAGCCATAACTTTTTTTCAAAGTGAGTTTTCAGTCAAGTTTCAACCTGAAAGCATAGAAAGATGCATAAACTTAAAGTTACAGGTGGATTTCAGTGAGTTTTCTTCAAAATACAGGAGTTCTGCATGAAGTGTTCATTTTGGCCTTCTCTCGCTGAGAAAACACAATTTGTGACCTGCGACACAAAACAGCCATAACTTTTGTTCAAAGTGAGTTTTCAGTCAAGTTTCAAACTGAAAGCATAGAAAGATGCATAAACTTGAAGTTACAGCTTGATTTCAGTGAAGTTTCATCAAAATACAGGATTTATGCATGAAGTGTTAATTTTGGCCTTCTCTCGCAGAGAAAACACTATTTGTGACCTGTGACACAAAACAGACATAACTTTTTTTAAAAGTGAGTTTTCAGTCAAGTTTCAACCTGAAAGCATAGAAAGATGCATAAACTTGAAGTTACAGCTTGATTTCAGTGAGTTTTCATCAAAAACCAGGAGTTATGCATGAAGTGTTCATTTTGGCCTTCTCTCGCTGAGAAAACACTATTTGTGACCTGTACCACAAAACAGCCATAACTTTTGTTCAAAGTGAGTTTTCAGTCAAGTTTGATTCTGAAAGCATAGAAAGATGCATAAACTTGAAGTTACAGCTTGATTTCAGTGAGTTTTCATCGAAATACAGGAGTTCTGCATGAAGTGTTCATTTTGGCCTTCTCTCACTGAGAAAACTCTATTTGTGACCTGTGACACAAAACAGCCATAACTTTTTTTAAAAGTGACTTTTCAGTCAATTTTCAACCTGAAAGCATAGAAAGGTGCACAAACTTGAAGTTAAAGCTTGATTTCAGCGAGTTTTCCTCAAAATACAGGAATTATGCATGAAGTGTTAATTTTGGCCTTCTCTCGCTGAGAAAACACTATTTGTGACCTGCAACACAAAAAAGCCATAACTTTTGTTCAAAGTGAGTTTTCAGTCAAGTTTCAACCTGAAAGCATAGAAAAAACGCATAAACTTGAAGTTACAGGTGGATTTCAGTGAGTTTTCATCAAAATATAGGAGTTCTGCATGAAGTGTTCATTTTGGCCTTCTCTTGCGGAGAAAACGCGATTTGTGACCTGCGAAAAAAAAAAGCCATAACTTTTGTTCAAAGTGAGTTTTCAGTCAAGTTTCAACCTGAAAGCATAGAAAGATGCATAAACTTGAAGTTATAGCTTGATTTCAGTGAGTTTTCATCAAAATACAGGAGTTATGCATGAAGTGTTCATTTTGGCTTTCTCTCGCTGAGAAAACACTATTTGTGACCTGTGATACAAAAATGCCATAACTTTTGTTCAAAGTGAGTTTTCAGTCAAGTTTCAACCTGAAAGCATAGAAAAATGCATAAACTTGAAGTTACAGCTTGATTTCAGTGAGTTTTCATCAAAAAACAGGAGTTCTGAATGAAGTGTTAATTTTGGCCTTCTCTCGCTGAGAAAACACTATTTGTGACCTGGGATACAAAACTGCCATAACTTTTCTTCAAAGTGAGTTTTCAGTCAAGTTTCAACCTGAATGCATAGAAAGATGCATAAACTTGAAGTTACAGCTTGATTTCAGTGAAGTTTCATCAAAGTACAGGATTTATGCATGAAGTGTTAATTTTGGCCTTCTCTCGCAGAGAAAACACTATTTGTGACCTGTGACACAAAACAGCCATAACTTCTTTTAAAAGTGAGTTTTCAGTCAAGTTTCAACCTGAAAGCATAGAAAGATGCATAAACTTGAAGTTAAAGCTTGATTTCAGCGAGTTTTCCTCAAAATACAGGAATTATGCATGAAGTGTTAATTTTGGCCTTCTCTCGCTGAGAAAACACTATTTGTGACCTGCAACACAAAAAAGCCATAACTTTTGTTCAAAGTGAGTTTTCAGTCAAGTTTCAACCTGAAAGCATAGAAAAAACGCATAAACTTGAAGTTACAGGTGGATTTCAGTGAGTTTTCATCAAAATACAGGAGTTCTGCATGAAGTGTTCATTTTGGCCTTCTCTCGTTGAGAAAACGCTATTTGTGACCTGTGACACAAAAATGCCATAACTTTTGTTCAAAGTGAGTTTTCAGTCAAGTTTCAACCTGAAAGTATAGAAAGATGCATAAACTTGAAGTTACAGCTTGATTTCAGTGAGTTTTCATCAAAAAACAGGAGTTATGCATGAGGTGTTCATTTTGGCCTTCTCTCGCTGAGAAAACGCTTTTTGTGACCTGCGACACAAAACAGCCATAACTTTTGTTCAAAGTGAGTTTTCAGTCAAGTTTCAACCTGAAAGTATGGAAAGATGCATAAACTTGAAGTTACAGGTAGATTTCAGTGTGTTTTCCTCAAAATACAGGAATTCTGCATGAAGTGTTCATTTTGGCCTTCTCTCGCTGAGAAAACGCTATTTGTGACCTGTGACACAAAAAAGCCATAACTTTTGTTCAAAGTGAGTTTTCAGTCAAGTTTCAACCTGAAAGCATAGAAAGATGCATAAACTTAAAGTTACAGGTGGATTTCAGTGAGTTTTCTTCAAAATACAGGAGTTCTGCATGAAATGTTCATTTTGGCCTTCTCTCGCTGAGAAAACACAATTTGTGACCTGCGACACAAAACAGCCATAACTTTTGTTCAAAGTGAGTTTTCAGTCAAGTTTCAAACTGAAAGCATAGAAAGATGCATAAACTTGAAGTTACAGCTTGATTTCAGTGAAGTTTCATCAAAATACAGGATTTATGCATGAAGTGTTAATTTTGGCCTTCTCTCGCAGAGAAAACACTATTTGTGACCTGTGACACAAAACAGCCATAACTTTTTTTAAAAGTGAGTTTTCAGTCAAGTTTCAACCTGAAAGCATAGAAAGATGCATAAACTTGAAGTTAAAGCTTGATTTCAGCGAGTTTTCCTCAAAATACAGGAATTATGCATGAAGTGTTAATTTTTGCTTTCTCTCGCTGAAAAAACGCTATTTGTGACCTGCAACACAAAAAAGCAATAACTTTTGTTTAAAGTGAGTTTTCAGTCAAGTTTCGACCTGAAAGCATAGAAAGACGCAGAAACTTGAAGTTACAGGTGGATTTCATGCAGTTTTCATTAAAATACAGGAGTTCTGCATGAAGTGTTCATTTTGGCCTTCTCTCGCGGAGAAAACGCGATTTGTGACCTGCGAAAAAAAAATGCCATAACTTTTGTTCAAAGTGAGTTTTCAGTCAAGTTTCAACCTGAAAGCATAGAAAGATGCATAAACTTGAAGTTCCAGCTTGATTTCAGTGAAGTTTCCTCAAAATACAGGATTTATGCATGAAGTGTTAATTTTGGCCTTCTCTCGCTGAGAAAACACTATTTGTGACCTGTGACAAAAAACAGCCATAACTTTTCTTCAAAGTGAGTTTTCAGTCAAGTTTCAACCTGAAAGCACAGAAAGATGCATAAACTTAAAGTTACAGGTGGATTTCAGTGAGTTTTCCTCAAAATACAGGAGTTCTGCATGAAGTGTTCATTTTGGCCTTCTCTCGCTGAGAAAACACTATTTGTGAACTGCGACACAAAAAAGCCATAACTTTTGTTCAAAGTGAGTTTTCAGTCAAGTTTCAAACTGAAAGCATAGAAAGATGCATAAACTTGAAGTTACAGCTTGATTTCAGTGAAGTTTCATCAAAGTACAGGATTTATGCATGAAGTGTTAATTTTGGCCTTCTCTCGCAGAGAAAACACTATTTGTGACCTGTGACACAAAACAGCCATAACTTTTTTTAAAAGTGACTTTTCAGTCAAGTTTCAACCTGAAAGCATAGAAAGATGCACAAACTTGAAGTTAAAGCTTGATTTCAGCGAGTTTTCCTCAAAATACAGGAATTATGCATGAAGTGTTAATTTTGGCCTTCTCTCGCTGAGAAAACACTATTTGTGACCTGCAACACAAAAAAGCCATAACTTTTGTTCAAAGTGAGTTTTCAGTCAAGTTTCAACCTGAAAGCATAGAAAAAACGCATAAACTTGAAGTTACAGGTGGATTTCAGTGAGTTTTCATCAAAATACAGGAGTTCTGCATGAAGTGTTCATTTTGGCCTTCTCTTGCGGAGAAAACGCGATTTGTGACCTGCGAAAAAAAAAGCCATAACTTTTGTTCAAAGTGAGTTTTCAGTCAAGTTTCAACCTGAAAGCATAGAAAGATGCATAAACTTGAAGTTATAGCTTGATTTCAGTGAGTTTTAATCAAAATACAGGAGTTATGCATGAAGTGTTCATTTTGGCTTTCTCTCGCTGAGAAAACACTATTTTTGACCTGTGATACAAAAATGCCATAACTTTTGTTCAAAGTGAGTTTTCAGTCAAGTTTCTACCTGAAAGCATAGAAAAATGCATAAACTTGAAGTTACAGCTTGATTTCAGTGAGTTTTCATCAAAAAACAGGAGTTCTGAATGAAGTGTTAATTTTGGCCTTCTCTCGCTGAGAAAACACTATTTGTGACCTGGGATACAAAACTGCCATAACTTTTCTTCAAAGTGAGTTTTCAGTCAAGTTTCAACCTGAATGCATAGAAAGATGCATAAACTTGAAGTTACAGCTTGATTTCAGTGAAGTTTCATCAAAGTACAGGATTTATGCATGAAGTGTTAATTTTGGCCTTCTCTCGCAGAGAAAACACTATTTGTGACCTGTGACACAAAACAGCCATAACTTCTTTTAAAAGTGAGTTTTCAGTCAAGTTTCAACCTGAAAGCATAGAAAGATGCATAAACTTGAAGTTAAAGCTTGATTTCAGCGAGTTTTCCTCAAAATACAGGAATTATGCATGAAGTGTTATTTTTGGCCTTCTCTCGCTGAGAAAACACTATTTGTGACCTGCAACACAAAAAAGCCATAACTTTTGTTCAAAGTGAGTTTTCAGTCAAGTTTCAACCTGAAAGCATAGAAAAAACGCATAAACTTGAAGTTACAGGTGGATTTCAGTGAGTTTTCATCAAAATACAGGAGTTCTGCATGAAGTGTTCATTTTGGCCTTCTCTTGCGGAGAAAACGCGATTTGTGACCTGCGAAAAAAAAAGCCATAACTTTTGTTCAAAGTGAGTTTTCAGTCAAGTTTCAACCTGAAAGCATAGAAAGATGCATAAACTTGAAGTTACAGCTTGATTTCAGTGAGTTTTCATCAAAATACAGGAGTTATGCATTAAGTGTTCATTTTGGCCTTCACTCGCTGAGAAAACACTATTTGTGACCTGTGATACAAAAATGCCATAACTTTTGTTCAAAGTGAGTTTTCAGTCAAGTTTCAACCTGAAAGCATAGAAAAATGCATAAACTTGAAGTTACAGCTTGATTTCAGTGAGTTTTCATCAAAAAACAGGAGTTCTGAATGAAGTGTTAATTTTGGCCTTCTCTCGCTGAGAAAACACTATTTGTGACCTGTGATACAAAACTGCCATAACTTTTCTCCAAAGTGAGTTTTCAGTCAAGTTTCAACCTGAATGCATAGAAAGATGCATAAACTTGAAGTTACAGCTTGATTTCAGTGAGTTTTCATCAAAAACCCGGAGTTATGCATGAAGTGTTCATTTTGGCCTTCTCTCGCTGAGAAAACACTATTTGTGACCTGTAGCACAAAAAAGCCATAACTTTTTTTCAAAGTGAGTTTTCAGTCAAGTTTCAACCTGAAAGCATAGAAAGATGCATAAACTTAAAGTTACAGGTGGATTTCAGTGAGTTTTCTTCAAAATACAGGAGTTCTGCATGAAGTGTTCATTTTGGCCTTCTCTCGCTGAGAAAACACAATTTGTGACCTGCGACACAAAACAGCCATAACTTTTGTTCAAAGTGAGTTTTCAGTCAAGTTTCAAACTGAAAGCATAGAAAGATGCATAAACTTGAAGTTCCAGCTTGATTTCAGTGAAGTTTCCTCAAAATACAGGATTTATGCATGAAGTGTTAATTTTGGCCTTCTCTCGCTGAGAAAACACTATTTGTGACCTGTGACAAAAAACAGCCATAACTTTTCTTCAAAGTGAGTTTTCAGTCAAGTTTCAACCTGAAATCATAGAAAGATGCATAAAAGAGAATTTATGGGTGGATTTCACTCAGTTTTCCTCAAAATACAGGAGTTATGCATGAAGTGCTCATTTTGGCCTTTTCTCGCTGAGAAAACGCTATTTGTGACCTGTGACACAAAACAGACATAACTTTTTTTCAAAGTGAGTTGTCAGTTAAGTTTCAACCTGAAAGCATAGAAAGATGCACGAACTTGAAGTTACAGGTGGATTTCATGCAGTTTTCCTCAAAATACAGGAGTTATGCATGAAGTGTTAATTTTGGCCTTCTCTCGCTGAGAAAACGCCATGACCTGAGATACAAAACAGCCATAATTTTTGTTGAAAGTGAGTTTTCAGTCAAGTTTTAACCTGAAAGCATAGGGAGATGCATAAACTTGAAGTTACAGCTTGATTTCAGTGAGTTTTCATTAAAATACAGGAGTTCTGCATGAAGTGTTCATTTTGGCCTTCTCTCGCTGAGAAAATGCTATTTGTGACCTGTGATACAAAATAGCCATAACTTTTGTTCAAAGTGAGTTTTCAGTCAAGTTTTAAACTGAAATTATAGAAAGATGCATAAAAGAGAATTTATAGGTGGATTTCACTCAGTTTTCCTAAAAATAAAGGAGTCATGTATGAAATTTTCTTTTTGGCCTTCTCTCGCTGAGAAAACGCTATTTGTGACCTGTGATATACTTTTGTTCAAAGTGAGTTTTCAGTTAAGTTTCAACCTGAAAGCATAGAAAGATGCAGGAACTTGAAGTTTCAGGTGGATTTCATGCAGTTTTCCTCAAAATACAGGAGTTATACATGAAGTGTTCATTTTGGCCTTCTCTCGCTGAGAAAACGCTATTTGTGACCTGTGATACACTTTTGTTCAAAGTGAGTTTTCAGTCAAGTTTCAACCTGAAAGCATAGAAAGATGCATAAAAGAGAAGTTACAGGTGGATTTCATGCAGTTTTCCTCAAAATACAGGAGTTATGCATGAAGTGTTCATTTTGGCCTTCTCTTGCTCAGAAAACGCTATTTGTGACCTGTCACACAAAACAGACATAACTTCTGTTCAAAGTGAGTTTTCAGTCAAGTTTCAACCTGAAATCATAGAAAGATGCATAAACTTGAAGTTACAGGTGGATTTCACTCACTTTTCCTCAAAATAGAGGAATTATGAATGAAGTGTTCATTTTGGCCTTTTCTCGCTCAGAAACTTCTTTTTTTGACCTGTGACACAAAACAGACATAACTTTTGTTCAAAGAGAGTTTTCAGTCAAGTTTCAACCTGAAAGCATTGAAAGTTGCAGGAACTTGAAGTTACAGGTGGATTTCATGCAGTTTTCCTCAAAATACAGGAGTTATGCATGAATTGTTCATTTTGGCCTTCTCTCGCTGAGAAACACTATTTGTGACCTGTGACACAAAATAGACATAACTTTTATTCAAAATGAGTTTTCAGTCAAGTTTCAACCTGAAATCAGAGAAAGATGCATAAAAGAGAATTCATGGGTGGATTTCACTCAGTTTTCTTCAAAATACAGGAGTTATGCATGAAGTGCTCATTTTGGCTTTCTCTCGCTGAGAAAACGCTATTTGTGACCTGAGACACAAAACAGCCATAACTTTTGTTCAAAGTGAGTTTTCAGTCAAGTTTCAACCTGAAAGTATAGAAAGATGCAGGAACTTGAAGTTACAGGTGGATTTCATGCAGTTTTCCTCAAAATACAGGAGTTATGCATGAAGTGTTCATTTTGGCCTTCTCTCGCTGAGAAACGCTATGTGTGACCTGTGACACAAAATAGAAATAACTTTTATTCAAAGTGAGTTTTCAGTCAAGTTTCAACCTGAAATCATAGATAGATGCATAAAAGAGAAGTTGTAGGTGGATTTCATTAATTTTTCTTCAAAATACAGGAGTTCTGCATGAAGTGTTCATTTTGGTCTTCTCTCGCTGAGAAAACGCTATTTGTGACCTGTGACACAAAACAGCCATAACTTTTGTTCAAAGTGAGTTTTCAGTCAAGTTTCAACCTGAAAGCATAGAAAGATGCATAAACTTGAAGTTACAGGTGGATTTCAGTGAGTTTTCCTCAAAATACAGGAGTTCTGCATGAAGTGTTCATTTTGGCCTTCTCTCGCTGAGAAAACGCTATTTGTGACCTGTGATATAAAACAGACATAACTTTTGTTCAAAGTGAGTTTTCAGTTAAGTTTCAACCTGAAAGAATAGAAAGATGTAGGAACTTGAAGTTACAGGTGGATTTCATGCAGTTTTCCTCAAAATACAGGAGTTATGCATGAAGTGTTCATTTTGGCCTTCCCTCGCTGAGAAAATGCTATTTGTGACCTGTGATACAAAACAGACATAACTTTTTTTCAAAGTGAGTTTTCAGTCAAGTTTCAACCTGAAATCATAGAAAGATGCATAAAAGAGAAGTTATAAGTGGATTTCATGCAGTTTTCCTCAAAATACAGGAGTTATGCATGAAGTTTTCATTTATGACTTCTCTCGCTGAGAAAACCCTATTTGTGACATGAGATACAAAACAGCCATAACTTTTGTTCAAAGTGAGTTTTCAGTCCAGTTTTAAACTGAAAATATAGAAAGATGCATAAAAGAGAATTTATAGGTGGATTTCACTCAGTTTTCCTAAAAATAAAGGAGTCATGCATGAAATTTTCTTTTTGGCCTTCTCTCGCTGAGAAAACGCTATTTGTGACCTGTGATACACTTTTGTTCAAAGTGAGTTTTCAGTCAAGTTTCAACCTGAAAGCATAGAAAGATGCATAAAAGAGAAGTTACAGGTGGATTTCAGTGAGTTTTCTTCAAAATACAGGAGTTATGCATGAAGTGCTCATTTTGGCTTTCTCTCGCAGAGAAAACGCTATTTGTGACCTGAGACACAAAACAGCCATAACTTTTGTTCAAAGTACGTTTTCAGTCAAGTTTCAAACTGAAAGCATCGAAAGATGCAGGTAGTTGAAGTTACAGGTGGATTTCATGCAGTTTTCCTCAAAATACAGGAGTTATGCATGAAGTGTTCATTTTGGCCTTGTCTCGCTGAGAAAACCCTATTTGTGACCTGAGAAACAAAACAGCCATAACTTTTGTTCAAAGTGAGTTTTCAGCCAAGTTTCAATCTGAAAGCATAGAAAGATGCATAAACTTGAAGATACAGGTGGATTTCACTCATTTTTCCTCAAAATACAGGAGTTATACATGAAGTGTTCATTTTGGCCTTCTCTCGCTGAGAAAACTCAATTTGTGACCTGTGATACAAAACAGCCATAACTTTTGTTCAAAGTGAGTTTTCAGTCAAGTTTCAACCAGAAAGCATAGAAAGATGCATAAACTTGAAGTTACAGGTGGATTTCAGTGAGTTTTCATCAAAAAACAGGAGTTCTGCATGAAGTGTTCATTTTGGCCTTCTCTCGCTGAGAAAACGCTATTTGTGACCTGTGACACAAAACAGCCATAACTTTTGTTCAAAGTGAGTTTTCAGTCAAGTTTCAACCTGAAAGCGTAGAAAGATGCATAAACTTGAAGTTACAGGTGGATTTCAGTGAGTTTTCCTCAAAATACAGGAGTTCTGCATGAAGTGTTCATTTTGGCCTTCTCTCGCTGAGAAAACACTATTTGTGACCTGTGACACAAAACAGCCATAACTTTTGTTCAAAGTGAGTTTTCAGTCAAGTTTCAACCTGAAAGCATAGAAAGATGCATAAACTTGAAGTTACAGGTGGATTTCAGTGAGTTTTCATCAAAATACAGGAGTTCTGCATGAAGTGTTCATTTTCGCCTTCTCTCGCTGAGAAAACGCTATTTGTGACCTGTGACACAAAAATGCCATAACTTTTGTTCAAAGTGAGTTTTCAGTCAAGTTTCAACCTGAAAGCATAGAAAGATGCATAAACTTGAAGTTACAGCTTGATTTCAGTGAGTTTTCATCAAAAAACAGGAGTTCTGCATGAAGTGTTCATTTTTGCCTTCTCTCGCTGAGAAAACACTATTTGTGACCTGTGACACAAAACAGCCATAACTTTTGTTCAAAGTGAGTTTTCAGTCAAGTTTCAACCTGAAAGCGTAGAAAGATGCATAAACTTGAAGTTACAGGTGGATTTCAGTGAGTTTTCCTCAAAATACAGGAGTTCTGCATGAAGTGTTCATTTTGGCCTTCTCTCGCTGAGAAAACGCTATTTGTGACCTGTGACACAAAAATGCCATAACTTTTGTTCAAAGTGAGTTTTCAGTCAAGTTTCAACCTGAAAGCATAGAAAGATGCATGAACTTCAAGTTACAGCTTGATTTCAGTGAGTTTTCATCAAAAAACAGGAGTTCTGCATGAAGTGTTCATTTTGGCCTTCTCTCGCTGAGAAAACACTATTTGTGACCTGTGACACAAAACAGCCATAACTTTTGTTCAAAGTGAGTTTTCAGTCAAGTTTCAACCTGATAGCATAGAAAGATGCATAAACTTGAAGTTACAGGTGGATTTCAGTGAGTTTTCATCAAAATACAGGAGTTCTGCATGAAGTGTTCATTTTGGCCTTCTCTCGCTGAGAAACGCTATGTGTGACCTGTGACACAAAATAGAAATAACTTTTATTCAAAGTGAGTTTTCAGTCAAGTTTCAACCTGAAATCATAGATAGATGCATAAAAGAGAAGTTGTAGGTGGATTTCATTAATTTTTCTTCAAAATACAGGAGTTCTGCATGAAGTGTTCATTTTGGTCTTCTCTCGCTGAGAAAACGCTATTTGTGACCTGTGACACAAAACAGCCATAACTTTTGTTCAAAGTGAGTTTTCAGTCAAGTTTCAACCTGAAAGCATAGAAAGATGCATAAACTTGAAGTTACAGGTGGATTTCAGTGAGTTTTCCTCAAAATACAGGAGTTCTGCATGAAGTGTTCATTTTGGCCTTCTCTCGCTGAGAAAACGCTATTTGTGACCTGTGATATAAAACAGACATAACTTTTGTTCAAAGTGAGTTTTCAGTTAAGTTTCAACCTGAAAAAATAGAAAGATGCAGGAACTTGAAGTTACAGGTGGATTTCATGCAGTTTTCCTCAAAATACAGGAGTTATGCATGAAGTGTTCATTTTGGCCTTCCCTCGCTGAGAAAATGCTATTTGTGACCTGTGATACAAAACAGACATAACTTTTTTTCAAAGTGAGTTTTCAGTCAAGTTTCAACCTGAAATCATAGAAAGATGCATAAAAGAGAAGTTATAAGTGGATTTCATGCAGTTTTCCTCAAAATACAGGAGTTATGCATGAAGTTTTCATTTATGACTTCTCTCGCTGAGAAAACCCTATTTGTGACATGAGATACAAAACAGCCATAACTTTTGTTCAAAGTGAGTTTTCAGTCCAGTTTTAAACTGAAAATATAGAAAGATGCATAAAAGAGAATTTATAGGTGGATTTCACTCAATTTTCCTAAAAATAAAGGAGTCATGCATGAAATTTTCTTTTTGGCCTTCTCTCGCTGAGAAAACGCTATTTGTGACCTGTGATTCACTTTTGTTCAAAGTGAGTTTTCAGTCAAGTTTCAACCTGAAAGCATAGAAAGATGCATAAAAGAGAAGTTACAGGTGGATTTCAGTGAGTTTTCTTCAAAATACAGGAGTTATGCATGAAGTGCTCATTTTGGCTTTCTCTCGCAGAGAAAACGCTATTTGTGACCTGAGACACAAAACAGCCATAACTTTAGTTCAAAGTACGTTTTCAGTCAAGTTTCAAACTGAAAGCATCGAAAGATGCAGGTACTTGAAGTTACAGGTGGATTTCATGCAGTTTTCCTCAAAATACAGGAGTTATGCATGAAGTGTTCATTTTGGCCTTGTCTCGCTGAGAAAACCCTATTTGTGACCTGAGAAACAAAACAGCCATAACTTTTGTTCAAAGTGAGTTTTCAGCCAAGTTTCAATCTGAAAGCATAGAAAGATGCATAAACTTGAAGATACAGGTGGATTTCACTCATTTTTCCTCAAAATACAGGAGTTATACATGAAGTGTTCATTTTGGCCTTCTCTCGCTGAGAAAACGCAATTTGTGACCTGTGATACAAAACAGCCATAACTTTTTTTCAAAGTGAGTTTTCAGTCAAGTTTCAACCTGAAAGCAAAGAAAGATGCTTAAACTTGAAGTTACAGGTAGATTTTAGGCATTTTTTGAAAAAATACAGGAGTTATGCATGAAGTGTTCATTTTGGCCTTCTCTTGCTGAGAAAACACTATTTGGGACCTGTGATAAAAAAAATGCCATACCTTTTGTTCAAAGTGAGTTTTCACACAAATTTTCAACCTGAAATCATAGAAAGATGCAGGAACTTGAAGTTACAGGTGGATTTCATTAAGTTTTCCTAAAAATAAATGAGTTCTTCATGAAGTTTTCATTTTGGCCTTCTCTTGCATTGAAAACGTTATTTGTAACCTTTGATCAAAAAAGCCATAACTTTATTTCAAAATAACTTTCCAGTTAAATATTAAATTTAAAAGACAAAAAGATGCATAAACTTGAAGTTACAGGTGGATTTTATGCAGTTTTCCTTAAAATAAAGGAGTTATTCATGAAGTGTTCATTTTGGCCTTCACTCACTGAGAAATTGCTATTTGTGACCTGTTATACAAAACAGCCATAACTTTAGTTCAAAGCGAGTTTTCAGTCAAGCTTCAACCTGAAAGCATAGAAAGATGCATAAACTTAAAGTTACAGGTGGATTTCACTCAGTTTTCCTAAAAATACAGGAGTTATGCATGAATTTTCATTTTGGCCTTCTCTCGCTGAGAAAACCCTACTTGTGACTTGTGATACAAAACAGCCATAACTTTTTCTCAAAGTGAGTTTTCAGTCAAGTTTTAACCTGAAATTATAGAAAGATGCATAAACTTGAACTTACAGTTGGATTTCATTCAGTTTTCCTCAAAATAAATGAGTTCTTCATGAAGTTTTCATTTTGGACTTTTCTTGCAGAGAAAACGTTATTTGTGACCTTTGTTCAAAAAAGCCATAACTTTATTTCAAAATAACTTTCCAGTTAAATTTTAGATTTAAAATACAAAAAGATGCATAAACTAAGTAACAGGTCGATTTTTGGTCAGTTTTACACAAAATATATTTGTTATGCATGAAGTGTTCATTTTGACATTCTCTTGCTGAGAAAAAGGTATTTTTTCACCTGTGATCAGACAAGACATAATTTTTGTTTTAAATGACATTCCTGTTAAGTACCTTCAGGCTCAGGCCCTAAAAATAAAAAGATGCATAAACCTGAAGTTACAGAATGAGTTCAATCAGTTTTCCTCAAAATAAAGGACTTTTGCATAAGTGTTCATTTTGCCTTTTCTAGCTGAGAAAACGCTATTTGTGACCTGTGATCAAAAAAGCCATAACTTTTTTTCCAAATGACTTTCCAGTGAAATTTCTATCGAAGTCATAGAAAGATGCATTCACTTGAAGTTACATGATAATTTCAGTCATTTTTTCAAATAAAGGAGTTCTGAATGAAGTTTTCATTTTGGCTTTCTCTTTCTTAGAAAACGCTATTTTTAGGACCTTTGATCAAAAAAGCCACAACTTTTCTTCCAATAACTTGTCTGTGACTGCTCCACCTGAAAACAAAGAAAGATGCACAAAGTTGAAGTTACAGGTGGATATCAGTCAGTTTTATTCACAATAAAATGAGTTCTGAATGAATTGTTTATTTTGTCCTTCTCTCACTGTGAAAAATATGTGTGACATTTGATCAAAAAAGCCATACAATTTGTTCCAGATGAATTTCCAGTGAAATTTCTACCTGAAAACATAGAAAGATGCATAAGGTGAAGTGACAGACTGATTTCAGTCACTTTTCCCTAAAATAAGGGAGTTCTGCATGAAGTGTTCATTTTTGCCTTCTCTCGCTGAGAAAACGCTATTTGTGACCTGTGATCAAAAAAAGCCATAACCTTTTTTCAAAGTAAATTTTCAGTGAAATTTCAACCTGAAAACACAGAAAGATGAAAAAACCTGAAGTTAAAGGTTGATTTCAGTGAGTTTTTCCCAAAATAAGGGAGTTGTGCATGAAGTGTTCATTTTGTCCTTCTCTCGCTGAGAAAACGCTATTTGTGACCAGTGATCGAAAAAGCCATAACTTTTGTTCCAAATGACTTTCCAGTGAAATTTCAACCTGAAAACATAGAAAGATACAAAAACTTGAAGTCACAGTTGGATTTCAGCAAGTTTTCCTCAAGGATTCTTCTTAGGCGTTAAAATCCCCAAATCTTCATTACAGCCAATGAATGGGGTCATAGATAGACTCTTGGATGAGGTGGAGTTTACAGAGCCCGCATGGTGCCACCAATGCAACCCATCTTCAGTTGTGTGCCCCAACTTCATCGGGTGTTTCGGCCACTTTTTCACAAGACACCCTCTGTCGAGGTTGGCCCATTCCACGCTGATCAGACCTGGGTGTGAGTCGCTTGGTAGGCACCATGCGGTCATTTAGCAGCCCATATCGCGTCCTTACATTTCAACCACAGCCAGTGACTGCTCTGCTCCACTGCCGTGGCAAATTCTTTATTTGCCTTCCTTTGGTCCTATCCTCTGATCCCACCTTCCTTCAAGAGCCTTGATGTGGAATTCGCTACGAAGCCTCTACAGCCCACCTCCATGGGGCACACCTTGACATTCCAGCCCCGCTCCTCTGCCTCTGCTGCCAGGTCAGCATACCGCAGCCTCTTCCGCTGAAATGCCTCATCGATGGCATCCTCCCATGGGACTGTCAGCTCAACAATGAAGACCCGTCGGCAGGATTTGGACCAGAGAACCAGGTCTGGATGCAGGTTGGTCGCTGCAATTTCAGGGGGGAAGGTGAGCCTCTGGCTGAGATCTACTCGCATTTCCAAATCCCGGGCTGCACACAGAGGGCCTGAGTCTGGAAGTGCTGGTTTGGTCCGCTGTATCTCCCCTTCCCGAATGAAGACAATCTTCTGTTGGAATATAGGCTGAGCATTAAGAGGCATGGCATTGGTGGCTACCCTCTTGTTCTCAAGTTCGGCAGCCAAGCACTTAAGGACTTGGTTGTGGCACCAGGTGTAGCTCCCTTGCATTAGGCTTGTCTTGCAACCCACCAAAATGTGTTTAAGGGTTGTTTGGGCTCCACACTGGCGACAGGCTGGGTCTTCTCCATATCACCGATCAAGGTTGGATGGAGATGGCAGGACATTGTATGTGGCCTTGATGATAAAACTTAGTGTTGTGCGCAGAAGAGCGAATTGGTCAAAGATAATGATAATTGATAATTATGAATATAATTATTGATTATTAAATAAATTACTAATCAATATTAAATATTAATTATACGGGGCACCACCCTGATGAGTTCAGGGAAACTATAATACGACCAAACTTGTAACAGTTATCAGTCTTGAACAGAGTTTATCTACTAAACAGTCAATATTCTGTAACATTAACTACCTAGGGACAGCTCTGATGTTGAAGGATGAGATCCGAGCACTGGCTATTGCTTAGACACGTGACCACAAGTTCGTACACAAAAGACACTATGACTTCACTCATATAATAAAAATATATTTATTAACACAGTGCATCCATCAATCAGCAACACGTTGGTATAACGGTTATCTAAACGAAAGACACAAGTGATAATATGTGTGTGTGCGTGTGTGTGTAAACGTGTGAGTGAGGGAGTGAAGACAAGAGAGAGAGAGAGAGAGAGAAACACCTTCTTGAGGGGTCACGGTTATAAATAACTAACATCAATAAATAATGTATAATGCTATGTAATTTCTGCTAATTACAGGACTTCCATCACATAAACAGAGCATTCATAGACATTATACAACACACTAAGCTATTTCTTTGCCAAGAAAATGCCTAGTTAAAGGAAACCTTACTTGACCCGGTGGAGCAGTAAGGTATTCAGTTTTCGTGTTCCAGAGCGTGGTTCAGCTCGACTCGGAGGGAACGGCGGCAGGGCAGCCTGCAGGGTCTGCTGGGGTTACTGGTGGGAAGGATGAAGAAGCTGGGATGGGCTTTCTTTCACCAGGGACCAGTTCACGCGGATTGCGTGGCTCGACGGTGGCTTCTCTGGACGCTGTGACAGGACGGAGAGAGTTGTCCTTGTGGAGTCTCTGTTGTCTTGTGGAGTGCACTGCACTCGAGGTCCGAGGTAGAGAACCGGAGGGTTGAATCTTCTGAAGACGTTGCAAACCACTCAAGAGAGGAAAACCACTGAGAGAAGAAAATCACCGAGAGGCGAAAATCACAGAGAGAGAGAGAATCTTCTTCGCGCTGAAGTTTTATATGTGGAGGCCGATGATGTCAATTCCTGTGGGATGATACTGGCTCTCAGCCAATAGCATTTTGACAGGTTCTTGGATGTGGTCAGTGGCCAGGTTCTCAGAGGGGGGCCAGTGGTCAGAGTCATCACACCTATTTTACGATCCTTTGTTCAAGAGCATGTGGTCACTTGAATTCAGGCTTTGTAAAGGGGTGTTAGGCCTCACAGGCCGAAAGCCTTCTTCAGCTGGACTAATTGTCACATCTCTGAATTAATCCCTTGGTCTGGTTGACTTGGCACAACATTAGCCTATGAGATTCCATGCTCCATATCTCGTTCCATGTGATTTTCCTCCTCTCTAGGCCTTCCCACTTCAACCAGTGGCCTTGCTGGGCTTGGGAGACTGCCTTGGCACACCTGGCTGCCTCCTCTTGGTGGCGCACCCCCTCTGCCACCATGTGCTGCCGTTCGGTTGTGGTTGCCTTTTGCCATGTAGGCGTTGTTGCCTCCAAACCAAAGCCCCCTCGGCCATGTTGGACATGTCCCACTATATCCCTGTGTCTGAGGACAGACTTTGCTACCGCTACTGCAACAGGTGGGTTCCATTTCCTCCCTGTTACTACGTTTGGAGCAGCACCTTTGATCACAAAAGTCATAACTTTTGTTCAAAGTGACTTTTCAGGGAAATTTCAACCTGGAAAATAGAAAATGCATAAACTTGAAGTTAAAGGTGGATTCCAGTCAGTTTTCTTCAAAATAAAGGAGTTCTGCATGAAGTGTTCATTTTGTCCTTCTCTCGCTGAAAAAAAACCCACTATTTATGACATGTGATTAAAAAAAAGTCATGACTTTTGTACCAAATGACTTTCCAGTGATATTTCAACCTGAAAACATAGAAAGATGCATAAACTTGAAGTCACAGGTGGATTTCAGTGAGTTTTCCTCAAAATAAAGGAGTTCTGCATGAAGTGTTCATTTTGTCCTTCTCTCTCTGGTTAGCACTGTAACCTCACAGCAAGAATGTTCCGGGTTTGAGTCCCGGCTCGGGCACGGGATCTTTCTGCGGTGAGTTTGCATGTTCTCCCCGTACCTGCGTGGGTTCTCTCTGGGTACTCCGGCTTCTTCCCTCCATCCAAAGACATGCAATTGGGGATTGGACAAATTGGATACTCTAAATTGACTGTAGGTAGGAATGTCAGTGTGAATGGTGGTGTGTCTCTATGTGTTGGCCCTGCGATGGACTGGCGACCTGTCCAGGGTGTACCCCGCCTCTCGCCCGTTGATAATGGGATAGGCTGATCAAAAAAGCCATACCTTTTGTTCCAAATGACTATACAGTGGAATTTCAAACTGAAAACATAAAAGATGCATAAACTTGAAGGTACAGAATGAGTTCAGTCAGTTTTCCTCAAAATAAAGGAGTTCTGCATGACGTGTCCATTTTGGCCTTCTTTTTTGAGAAAACGCTATTTGTGAACTTTGAACAAAAACGCCATCACTTTTGTTCCAAATGAGTTTCCAGTCAAATTTGACCCTGAAAACATAGACAGATGCATAATGTCGAAGTTACAGGTGGATTTTAGACAGTTTTCCTCAAAATAAAGGAGTTCTGCATGACGTGTCCATTTTGGCCTTCTTTTTTGAGAAAACGCTATTTGTGAACTTTGAACAAAAACGCCATCACTTTTGTTCCAAATGAGTTTCCAGTCAAATTTGACCCTGAAAACATAGACAGATGCATAATGTTGAAGTTACAGGTGGATTTTAGAAAGTTTTCCTCAAAATAAAGGAGTTCTGCATGAAGTGTTCATTTTGGCATTCTCTCGCTGAGAAAACACTGTTTTTTCATCAAAACAGCCACAACTTTTGTTCCAAATGACTTTCCAGTGAAATTTTGACCTAAAAACATGGAAAGATGCATAAACCTGATGGTACACGTGGTTTTCAGTGAGTTTCCTTTAAAATAAAGCAGTTCTACATGAAGAGTTCATTGTGGCCTTCTCTCGCTGAGAAAACCCTATTTGTGACTTTTTATCAAAGCAGCCATAACTTTTGTTCCAAATGACTTTCAAGTGAAATTTCAACCTAGAAACATAGAAAGATGCATAGACTTAAAGTTACAGATGGAAATTTTTCAGTTTTCCTCAAAATAAAGGAGTTATGCATGAAATGTTCATTTCAGCCTTCTCTCACTGAGAAAACGGTATTTGTGACCTTTGATCAAAAAAGCCATAAGTTTGGTTCCAAATGACTTTCCAGTGAAATTTCGACCTAAAAACATGGAAAGATGCATAAACTTGAAGTTACAGGTGGATTTCAATCAGTTTTCCTCAGAATAATGGAGTTCTGCATTCAGTGTTAATTTTTGCCTTCTCTCGCTGAGAAAACGCTATTTGTAACAAAAAAGCCATAACTTTTGTTAAAATTACTTTTCATAGAAATTTCAACTTAAAAACAAAGACTCATGTATAACTTTATATTTTCCTCAAAATGAAGGATTTCAGCATCAAGTATTCACTTTGGCCTTCTCTGAATTGTCAAATTCTCATTTGAAGGGAAACATGGATCAGAGTCAGAATTCATAATCATGTCGTATAATAATGTGTTTTTATTCAGGCCAGTTCTATGTTAGAAAAAATATTTTTGATGTGTGATAACTATGTTGTTTTTTTTTTTTAGGTACATACATGTGAAATTCCTGTTTAGATATTTTAAACTCCTGCTAAAGTACAATGGAATGATTTATTTTATTCTGTATTACACATCCTAAGAGCACTACAATAGATGCTCATTTTTGACTTTTCTCTTTAACTCCTTAAGCTGCAGTTTCCTGTCACTGGAAAGGGAAGTAAACAGCTTTGGTATTTGAAGGATTTAAGTGGCATACAGCAACGTTTCTGGTCATGTTTTATCTCGTTTGAAACCTGGTGGTCTACCAATTAAGTCGCACCCAATCACAATGAATAACATTACTTGTAGCTGGAGCTGAGTTAAAATCTTCCTGGAACTGTCACCTCATCTTGGTGGAGGAGTTTGAGTGCCCTAGTGACCCTCGGAGCATTTTTTGCCCCTGGTAGGGTTACCCAAGGCAGCCCGGTCCTCGGCAAAGGGCCAGACAAAGAACAGTTCAACCACATGTTCTGGACACTCGGGTGAAGAGAGGAGCTGAGCTGTCAACTGATCACAATCTGTTGGTGAGTTTGATCAGGTGGCAGGGGAAGATGCCGCACAGACCCGGCAGGCCCAAACGAGTATTGGGTGTTTGTTGGGAAGGCCTGGCGGAAGAACCTGTCATAATGATCTTCAACTCCCACCATTGGCAGAGCTTTGACCACATCCCGGGGGCGGTGGGGCACATTGAGTCCGAATGGGCCATGTTCTGCTCTGCCATTTTCGAGGTGGCTTTTGTGAGCTGTGGCCATAAAAATGATTGGGGCCAGTCGCAGCGGTAATCCCCGAACCTGCTGGTGGACATCAGAGTTGAGGGGAACCGTCAGGCTGAAGAAGGAGGCTTACAGGGCATGGTTGGCCTGTGGGTCTCCAGAGGCAACCGACCAGTACCGACAGGCCAAGCTGTGTGCAGCCATGGCAATAACCAAGGCAAAAACTGGGCCTGGGAGGAGTTCGGTGAGGCCATGGAGAATGACTATCAGTCAGCTCCTGGCAAACATCGCCTCAGGGTGGGAAGGTGGCAACTTGCCCACACCGTTTACAGTGGGGATGGGAGGCTGCTGATGTCAACTGGGGAGATAATTGGGCAGTGGAAGGAATATTTTGAGGAATGGTAAATGGACTCAATTTTATATTGCGCTCTTCTACCTTAGCGGCACTCAAAGTGCTTTACAGTGTCATGTCATTCACCCATTCACACACACACAATCCCACACTGATGGTGGAGGCTGCCATGCAAGGCTACCTACTCATCAAGAGCAATTATGGGTCCAGTATCTTGCTTCAGGACACTTCGACATGGTCACCGGGGTTGAGGATCGAACCAGCAACCCTTTGGTTGCAAGACGGCCACTCTACCCCTGAGCCATGCCACCCAGGAACTCCTCGATCCTGCCAACACATACTCCATGGATAAGACAGAGTTTGGGGAGTGCTGGGGGGGGGTCATCCAATCTCCAGGGCAGAAGTCGCCAAAGCAGTTAAGCAACTCCATTATGGCAGAGCTCTGGGGGTGGATGAGATCCACCCTGGGTATCTCAAGACTCTGGATGTTGTGCGCCTGTCTTGGTTGACACATTTCTGAAACATTGTGTGGACATCAGGGGCGGTGCCTTTGGAGTAGCAGACCGGGGTGGTGGTTCCCATCTATAAGAAAGGGGACCAGAGGATGTGATCCAACTATTGGGGGATCACACTCCTCAGCCTCCCTGGAAAGGTCTACGCCAGGGTACTGGAGAGGAGGGTCGGGGTGAACGTCGAACCTCAGATTGAGGAGGAGCAGTGTCCTTTTTAATTTTTTTAACCTGTCCTGTTCAGCAGCTGGGGCAGGCCGTATAAATGTTCCTGGTGCCTTGTTGTGCTGAAGCAGTTTTACTCTGCAAAGGACAAATCTGATATACTCCTCCTATCGCCATCTGTGTTTAATTTTATTGGGAATGGTATTCGTTCATTGATAAAGCTACCAGACTGAGGCTCAGGAGTAGATAGAAAGAGAGAGCAGGGACAGGATAGGGAAGACAGGAGGGGGGAGAGACACAAAAAAAAACAATAGCAAAAAAACCAACAGCAACAACAATAACAACAGAAAAAATAAAAAATATTGGTTGCAGGATATCCAATGCAAATTTACTTTTTTTTTTATATAATTCTAAATACATGGATGAGTGTGTGATTATGTATCAGTTGTGTACCGTGTGTTTGTATGCGAGTGTATATGTGTGTGTTTGTGTATTCTGCAGTTTGTCATTGGATGCTGTGCGTAGCTGATTGTAGCTGATCTAGGGGACCAGAACAGCATGTCCCCGGCTTAGGATAGCAGGCAAGCCAAGGCAGGCCAAGGGGCACCATCTGGAGATCCAGACAGAGGGTACCACCACCCCGTCATATGAGGGCAGGGAGGACCCCCCCAGCCAGCAGCTCATGGTCAGGGCACCCAGTCCAATCCACACCGAGGAGGCCAGCCCCCACCCCTCCTATGTTCCCCCACATCCTCCCATCGTCTGGGATTTGTGACAGTCCAAGACGCCGCTCTAGGGCTCAGCCCGCCCAAGGACAGGGCTGAGGCATGTGCCCCCCACCCAAATGCTGGGCGAAACCTCCCAGGGTGCGGGCAGGGTCCCAGGCCGGCAGGTCCCAGGTCCCAGGTCCCGGACCATCCACCTCCCTCTCTACCCCCCTCCGACTACCCCGATCTCCCCCTCTCCATCCCCCTCCCCCTCCCCTACCTCTCCACTGGCCCAGCAAGCCGCCCGACATCCAAGGAAGCCAGAGTCCAAAGTCACCAGCACTGGGGCCAGGGCCGCGAAGCCCAGCCCCCCCCCCCCCCCCCCCAATCTATGTGATGGATTTAATTATCAGGGACTGAGTAATGCTCAGGTTATTCATGGATTTCCAGTTAATCAGGATGGCTTTTTTTGCGATGCTTAGAACAGTGAGGAGCATGCAGGATTTGTTTACTTCCATATTAACATTAGTGAGGTCGCCTAGCAGACAAAGTGAGGGGGAGATAGAGATGGGGTACCCTAACCACCACGATAAGTCTTCGCAAACCCCCTGCCAAAAATTGTTAACTGTTGTACAAAGCCAAATAGCATGCAGATAGCAGTCTGGTGAGCCAGTTGCACAGTTTGGACAAATGTTTGTTTGTTTGAGGCCAATCTGAAACATCCTTTGTCCTGTATAGTGTGTTCTGTGGAGAACCTTGTAATTTATTCATTGTAGGTTGCCATTTTGAATCATTCTAAATGTGTTGGAGCAGATTTGTATCCAAAAGTTGGGGTCTGGGTTGATCAACAGAGCTTTCTCCCATTTGGAGGAAGGAATAGAGATTGTTAGATCTGTTGTAGATACTATCGAGTTAATTTTAGACAGAAGTTAAGGTGGTGAAAGCTGTAAAAAATCTGTTATTCTGGGTGGAAGCTCTAAATCCAACTGGATAATGTCAAACTGTGCCTGTATTATAGATATGAGCTGAAGATATTCCAGAAATTTGTTTTTGTTAACACCATATTTTGCTGTGATTTCATTAAATTGTATGAATTTGTTGTCTTAGAAGATATGCTGATTGTCGGGTCTCTCCCCTCCAAGGCGATGCACCCAGTGGAAGACAATGTTCTTCACAGTCTCCATCGGAAGTTTTAGATGTTTATGGAGGAAGTTTTTGATGGACATCTTAGGGTCTTCCTCTGTCTGCTCTGGTATACTGGAAAATACCAGGTTGTCCTGCATGCTTCAAGCTTGGATGTCAAGGACAGCCTCTTTCATCCATTTGTTCTCCGCTGTGATCTTTGTCGCCCACTCTTTAAGTGATTTAATGGAGGTTTTAAGGGCTTGATTTTCAGCGGCGAGTAAAGCCACCTGTTGCTGGCTGAATTCAAGAAACTCATGGAGAGCCTGGAACTCTTAGTGGAGGATTTCCACTAAGATTTCCAAGTCTGTTCCAAAATTTGTTAGTTTCCTGTCAGTTGAGTCCAGGGTGTCCCCAAGTCCTTATCGGGTGATGAGGATGTGCTTGACAGTTGGCTGCTTTTGGAAAGTGGGGTCGCCGCGTTACCGCTCTTCCCCATGGTGAGTCAGTGGTAGCACTCATTGACGTACTCCTGCAGACTTCCCACTTCCAGATTTTATTGATGGGGATGGTAGGTGGGAGAGAGAGAAATGAAAATTTCTTTCCATAGTTTGAGGTTTTGATGATTCAAACTGTGTAGATTGGCAATTAAAAAGATAGCTTGTTTGGTTAGGTTCAGGTATGTGCCACCAAATTGAATTGCGCACAGGTATGACATTCACCCTGACATGCTCCTGACGTCCCAAAAACACTTGGTTTTCAAGCCATGCGTAAAGTTAGCTTGGCTGCGTAAAGTTAAACGCTTCTCACAGTGCTGAGCCACCTGGAGACCAGGAAGACCTATGTGAGGATGCTCATTGTGGACTTCAGCTCAGCGTTCAACACCATCATCCCGGACATTCTCCACGACAAACTCCTGCAGCTCTGTATCCCCCTTCCCACCTGCAACTGGATTAAAACCTTCCCGTCAAGCCGCCCTCGGTCAGTGAGACTCCGCTCTTACCATTCCTCCACACTCTCACTCAGCACCGAATCCCCTCACGGCTGTGTCCTGAGCCCTCTGCTGTTCGCTCTGTACACCCACAACTGCACTCCGACCCATCCAACCAACCGCATCATCAAATATGCGGATGACACCACTGAGGTTGGACTCATCCGTGGCGAGGACGAGACAGCGTACAGGGCCGAGGTAGAGAAACTCTCTCACTGGTTCTCAGACAACAACCTGACCCTGAACATCCATAAGACCAAAGAACTTATTATAGACTTCAGGAGAAACAGAAAGGACCACACCCCCCTCCTCATAAATGGAGAACAGGTGGAAACTGTCACCACGTTCAGGTTTCTGGGCACCCACATCTCCTCCGACTGCTCCTGGACCTACAATGTCAGGGCCCTGGTGAAGAAGGCTCAGCAGCGGCTGCACTTTCTGCGCATCCTTTAGGAAGAACAGCCTGGACTGCAAGCTGCTGCTGGGCTTCTACCACTCCTCCGTGGAGAGCGTCCTGACCCACAGTCTAGGAGTGTGGTACGCTGGCTCCGCAGCAGAGGATAGGAAGGCGGTGCAGAAGGTCATAAACATCGCCCAAAAAAATCATTGGTTGCCCTCTGCCCACCCTGGAACACATCTCTTCATCCTACTGCCTCAGGAGAACCAAGGCCATCACAGCTGACCCTATCCACCCTACCCACCCCCTGTTTGACCTGATGCCCTCGGGCAGGCGCTTCAGGTCAATTAAGTCTCACACCAGCAGACTCACAAACAGCTTTTTCCCCTGTTGTTGGCAGTCCCCATCAGGACTGCCAACACCCACAAACGCAGATTATATGCACAAACACAACTGTCTTGACCCACAACCCCCCCACCCCCGATCAACAACCATCAAACTACCTCATCCTGTACTGCACCTTAATTTGTTCTCTGCACTTTGAAATCTCCTTTTTGTACCTCTCACCTTTTTTTATTCACATCTTGTACATTTCTATCGTTTTTTTCTATATTTTTACTGTTCTTACATTGTTTATTGTTTTTTATTTATTGTATCTTTTCTTTGAATCTGCATTCTGTGGTGCACGGAGGCTCTGGAAGAGCGCTCTTTTTAACTTTTTTCACTGTACCCCCTGTACAGCGACAATAAAAGATTCTGATTCTGATTCTGATTCTCTGATTCTGATTTAAAGGGAGACACTTCTGTCACCTTTCCTCAGTCTACTAGAGTACTGCAGAACTTTTTGTCTTTGAGAAAATACTATTTTTGATATTTACTCACAAAAGGTATCACTTTGGTGCAAAGGCAATTCAAAGAAATAAATGCTGAGCATTAACAAAATCGAGCAACACTGAAAGGGAGACATTAATTTCAAACTTCTTTCTCAATTAGCACTGACAAATCTTTAAGTGAAGCTTAATATAAAGGAGGTCATTGATTTTTTGAATGAATTAATTTTTGAATGAGTTTTCCTCATTGCAATACATGTTTGGTTTGGCTTTTTCTTGCTCAGAGTCTTTTACATACAAATTTTTATTTTTTGTCTTATTAAATCATGTCAAGAAACTCAATCTGTATTTGATTGAATTTTTTTCTGTGATTCGCCAACAGGTTGAACAAGGTTCCGGGTTTGAGTTCTGGCTCGGGCACGGGATCTTTCTGTGTGGAGTTTGCATGTTCTCCCTGTGCCTTTTGTATTGTTTCTCTGTAGTTGATTACTTTGTTGAAATAAATATTTACTTTATTGCTGCCTGCCGTTTGTCTGCTCCCAGTTTTGTCATAACCTAAGAGCTGGGTTATGACAAAATGGGGGCTCTTTTGCCTGTTTGTGCCATGTAATCTGTAATGATATGTGGAACCAGTAGGTGGTGCTGCATGCAGATTGGTGGATGTGCGGTGTGACTTTAGTAAAAAAAAATAGACAGAAGAAGCAGAGAGAGGTGTGCGGTAAAAAGAGATGGAAAAAGCCTCTGCTAAAGGTCAATAATAATGTTACTCAATAAGACTTTTCGTCATCATTGTACGGCTGTACTAACATTACGTGGTACCAGGAGTGGGGTTCCTTTCGTTGGTTTGTTGTTTTCGAAGTCATCACTAAGGAACGCTACGTGACTATGGATGCAATGAAGCCGCCGGGGCCGTTGAAGCTAACAGGGAACGTTGATGCTAACTGGAGAGCATTCAAGCAACGGTTCAAGCTCAATCACCTGTGTTAAAAAGCCAAATGGGAAGTTACGAGTTTGATGGGGTTTTTTTGTCTAACCTAAATGAAAATATCAAGAAGGAACATTATCAGATTCCTAAGAGAGAGGAGATCACCAGCGAGATGGCGGGCGCTCAGTTTTTTAGCAAACTAGATGCCTCGCAGGGGTTTTGGCAAATAAAGTTAGATGCTGAGAGCAGCAAATACTATACCTTTAACACCCTGTTTGGGAGGTACTGTTTTCTCAGGCTGCCATTTGGCATTAAATCAGCACCGGAGATTTTTCAAAAGGCCATTGAGCGAATAACAGAGGGTCTGATAGGCACAAGAGCCTACATTGATGACATAGTGGTGTGGGGAAAACACGACAAGAACATGATTACAGACTTATTAGGCTTTTACAGAGGGTCCAGGAGAGTGGTCTTAAGCTTAATTAAGAGAAGTGCCAGTTTGGGGTCAGAGGTTGTCCTCTTGGGATAGATATAGATATCAGGAGAGAGTGTGGAGCCACTGCACTCAAAAGTGCAAGCAATCCAGGAGATGCCACACCCCACAGATAAGAAAGGTGTATTGAGAGCTCTAGGGGTGATCAACTTTTTGAGCAAATTCATTCCAAATCTGTCATCCAAAACAACATGCATGAGAGAACTGCTGAAAAAAGAAAGTGCTTGAGTGAACAGAGAAACATGACATAGAGTCAGAAATGCTAAAACAAACTCTATCTACTGAACCAGTACTTACCTTCTTCAATCCTACAAGAAAGACAAAATCTCAACAGGTGCCTCAAAGAATGGCTTAGGTGCAGTTTTACTGCAATCAGTTTGTGACACCTGGCAGCCTGTGGCCTATGCCTCTAGAACTATGATGGACACTGAGCAACGATGTGCTCAGATAGAGAAAGAGACTCTTGGGCTTGTGTATGGGTGTGAAAAGTTTCACTGTTATGTGTATAGATTACCTACCTTCACTATGGAGACAGATCACAAACCGCTGATTTCAACTGTAAAAAAAATCTGAATGATATGTCTCTTCGAATCCAGCGGCTTATGATGAAGTTGCAAAGATATGACTTTGAGCTTGTTTACACACCAGGAAAATAAATAGTTGTGGCTGATACACTATCCAGGGCCTCCTTACCTGACACTGGTGCAAAAGATCCCTCCACTGCTGATGATTTTTTTTAAACTTTATCGTTTGCAAAGATGACAAATTAGCAATTATATCAAAGTCTTGTACTTTGTAAAATAGTATAGCTTCAGAGTTTCACAAAAAAAAAGACCAAACATAGTAATATAAGAACATAAACAATGCCAGGGGGAATATGAGTTTACAAGAGAATGTCAAAATGTGACAAATATTCAAGGTTTTGATTGAGAGAGAATTTAATTGAATCAATGTACCACTTGACTTCAGTGTGAAATGCAATGAAAAAAGGTTTTCTATGAGTGAATTTACATTTGTGAATGCGAAATTTAGCCAGAAGAATGATAAGATTGATAATAAATGTTTCATTTGGCTTATACTTATTACTGTTCATCATCATCACATCATATACACCAAGCAGCACATCCTTCCAAAACAACTTAAAATCTTTTTCAATACTGTTAACCACAAAATCACAGATTTCAATCCAAAAGCTTTGCAATGGGGCACTGCCAAAATAAATGAGTAACTGTTTCAACCTTTACAGAACAAAAAGTGCATTTCACATCAATGTCTTTTTTGAACCTTTTGACAATGTGATCATTTGAGGGGTAAAACCTATGAAAACGAAATTTCTCTAACTTTATTGGTCAAAATGTATCGGTTGGGTAAAAGCCAGACCTTTTTCCAGTCGATGTGTTCCATGTATTTATTCCCGTATGACATCACATATGGAACTGTTATGGCGTCCTTTTTAAACAGGGATCTAATGAGTTTATTGTTCTTGCCATGGTTGCAGGACAAGCAAATCTTACCAACTGTTAGTGTCAGTCAAAGATAACAGGGATAATTGTAGGGTTTCCACTCTTGGTTGAGATCTGAATAATATGCAAACACCAGAAGAGATTGCTCCAAAGACTTTTGCATAGTCTACAGGTGACACAGGGATATTGTATTCTTCTAGGAACTCATTATAGGAGTACAGACGACCATCCTTGTTAAATAACTGAGCAACAAAAAATATGTTATTATTAAACCAGTAGTCAATAAAGAGAGATTTGTGTTTGAACAATATGTCCTTGTTGTTCCACATATAATATTTATGAGGTGAAAAGTTGTGTTTGAAAATAAGAGACCATGAAAGAAAGGCCTGGCGGTGAAAGGACGACAATTTTATCGGGACTTTATCAATATTATAGTTACAGGCTAAAAAAAAAAGTTTAACCCACCTAGTTTTGACAGAATATGGAAGGGTAAATAGAGTTGGGGTTTTTAAAAAAATGTTTCAGCCAGTTTATCTTAAAAGTGTTATTTAAAGAACAGAAATCTAGAAAATTTAGACCACCATTTTCATAGTCATCCGTTAGAACAGATTTCTTTACATGATGAGTTCTATTCTTCCACAAAAAGTTGAGAGCAACTTGTCAATCTCAGCAATTAGTTTGTTGTCCATATACAGAGATAGAGATGCATACGTTAAGCATGATATACCTTCTGCCTTAGAGAGTAGAACTCTACCTCTGAAAGACAGAACTTGCAACAGCCACTGGTTCAGCCTTTTTTTTAGTTCTCTCAACAATGGGAGGGAAGTTCAACAAAGATCTTTTTTGTTGGTCCTTGGTGATTGTAATACCCAAGTAGACAAGTTCATTTTTGATAGGGATGCTACAGACGGATGTTTTCGAACAATCCTTAATGGACATAATTTCACACTTATTGAGATTCAGATTTAAGCCAGAGGCCTTGGAAAACTCATTAATAGTACTTATAGCAATACAAACTTGGTTTTCGTCCCTTAGAAAGAGTGGTGTGTCGTCCGCCAGCTGAGTAACAACAAGCTCTCTACCTAGAATATTGATGCCCTTTGTCTCACTTGATTTGATATGATCAGCCAAAAGCTGAGCTACCAGTAGGAAGGGGTATGGTGAGGCCGGACAACCTTGCCCGATGCCTCTAGAAATGTTAAATCTGGGAGACATGCCACCTGTTAGTTTAATTGAGCTTTTACTGTTGTGGTATAGACTTTTTATAGCTGAGAAAAAAAACACTCTCCAAAACAGAACTTCTTAAGGTAGTGTAAAATGAAAGGGTGCTCAACGGTGTCAAATGCCTTGTAGAAGTCTACAAATAGCATGAGCCCACCGTCCTCCACCATATCTGGATTATCTAGACTATCTAACACTAGTCTAACATTATTTGCTATATGCCTCTTATTCATAAACCCTGATTGTGTTTCATCTATGATGGAGTCCAACACTAATCTTAATCTTTTGGCCAAAAAGAGAGCAATTATTTTATAATCGTTGTTAAGTAGACAAATCGGACGCCAATTATCTAAAGGAAGTATGTCCTTGTTTGGTTTAGGAATTAGAACGGTAATTCCTTGGGTCAGAGTAGTGGGAGGACATTTGTTATTAATACATTCAACAAAAACATTATGTAAAAAGGGAATCAGTTCAGTAGCAAAACGCTTATAAAATTCAGATGACAGCCCATCAGACCCTGGAGACTTGTTGTTTTTGAGTTGATTTATAACTTGCTGTACTTCTTGAGGGGATATAGGCCTGTCACAATGCTCTGCTTCGCTTATCATTTTAACCGAAAGGGAGTTTAAGAAATTCTCAGCTGCCGTTGGGTTAAACTTAGAGCTATACAGCTCTCTATAAAAACTTGAACAAAAGTCTGCTATGTTACGCTGATCTTCAGTGATAGCTCCATTAATATTTAGTTTACTAATATTGTTGTTGGTGAAATGATGTTTCTCTAGGCTGAAGAAGTAATGAGAGTTTTGTTCCCCCTCTTCTAACAACTTAGAGCGAGACCTAATGAAAGCTCCATTTGCTTTTTGGTGATAAAAATCATCAAGTTTTTTTTGCAAGTAGGATAATGCTTCTCATTCTTCCTCTGTAAGGGCATCAGGGTCTTTGCTGGATAAGTTGGATATGCTGGAGACAATCTTCAGCTCTTCCGCTTTCCTGGTTTTGACTGACTGTGCACCACTCATTCTTAGAAATTTTCCTGTCTCATATTTTAGTAGCTCCCAATTGGGCCCAAAACAGTTTTCCTTGTTTGCTTGAGACCAGAATAATGAAATCATACCCTTAATTTTATATTGAACTTCAACCTTCTGTAGCAAAGAACAGTTAAGCTTCCAATAGCCTTCTCTTCTCTTCTGTTGTTCCCAAATGGTGGAACGAACTCCCGAACTCTGTGCATTCTGCTGAGTCCCTTTCTACTTTTAAGAGACAATTGAAGACTCAATTGTTCAGAGAACACCTAGGCACTTAACCTTACTCTTCTCCTCTTTGTCCTGTGGGGTAGAATAAGTCAGAGGGTCCAAGACCCAGCACTTAGTGATTATGTAGCACTAACTGTGTTGTGTGATGTTATATGTTTGTCCCCCCCCCCCCCCAAAAAAACCTGTGACCAAATCACAACTGAAGCACTTTTGCGCTTACTATGGGTTTTTTCCTTAAGTCTGAATTCTTGCTTGTGTTGTACGTTGCTTTGGACAAAAGTGTCTGCTAAATGAAATTGTAGAATTGTAGAATTGTTGTAGAAGTGCAGGGCCAGCAGAGACATTAACAAAATGCATATGGCTTTATGATCAGTTAAAGGCGTTGGGCAGATGCTAACATCAACATTATCTATGTTTAAACTATCAGAAAGTAGCCAATAATCTAATCGGGATTGCCTAGAGCCGGTTTTATTGCCCCAAGTATACAGTCTGTTATTAGGATTTTTCTCTCTCCAAATATCTACCAAATTAAATCTTCTTATAAAGTCAGTTAAATATGATTCTGTACTATTTTGCTGAGAAGGTGGAAGTTTATCTATAGAACCATCCAAAATACTGTTGAAATCCCTTCCAACAGAAAAAATGCATTTGGGAATCTAACGAACCAGCCTGTAAAAATATTTTCAATGGATAACAGAAGATTTATGTTTTCTTTCTCTGTATTGTAACCATAAACATTGGAAATTAAGTAGATTAAGTCATTGTGTTCAATAACTTGGCAAATGAAGTGGCCGTCTGGGTCACATTTTGTAATCAGGACATTTCCTTTGAACCTGTCATTCAAGGAGGCTACCCCAGCTGATTGCTCTGTCCCATGGGAGAGCCATATAGTGTTACCCCATTGACACCTCCAGAAGTTAGTATTATCCTCGGTAGAGTGAGATTCTTGAAAGTAAAAAAAGTCTGCTTTGAATAGTTTTGCAAACAGAAAAACAGCTTGGTAATACTTTCTATGAAGTCCACATTTATAATGCATTATAACGGCATCCTTAATGCATTGTAAGACATTAAGAGAGCATTCATAATGTATCATAACTCCACTCATAAGAAAACATAATGCTTCATGATGCTTTATATCAACGGTCATAAAACATTTTAATGTCATTTATAATGAATTATAATGACTTGTTCCATGAATGCTCATGAAAACTCATGAACACTACATCCATAATGCTTTATAGGGAATTAATCCCTGACAATCACAATGCATTATGAGGGCATTCATAATGCTTTATGATGCACTATATCAACAGTCATAAAACATTATTATATCACTTATAATTAATCATAATGACTACCTCTATCGATGCTCATAATACCTATGAACACCACATATATTATGCTTTATGAGGGCATTCACAGTGCATTATAATGCACTCTTCACTGACTGCTTAGAATACATTATGATTACCTATACACACAACTGTAGTAACAACTCATAGTATATAATAATAGCCTCTGCAGTATCATGAATTATCATTGTATTTGTTGTTATCATGTTTATAATAATGCATAATTCATCATAACGCTTCATTGTAGGGGCTAAGTACAGTTTGATGCATTTGGAGGCATTTATAAGAATATATGCTGCATCTTAAGTGATTAGTATGCAAGACATAATAATACAGTAAATGTGGGTTCTGTAGAAATGGAAACTCAAGGTATTAAAAATACATATTCAAAGTAAGAAAAAGACCAAATACATTTTTCAAGTTTATTCAAGGTGTGGAACAAACTAGCCACTATTATAAGAGATGTAAAATACAAAATTCAACTAAGGAACGCCCTCCCGCCAGAGGGACATCAAAGGAAGTTTTCATGCAGCAGCTTTTAAAGTGCATCTTAGCACTTACAGGTAAACAGTATACATATGTACATACTGTAAACACTTGGCCCTTAAGGGCATGATCACACTAAAGTATGGTTGCCAGCTGATAGGTAGATAGTAGTGCCAATGCATATTAATGGGAAAAGAGCTTTTATTTAGTTGTTTTTTGCTTTTCTTCTAGTTCTTTCCCCCAGCTCAATTCCAATTGCAATTTGACAGAATCCCCTCATCAGCTGGCAACCATACTTAAGTGTGACCATGCCCTAATAGGAAGGATAATAAAAACAAAAATTATCATATCTTGCATGATGTCATAAGTGCTGCACTGATCACTTTTAAAACAGTTAACAGTTCAAAGTAAAAGAAGTATTTTTTTTCTTTGCTGCTGCTGCTGTGCAAGAAGTCAAGACTGGAGGTCCTCCCTTTTTTGCTGCTCTATAAAGTGCATACTGTACAGTATGTAAACATGTGGCTTTTAACAGTACAAAACATCACCCTCAAACATCACCTAACAATGAACCCCACCCAACAACTTTTCTACACAGGGGTAGAACTGGCAATGGGAAGGAGAAGCCCCTCCTTTTTCATTCTACTGATCTCTTCCTTGATTTCTGGAGTCATGGCATCACGGCAGCGGGCAATGAAAGATGACATAGTCTCCTTGCGTTCATCCCAGGACCCCAGACTTTTGAAGACTTCAGGAGCAGCAATACCCAGCTCAGCAATTGGTGCAGTCCTGGAGACAGTATTTCTGTCAGCGCCAACATGCTCGAAGGCTGCCTTCATGGAACCCCCACTGTTGAAGGCGTCCAGAGCCATCTTGTAGCGCACGATGATGCCCTTGGTGTTTCTAGCTGTACACAACACATTCAAAACAGAAAGAAAATAATTTGTTTGAAAATCCTACTCAATATTCCCATACAAACTAAAATTGAGAATCGAAGCTGAAACTGTGTACTTTTTCAAACTGTAATGAGCGACCTCAAATCCCAATTTACAAAACCTATTCAAGAGGGCTTGTAAAATCATAGGCAGGTATGTAGCCCCCATGATCTCTCCAATGAATCTTTGAAAGAAAAGTGTGGAAGCAAGGCTTCAAAATTACCCAAGACCCAAATCACAACCTCCATAAAGAATATGAGTTACTGCCATCCAGCAGACAATACAGGTCATCATACTGTAAGCTCAGCTAGAAATTCTCCTTTGTTTCACTGTCAATAAAAGCACTCAATAACCAAGAGGATACTTAAGTTTTATTTGTATGTATGTATGTATGTATGTGTATAACTGTGTAACTAAGCTAATTTCTCCTCAGACAACGACGACTAATTGAAATGAATTACCTCTTGATCAAGTGAAAAGGTCATCTTTGGCCTTAACAGTGGCCTAAGTTGGAAGGTGGGAAGAGGATGAGGAGGAGTGAGATCTGGGGGACCTGATGCGTTTGTAGCGATCTATGGATGAACCTAAGAGTATAAATCAAGGAGTCAATCATTATGATAGTATTAACATGTAAAGACAGGCTTTCAGGTCATGAATTAAGTGTCAAATTGCCTTCAGTAAGATTACATGATACTGTGTATAGTCCTACACTGAACACCATAAGTGCTCTGTGGGCACTCAAAAGCAGCTGACCCTGCATTCTGATCTCTAAAGGCACAACAATGTAGGCCAGGAAATCATGTTAAAAGGGACAGTTCACCCCCAAATGCTAAACACATATTCCATATATAGTGCCATTTTTCCATCTAGTTTGAGTTAGTAGCAAGTAACATGATTTTTGGAATTTTTAGGCCAAGATGTTTATGTCTTCTCTCAAATGCAGTACAATTGAATGGCACTTTACTTGTGGTGCTGAAGTGTGACCTGGTTAGTCAGGATAATTCAGAAACCTTGTTGTGAGTAGTTACATGTAGTAAGTATTTGTTATTTATGACTGAACATGAAACTGCAGCTAGCTAGGAGCTAGCATGGGTGTCAAAAATAGAAAAATGCATCCTGCATGATTGTTCACAATACATTCAGCAATTGCTATACTGTACGAATTGACTTAATAGAGAGGTCACAGGTAATAGAGGTAGGAGCCTCAGGAAGTATTTTACGAGTTCCTGTGGCCATCCTGACCTCAAGGCACGAAAGGGCAATAGACCAGGATGAAGGGGGGAGTTGAGAAGCAAATATTTAACAGGTGTTATTTCCTATATCCTATAGTCATTGCTTTGATGTGGAAATCATCTGTCCTTTGTTGTTAATGGTATAAAAGGTTTGGTCATTGTACAGATCGGGAGAGAACACTCAGCAGTCTTCTCTCCATGCTGCATGCATTAAAGAGACTTGATTCATCACACTGCGTTTGTGATTCTTCAGAGAATTAGCAACTCTCAACGGTCTACAAGGAGAATTTCCCTCACATATTTGGCGACGAGGATGGGATGGACACTCTGCTGACTTACGCCTGAACCTGGACTGAGGGTCAACTACCGGCAGTACTCACATACGACTCAGGGAAAGTTCCGCTCCGCCTAACGGAGGACAGAATCTGGCAGGTGGCGGACAGCAGACGCTCCATCTATTTTTTTAACGAGTAAGTACGGTGTTATGACTCAATCTCTACACGACTTGTGTAATTCCTGTGTGGTCACAACCGTGAGTTCCCATATAATTCTTGTGTAGTCTTGGAAACGCTTCCATGTAATTCTTGTGTAGTCTTGGAAGGTTGATGAGGTCTGAGTTTATGTTTCCCATGTAATTCTTGTGTAGTCTTGGGACAACTTCCATGTAATTCTTGTGTAGTCTTGGAAGTTCGAGGTAAAAAGAAAGAAAAACAAAAAAAACTGAAAAAGACGAGAGATATCTATGCAGCAAGAGGCTGTTGAAATCGTTATTCACGTGAAAAGAGCTCATTATATATATATATGTTTATATATGTATACATGTACATATATGTACGGTATATATATATGGTTACAACGTTGTGTGTTCGTCTACGTATGTGGTATGTCTTATGTGTTATTAAGAAATAGTAAGGAGCTCTAGATAATCCTTATAGATATAATCTGAGATGAAAAGAAGAGCGGTTGATGCTAAGGTCATTAAATATATATAGTAATAATATACTAACATTATATATTATAATATAGGATGTCCCATCACAATAAAATGGGCGTATGAGTGAAGAACCTATGAGAATAATGAAAAAAAAACTTTGTTGTGACTCATTCAATGTCTAGTATGTTCTCATACTAAAGGGGTACGTTGCTCGGCCTTTGTCATACAAACTACCCGGCTGAACAAGTTACTCAAAGGTAGTGTGTGAATGATAAGATCCAACCATACTTGTATGGGAAGATCAGGCTTATTGTGGAATAAATCTGCGTGACTGATAAGCCCATTGAGAGTCTAAAGCACTTCTGTCCCAGTAGTGAGTTGGGTAGAATTATGGGGAACAAAACAGGGAAACTAAAACCATTACCTGACCCTCTTACAGGTCCTGCTAAAATAATGGCAGACAAATGGGGAATCAATGTGGTTGAGGATGTTCCACTTTGGCACTATGTTATTCAGGAGGTGTTTCCATTGAAAGGCACATTGAGCACTGATTGTTTAAGAAGGTGTCGAGTATTGTTAGAAGAAAACATGAAGGGAAAGAAAGTAGGGAAGACAAAGATGGACTGGCAAGCTTATCAGAAGTGGGAAAGAGAAGCAGAGATAAGAGAAGCTAAGTTGGTAACAGGATTGATGTTGAAGCAAGAAATGAAAGGAGAGAGTACGTGTGAAAAAAGAGGGAAAATGTAGGGCTAGAAATCAGGAAAGGGCTCTGCCTCCTCCGTATGCTGTCTCCACGCCTACAGCCCCTCCTCCAGAAAACACTTCTCCACAGAGGACCACCGCTGCAACTGACCCCCAACAAGGAACTTCTGAAGGAAAGGAGGAACACAGAGATTTGTACCCTGACCTGTCTGTTCTCTCTCTGACTCCAAAAACTCAGCAGACTGACATTGTTTCTCCCAAGAAACCTATAGCAGCATCTTTCAACTACTGGTTGCGGAGTCAAGAAGATAAAAGGGGTGTACCCCAAATGCCTATGATGGAGTTTCCCAACCCCCAACCGCGACCAACGGGGGATGACGCACATGCACATTGGGATCCAGAGGTGTTTGTGTACAGGCCATGGCATCCAGATGAACTGAAGGAAATTGCTGAGGAGCTACCTGATCCACAAAAGACCGGAGGTGAGAAATGGGTCACAGCTATGCATTAGTTGTTGTCAATGTACAATCCAACCCTGCAGGAAGTCGAGGCAGTTTTTCGCAAATGTTTCAAGCTCCGATGGGCCAACATTCGGCCTGCACAGTGGTCCAGAAGCCCTGCAGTTGGAACACGGGACTTTGCCGGAATGATGAATACGCTGTATACTGCAGTGCGGGCAGCTTTCCCCCTCAGAGTATGCTGGCCTGAAATTCACAACACCAAACAGAAGGAGGGTGAGTCAGCTGCTGATTATCGTGCACGCTTGGAAACTGTCTTTTCAGCTCACTCTGGCATAGATGCAGACAATGAGGCATACAGCGACCTGTTGAAGACTGCACTGGTGCATGGTCTCCAAGGCAATCTTAAGAACCGAGTCATGGCTACCTGTGTCGGCTGGGAAACTGAGCCCCTGGCAACTGTATGGACACATATTCTGCACGCCGAAAGACATAAGGTGGAGTTGGATTTTAAGCAGGCAAGAAAACACCAGACGGCTCAGTTAATGTTCTACCAGCAGGGGGGCCAACAGCATCACGTACCAAGACAATGGTCTTACCAGACAGGCAGAGGAAGGAAAAGAAAGAATCCACAGCCCGTGGGTCCAAGACAAACGGATGGCAAGTTGAGATTCTATAAGTGTGAAGGCTATGGACACATCTCAAGTAACTGTGCTACCCCAGACAACTTCCAGCAAGACAAGTCCTGGCCACATGCGCCACCTGCAGGACTGTCTGTCCATTCTCCTGGACTTCCAGTGACACACCCATAGGAGACAGCGGAGGCAGGTCAGAGCATTGAGCAGCACATTAACATAAGTACACACCCTGACACTTATAGCAATGATGATAAACCAGTTATCACATATCATCAATGCATGCAATTAACATCAGAAGCTAAACCACCACCTAAATTGAGTCTCAAAGTGCACAACATTGACGTGACATTCCTTGTCGATTCAGGCGCAGAGGTCTCTGTAATCCAATCTAAAATTCTCCCTAATGCTCCTAAAACAACAAGATTCTTGAAAACAGTAGGGGCATCAGGCATTCCAGGATTTGAACCGATCTCTGAACCATTAACAGTATGTTTTGGGAATTATACAGGGGAACATTCATTTCTCCTCTCTGATGTATGTCCTATAAATTTACTGGGCAGAGACCTCATGTGTGCACTTAAGATTGAAGTGCATTGTGATCCTACAGGTATAAAAATAAAATGTGGCGTGGATGGTTTACATCCCATTTGCTGTCTTGGGAGTGATTATTGTTATCTTATAAATCCTTGTGATATTGACATATCAGAAACACCTGAGGTTAAGCTTATGCCATTGACTGCTGAAGAGGAAGCATTGCTTTCAACAGTACCTGATATTTTGTGGGCTCAGAGTAAGTTTGATTTTGGGAACATAAAAGGTGCATCGCCTGTTCTTGTCAAGCCAAGGTCAATTTACAGACCCTGTAAAAGACAGTATCCACTAAGCCCTGAAGCAAATGAAGGTATTGCTCCTGTCATTCAGTCTCTCATAAGTCAGAGTGCCATTGTGGAATTCCCTGATTCACCATGTAACACCCCCATCTTGCCTGTAAAGAAACCAAATGGAAGTTGGAGACCAGTCCAAGATCTCAGGGCAATAAATGAAGCTGTTCAGCATCCAGCTCCAACTGTACCTAATGTAGCTACGTTAATGTCACAGGTTCCAGCAGATTCTTGCTGGTTCACAGTCATTGATTTAGCAAATGCATATTTTAGCATTCCTGTTCACCCTGACTCACAATTCTGGTTTGCTTTCACTTTCAATTCAAACGTTACACTTGGACGCGAATACCACAGGGTTATGCATCCAGCCCCACTCCGTTTACTGCAGCTGTGGCTGAGAACCTGTCGCATTGGCAACCAGTGTGTGGCAGTACACTTATTCAGTATGTTGATGATCTTCTGATGTGTTCATCTACACGAGAAAATTGTCAGGCTGATACAGTGGGATTGCTTTGTTTTCTGGCAGAAAATGGTCACAAAGTGTAGAAAGAGAAGCTGCAGTTGGTTGCACAATCAGTGCGTTATCTTGGCCATATTATCACTCCGGAGGGGCGTAGATTAGGTCCGGACTGCATCCAGGCCATCTTGGATGTTCCAAAGCCACAAACAAAAAAGCAAACGATGTCTTTTTTAGGCTTAGTAGGCTATTGCTGTCCATGGATTCGTGATTTTGCGGAGAGCTCCCAACCCCTATATGATATCACACATGGGGGGAAACATTTGACTATGACTGACTTGTTGACTTGGACTCCTGAGGCAGAAACAGCTTTTTCCGACTTAAAACAAGCTTTATCTTGCTCACCTTGTTTAGGATTACCAAATCCTGCAACTCCTTACAACCTCTTTGTTTCTGAACATGATGGTTTTATGTCAGCAGTTCTCACACAGTCCCATGGTGACAAACAGCGTCCCATTGGCTATTATTCAAAACGGCTTTCCATAACAGAACGAGCTATGGTAGGGTGTCTAAGAGCTGTAGCAGCCACTACTGAAGCAGTTTTGGCTACAGCTGACATTGTTGCTATGTGTCCTCTTGTTGTGCATGTTCCACACACTGTCCACTCTCTCATTCTTCAGGCGAAAACCGCTCACCTAACACCAGCAAGATTGTTGCACTGGCAAAACGTCCTACTAACAATGTCGCACGTAACCTTAAAACGCTGCACTGTTCTTAACCCATCCACACTGCTTCCTACAGCTGAGGACGGAAAACCTCATTCTTGTCTGGAGGTGGTTGACATTGTGTCAAAACCACGTGATGCAATGTCTGATATACCTTTGTCTAACCCTGACTGTGTGTTCTTTGTAGATGGCTTTGCCATGAGAAACCCATCCGATGGTTCCTCGTGTGTTTCTTATGCCATATGTAAGGAACATAGTGTAGTTGAAAGTGCCCAGTTACCTAGTAATCTATCTGCTCAGGCAGCTGAATTGTTTGCTCTAACCCGTGCTTTCATTCTAGGTAAAGGACAAGCAATTACAGTCTTTGGCGCAAGGAGACACAAAAGGGAGGAGTGACATTGGCATGTCACCAGTACAGCATCAAGAGACCCCAGGAGAAGATGACATCAAAACAGCTGAAATAGAACAATTGATGAGGAGGAAAAGACAGCTATTTGAGCAGAACAATTGGAGACAATGGGGTTTTGATGCCAATGACTTGATTATTGATTATCAGAAGAAAAACAGTTGGTATTCTTTCATTGAGTGGTTAAGAAACAAGATGTACGGTGCTAACACCACTGTCTTAGCAATTCAGAATCCTCCAGTAAATTGGTATTCTCTATTCCGACTTGAGGTAAGACACAGTCAGTGCTTAGATCCAGTTGTGAGCCTAGTTCAGTATTTTGCTAAATATCCATATATGGACCCTGATTTCCGAGACTATTGCAAAGTTTCCCACCACACATGGTACAATTCCACTCAGAAGAGATATAACCATACAGCAAATCAGAGAGATGTATATTTATCCTGTATAGAGTGGTTTTGTGATCATATGTTGCCCCAGACTAGTCTTTTAAACTCAAATTACACAGATCCAATTGAGACTCCCGTGGATCATAGTTTTGAACGCCATACTTGTTTATGTTCCAATGGTACAGGACAATTTATGGGGATGTCACATTGTCAGAATCCTATTGCAAGTCTAACAACATATAAAGAAGATCCTGGTTTTGTTAACATGACTTTTAGAGATGGTGTAACACCAAGAGTTAACAAAGTCCTTAATGCTCCAACATACAAGGGTATACCACCTCTTGGTAACTTTTATTGGTTTTGTGGGGATAAGGCATTCCTTTTCTTGCCTCCAAATTGGTCTGGGTGTTGTTATTTTGTTAATCTTACAATTGCAAATCTCGCATTACTCCCTGTGACTTTAGACCAACACTTTAAACCTCACATTCATAAAAGAGAAATGGCACAGTTTTCTACTCTGTCATCTTATCATTGGCATATTTCTTTAGGTGAAAAATGGGGTATTGGTTTACTGCCACGGTATGGTGTCACATTTCTGGCTGATCACATATATAATATAACTTATTCAATGTCTGCCTTTGCTAATGAAACAATAAAAGGTTTCCAGTATCTAGCGGCAAATGATAAGTCCCACAGGTTAACGCTCCTAAAGCATGAAATGGCTCTGGATTACATTCTGGCAAAAACTGGAGGTTTCTGCATGACACTTAATTTAACAGGTGAAGCATGTGTTACTCTCATCCCAGATAATTCAGATAACATTACCAGTGTGATAACAGCCCTTGAAAAAATTAGAGATGCATTCGGTCCATCAGAGTCAGCAGGATTTAGTTTTAATCAATGGTTAACTGATCATTTGGGTCCCTGGGGTACTATGGCCATTCAGGTGTGTATCCCTGTTATCATTGTTTTTTGCATTATGTTGTGTTTCTGCACATACGCACTCACCTGCATGCGAGCCTTCATATATAAATGGATAAATGGAGTGGTGGGAAGAGAAAGGATGTCACTGTATGTTAAAGTGCCTTTCGAATCAAGCAAAAATGATGACCCACAGTTCCATGACATGTCAGAGTGGGCACCAGGAAACCCTGACAGTGAGTCGGATAATGAGTTTGTGTAATTATGGTTTACTTTGGGTTTGTTTTTCTTTCTTGGTTTGTTTGTTTTTTTTCCTTTTCTACTTAAATCTGTGATCAGTGATTTCTCAGAATTAATGTAATTCCTAAATATGTGTTGTTGACATGGTGTGTCAAAAGGGAGGAATGTAGGAATTGACTTAATAGAGAGGTCACAGGTAATAGAGGTAGGAGCCTCAGGAAGTATTTTATGAGTTCCTGTGGCCATCCTGACCTCAAGGCACGAAAGGGCAATAGACCAGGATGAAGGGGGGAGTTGAGAAGCAAATATTTAACAGGTGTTATTTCCTATATCCTATAGTCATTGCTTTGATGTGGAAATCATCTGTCCTTTGTTGTTAATGGTATAAAAGGTTTGGTCATTGTACAGATCGGGAGAGAACACTCAGCAGTCTTCTCTCCATGCTGCATGCATTAAAGAGACTTGATTCATCACACTGCGTTCGTGATTCTTCAGAGAATTAGCAACTCTCAACGGTCTACAAGGAGAATTTCCCTTACAATACCTTCAGATGAATTGAAGAGAACCGACTCAGCCGACTCTTCGTCATCCTCGTCCAGGGTCCTGGATGTATTTTTTAAGGGGCGTCCTCTCTGCTTGCGTTTGAGAGCTGGAAATGACAAATGAAAAAACAAATCCAGAGTTCATATAAACATTAAAAGATCAAATTCAAGGACTTTTCCCCCTCCAAGAACTTCATTTTTGCTGGAAATTAAGCTACTCAATTTACGATTTAGGCATTTATGATGCTCTAAATCCAGTGTGACTTACATCAAGAAGCATAGCAATTGTAATCTAATGAAAAAAAGAAAAGATTATATGTCAACTAAAAAATGCAATCTAACTTCCGTATATGTAAGGTCACTGAGCAGATACTGTGGGCTATGGTGGAGTCTGAATAGGTGAGTCTTCAAACCAAGGCAGCTAGGGAGTGAGTCTGCTGCTCAAAGTGCAACAGGGAGATTACTCCACAGTTTAGGTGCCAGGAGGGCGAATTGTCTAGTTATGGATTTTCGTCCCAGGGTTTTTAGCAGTGTACTGTCAGTGTACCTATCTTAGCTGATCTAAGTGGCCGGGTGAGGCTGTAGGGTGCAATCAGGTTTTGAAGGCATGTTGGTGCCATACTCACAGCTCTTTTCCGACTGGATGGTGCTGGAGCTACCAGAATAATCATCTTTAGCGAGAAGGTCCTTGATGAGCTTGTCCTTTTTTACTAATTCACCTCAGAGATACATTTGTCTTCCTTGAGAAGAGTGATTGTTTCTTATCGGATGCGACCCTTTTCCTTTTCGGCCTCCAGGAGGGTCTCCAGTCTTTTGACTTCTTGCACAGCATTTGGTGAGGCTATTGGTAAGTTAATTGTGGATACAACACATAAGTTAGTAATGCCTCAGTGTGTCTGTGTCTGTGTGCAGGTGCAATTTTAATGGATTGATTAAACACTTCATTAGAGTTTAAAGTATTAAAAGTAAAGTTCAAACACTGAAAAGGATAAAATGATACCCAAGAAAGCCTATGGCTTGTTTCAATTGGGATCCTTGGTGTTCAATTCATCATAGGTGTTGTTTCTAAGATTTTACAGAATCCAGAATGCATTTGTTTGTTGCTCGGGAATCTGATAGTTTGTTTCAAAGTACTATACAAAGCAACCACATCATGGCATCCAATAAGATATCAGCATTGATAATAAGAAAACATGACTTAGAATATTACTAGTACAAATCTAAAATGATGTCACTGATAGATATGTTACTTATTGAGTCCAAACCTTTTATGGTCTTGTTCTGGTCCAATTTGATGTGATTTGTTTTGGCAGCTACCTTTCTTTTGCTCATGTCTGAGGCTGGGGAAAAAGGGGGAAGGCACATTAGTAGGATGAATGGCATAGGAACATGCTTAACATGAGACAAGATTAATGTGCAAAACTGGTGCCATTAAAATCCAAAACTTTTCAGCCCCTACTAAACAAATTCAAACCACCCCTTACTTTGTAGGCCAGACCACTTCAAACAACTGTAATCAGGGGCTGATGGTCAGCAGTATGTGCTCTGTCGGCTACACTTTAATGTCTATGAATTATATTGATATATTTAAGAATTCATTGTTTGCATAGGAAAAAGTAGTTATGACAGTACAGATTCACTGGTACAAGGTTAACAAAATGAATTACCCAAAGAAAGCCTACACTTGTTCACATTGAGTTTCTTTTCTTTCTTTCTTTTCTTTGCTTTTTTTTAACCCTTACCTCCTGTTGGGAGGTAAGGGTCTCTGGCCAAAATACTACACTGTATTCCAAAGCTCACAAGAGAACAACCACAAGGTCAAAATTCATCAGTGATATCTCATTTGAGAGATAACAACCTCTGCTTTCAGAAAATGTCATTTTGTAATGTGTGGCTAAAGTCTACATCAGCCTAAGTGGAGCTGAAACATGGTAAATGGACTCAATTTTATATAGCGCTTTTCTACCTTAGAGGTACTCAAAGTGCTTTACAGTGTCATCTCATTCACACACACACTCACACACTGATGGTGGAGGCTGCCATGCAAGGCGCCAACCTACTCATCAGGAGCAATTATGGGTTCAGTATCTTGCTCAAGGACACTTTGACATGGTCACCGGGGTTGAGGATCGAACCAGCGACCCTTCGGTTGCTAGACGGCCACTCTACCCCTGAGCCATGCCGCCCACATTCATCTTTTGTCTTCTTTTTTGCCATTTTTGATAAGCAATGTCTTCAAGATGCTTTACGCCAGATATAAGACATGAAACGCTCTCTGAAGCAGTTAATAGCAGCATGACCTCACACTAATCACCTCTTCATTTTGGGTTAAATAAAAAACGCATTGTATCACGCGTTACTGACATTTGTACCAAGTAAAATATTACTTGTTTTTTTCTTGTTATGCCGTACATTACCACGTTAAAGTAAAAAGCAATGCATTACAGTAATCACATTACATTTGTAACGCATTACTCCCAACACTAGCAGTGACCCACCGGGAGGCAAGAGGCTACCTCATATAACACTGAGTATCATACTGACAGAATACAGTACGATGCAAAATATAGTATTCAATGACAAATATACTGCAAAAAAAACAGTACATGTGAAAGGAAAAGTTTTGTAGGCCCACAGGTACAAGGGGGTGGGGGGGAGAAACGCGGTTCGAGTTTTTCTTTTAGTTTTTTACCAATCTAACTCAAAACATCAACAGCTTATTAAAGAATAGCAGCTTGTTTCCTTACCTTGTTGTTTCTTTCAAACTGCAACATGGTACATGGTAGCGGTGTAAGGACGCTTAGAAGTTGGCTTGTTCGTAGACAGATGGGTGGCGGCAAAGGTGACGACGTTTTTTTATTGAAAGTTTGCAAAATACAAACAAAATTATTTGTGACAGTTCATTATTGAATACCTTTGTATAATTATCAACCATTTTCATATATTTCTTATTAGTGTGAGAAAATGAGCTTTTGATCATGTTCTGTTCATATGGCACCACCATATCAGGAGTTGATTGTGTATAAGTACATGACGTGATTGTTTATGTTAAGTTGTGCAGGCTGCTAGTTGCGCCCGAACTGTCAAGACTGAATGACAAAAACAACTGGACAAGACGACCTGACTGTGCAGGAGGCTGGAGTACTAATCAAGAAGTGTGATATGCATGAGTGTAAAATTACGTATGCAAAAAAGGTGTGGCTTCAAGCATATATTCACTGTCTGTTAATAACTTATTCAGACTCTCTGCTGCACTCTCAAGGTGCATGTAGTGGGGTCTCCAGATATATCTGTGTCTGCTTTGTTGTGTGACATAAAGTGTTGATTTGTCTGAAGCAGACGACTCCGGTTGATCTCTTCTCATCAACGGACCCGGTGTCGTTGGCGTACTTCAACAATTTGGGGGCTCGTCCGGGATGCGAGTGAGGTCTTAATTTGGCTGTTTTGACTGAGCACAAAGGACACCACAAACTCTGATCGACCAACAGAAAAAGGTAAGCAGAAACCTGTTACAACAAATTCTGCACATTTGAGAATTTTACCAAATTAAGAGTTAACAGTGTCCTAGTGTTCAGTTCCAAATCATGGAGTCTATGGTGAAGAATGACAAGAGTGAATAAGAGTTGATATTGTCCTTGGTTTGGCAACCCCACTATTCTCTGACGAGGGAATAGGGCCTTGGCTCAAAGTCCTATAAGGTGCTGGGTTAAAGTCCCGGGGAATTCAGGACACCCGAATTCTATTACATATTTTTATATTGTGTGGTCACAGTGGACCAGGAAAATTTTAAGTCTCTCCGAGGGAAAGAGTGATTTGTGTGTCTCAAACATAACGTCTCTCTGTTTCACGGAAACCTAGCGGTGTTGACAAAGTGAACAGAACCTCACGAGACAATATTGTTTGACTGGGTCAGTTGCTTGGGTGAACTCCATCCAAACTGGCTGGCACATCTCACTGTTAGGCAGGGACAGAGGAACGGAGAAGTTGATAGAGAGATATTGTGTGGTCACAGTGGACCAGGAAAATTTTAAGTCTCTCCGAGGGAAAGAGTGATTTGTGTGTCTCAAACATAACATCTCTGTTTCACGGAAACCTAACGGTGTTAACGAAGTGAACAGAACCTCATAAGACAATACTGTTTGACTGGGTCAGTTGCTCGGGTGAACTCCATACAAACTGGTTGGCACATCTCACTGTTAGGCAGGGCAGATGGACGGAGAAGTTGACAGAGAGATTGTTGATGTTTGGGGCCCAAGGACTCAATGGAGGCCGCTGGGGCAGCAAATGAAAAATATTTTGGTTGTAATTGGGAACGTGGGTTCAGATAAAGACAAAGAAAAGGCAAGAAGTGAGGCAAAGAGAAGGATAGAGGAGGTGTTAAAAGAAAGCAGAGCAGGGAAAGAGGAGCGGATGGCACTTGGTAAGTTGTTGTGGGAGAAGGAGAGAGAGAGCAGGGAAAAGACAGATGAGGCTAAAAAGAAGGGTGACCAGGCAGGGCTATTAGAAAGGAAGAAGTGGAGGAAAGAAGAGAAAAGACATTAGGAAGAGAGAAGGGTGTGGTATGGTCTGGCTATGTTTTGTCAGGGAGTGGAACATGCAAATTGAAAAACCCTCCCCATCAAGGATGAAGGAGGAAGACGGTGAGAGAAGAAGGACCTCATAACACTCAATGAGATAGAGCTCAGGAGTGAGGTATCAGGACATGCTATCACAAAATCCAAAACACGGCCACCACGTAGTACATCTAACATGACACTGCGCAGCCATAAACAAGCGCCAACACAATACCCTTTGCTGCAAATGGGAGAGGGCAGAGGTGACAAATACAAACCTCTTGCATTAGGTGATGTGCAATCAGTCGTTGATAAAATGCCTCCACCAGTGGAGGGAGGCGGACTCTGGTTGACTAAATTAGATATGTTAACTGCCGGACATAAACTAGCACTCAGTGATTTCAGAGCTGTAGCATCCCGCTGCATGTCCCATGACTTGACAGACATTGAACTAGACGCTGACACTAATGGAGACCCTGATGACATGTCACTAACAATAGTAATAGACCCCTTAGGTCAAGCTATTAGGAGCAAATTTCCACTCCCTAACACGGACGTCATTCCTAAACTAACCTGGACCTCGTCCCAGCATCCTCGAGAATACATAACTCAGTCTAAAGATGAGTGGACCAGACACACCAGGTGCCACCCCGGGAAGGCTGGGGTTCAACAGGAATGGTTTCGCAAAGCTGTGTTGGATGGAGTGCCTGAATTGGGAAGAGAAAGCATGATGAGTAACCCTGACTTACCAGGAAGTGATTCTAACATATGGGAAAAGCATCTAGTGCACAACCTGCAGAGAGCCAAAGATGAGGTGAACAAAGAAGAAAATTCAGATCTTCAAACACAATTACTGACGCTGCAGCTGGGAGAGGCGAGACAAAAGGTAAATGACAAAAAGACAAAAAAAGAAACTATGATGCATAAACAAATGATGTCTAGCAGTTTGCAAAAAATGGCTGGGGAACTGTGTCCCGGCTGCCCCCCTGGACCTGAAACACCAGATCTGTTCCTAGTACTCCCGTGGGCCCCCCGACCGAGACCACATGGTCCACCAAGGGGACCAGCTGCCCAATGGCGAGCTCAGAACTCGTGGGGAGGATACAGGGGAGGAGCTCGAGGTGGAAGGGGCTGGGCGAGAGGTGGAGGAGGCCGTAGGAGACTGCCTCGGGGACAGCAGGCGGGAGGTGAGTGCTACATGTGTGGACAACTTGGACACTGGGCAAGAGAATGTCACATGCAGGGACCTGCACCACGTGGGCATGGAGGTAATGGCGGACCACCCAGAGGAATGAGGACCCCTGATCCTCAGTTAGCACCGGTCCAGGATGGACAATATGCCCTGATAGGCGGGGACGAGTGGGAGGAGCCCGGCACCTATCAACAACAGTGGCACACCCCACAGAGAAACCCAGATGACATAGGTAAGGCAGATCCTATGTTGTCTCTAATGGTGTTGGATGACGACCTGTCATTTTTGGTCGACATGGGAGCCACACTCTCAACTCTAAACTCTGAACCACCACAAGAGACTATCTCCTCGAGAACGGTGAACGTCGTGGGCTTCTCTGGGGTTGAACAGAAACTGCCGGTCACAATACAACTGAAAACGCAATTAGGTAAACAGACTCTTTTGCATCCATTTGTTGTCTCTCCGGGTGTACCTGTTAACCTGTGGGGTGAAATCTTCTTATCAAACTCGGAGCCTCCATCCTGTGCAGTCCAGATGGACTCACTGCTACTGTACCAGATGGAACGTGCCTCCGATGTAATACTAACACCCACGGAGCAGGGCAGTACCTTTTTAAGCCACTGGAGGACGAGTTGGTGGACATCTATTGGGGGTATGTTACAGCCTGAAACCCCTCTATGTAATAGCCTCCTGTCTGCCTACCTGCAGTGGAAACCCTGGATCTCCCTACTCAAGCCCTGCGTCCCTCCGCCTGACCCACCTCATGTTACCCTCTTCTACGACCGAATGAGCAATGAGTGGTATCAGGAAGAATTCGAAGCACACCTAGAAGGTAAACAATGACAAATAATGTCACAAAATATTTATGCTGGTCCAGGGGGTGCAGCCGCGGCCACAATCCTCTCTAAAGAACAGATGGTATGGTATCATATGCAGGACAAAGCAGTTCCACACGTTTCCCTCGCATTACATCCTAACCATCAAGCTGAAGATCTTGGCCCGATGGTCAAAAAAGCTACAGCAGCCACCGATTGGATAACTACTCAGATACCTGCTGTCTCGTTCTCACCCACTTGCAGAACCTACTGCATTAACCTAAAAGTAACAGACACAGTTGCACTACAACATGATCACGTTCCTAGAAACCACGGTAGGAAAAAGATGGACCACCCCTCAGTGGAAGAGATGCTATCTACCCTCCCTGAGGAATTGTGGTCCCAAGGGCCCACAGATGTTGGGCTCACTGATTGTCAACCTGTTACATTTTCAGTGGTAGACACCACTCCCTTATGGTACAATATCCCAAAAAACCAGAAGCAGGAGCAGGTATAGCTGACACTATTGCAGGTCTCATCAGATCCGGGAATTAGAACCATCCACCTCCGCATGGAACACTCCCATACTCCCAGTCGAAAAACAAAAGACAGGTAAATATCACATGGCACATGATCTAAGAGCTATAAATGAAATCCTGACCACAGCCACCATTCCTGTGCCCAACCCCTATGTGGCACTCACTAATTTGGGACCGCACCAACCATGGTTCACATGCATTGATTTGGCCACTAGCAGATGAATGCAGAGACATTTTCTCCTTTACCTACAGAGGACAACAGTGGCGATACACCAGGGTACCACAAGGATTTGCTCTATCACCAGGACTATTCAATCAGGTACTAAAACAAGCCCTGGATGGTTGTCCGCTTCCTCCGGACACCACTCTAATTCAGTATGTAGATGATCTTCTCATTGCAGCACCGACACCAGCAGCGTGCCTGGCCGCAACAAAGGCTGTCCTCATCCGATTGGCTGGACGTGGTTTTAAGGTCAGTAAAAATAAACTCTAAGCGGTCAGGACGCAAGTTACCTTTTTGGGCAGAGTACTCTCGCAAAAAGGAGCTGGCATGTCGCCTGCATATAGATCTACCATTCTGCATCACCGAAGCCCATGACTGTAAAGGAAATGTTGTCGTTTCTCGGTCTGACTGGGTACAGTCGCAATTACATTCCTGATTATACGAGCACGACACAGGCTCTCCAAAACTTGATTAAAGAACACAGCATGTGTAACCTTAACACTAAGCAAAATTGGACCAAAGACACCAAGTCGGTCTTCATACAACTCAAACAGAAACTAGCACAGGCCGCAGACCTGGCCCGACCTGACAGCCAGTCGCCATTTTTCCTCGATGTTTCTGAAGCAGAAGGAGTGGTTAACGGTGTTCTGTTTCAGAAAAAAAGGGGAGAAAGGAGCATATGCATGTACATCAGCATAATCCTAGACTCAATGGAAAAACGACAGCCAAAATGCACACAACACGCAGGGGGGGTAGCAAAAACTGATTCAAAAACAGCACACAGTGATGGGACACCCCCTAAGGGTACTCACGTCACATAGCATTTTGTCATGGTTTGCAGTTTTCAACACTGGTTTCTCCAAGTCACCCTGAACGCATCACCTCTCACTCCCTCAGCCAACCTCCTCTGCCAATCAGTTTCTATCACCTGCACCTGTCCCATAGCTATATAGGTCTCCCTCTCCCTTTGTTCTCTGCCAGATTGTGATGCTCGATGCTAAACTCTCCAGCGTTTTTCCTTGGACTGACTTCCCGGCTTCGACCCCGCCTGCTTTGACTACTCCCCCCTGCCTCAGCCCTGGTAACCACTTCTGCCTTGATTCACTGCAAGACTGCCTCTGTTTTTGCCTGCCCATTATTGTGGTTACGTTCCTGGCATCCTCGGAAAAAAGGCCATTACCGATTCAACTTCTGTTTCTAAGTGTGTTGCATTTGGGTCCATAACCCCCACCGTCTCAATTATAGCATATGTCAACTCACAGACATTCACCCTGACATCACTAAGGAAACAGAGACTCAGTAAAATACTGGAAGCACCAAACATCACATTCACCCATGAAGGAATCAACATGGCGGATTGGATGGGAACCGGACCACTGCATGAGTGTGAACACGAAGCACAAAAGGATGAAAATGTACGACCAGATCTGAAAGTTCAACCATTAATAGATGCTGAAGAAATGTTCACAGACGGATGTTGCTACAAAGATGAAAAAGGTGGACTGAAAGCAGGATACGCAGTGGTGAAGAAGGAAGGACCCAACTGGGTGACAATAGAGGCCCGGCAACTAGAAGGACAGCAATCCGCACAAAAAGCAGAGGTAATGGCTCTCATTGCAGCTCTCAAACTAGGAGAAGGAAAATTAATAAACATCTATACGGACTCTGCCTAGGCCACCGGAGCAGCACATGTGGAAGTGGGACAATGGATCAGAGCAGGATTTCTCACGGCAGGTAACAAACCCATTAAACACGAGCGGGAAATGAGAGAATTAGCAGAAGCTCTGCAGCTTCCCCAGGAGGTGGCTATCATAAAGTGCAAAGGTCATGACAATGCCATGACAGAAGTAGCAACAGGGAACCGAGAAGCAGATGCGGCAGCGAAGAGAGCAACAGGTTATCTGCCCCAACTACAAATGGTGAGTATGGAAGAAGAACTACAAATGTCTGCACAGGTCATGCTGACTGACATCAGCCGATGTCAAAAGGGTGCCTCGCTACAGGAAAAGACAACATGGAAACAGAGAGGAGGACTTGAAACTGAGGGGCTCTGGCTCTGGCCTGATGGACGGCTAATACTGCCCCCTGGAATCAGAGAGCGGGCACTGGAGAAACATCAGCCTGCAGGGTCTGCTGGCAGCCTGCAGGGTCTGCTGGAGTTGACTGGTAGAAAGGTGAAGAAGCTGGAACAAGCTTTCTTTCACCAGGGACCAGTTCACGCGGATTGCGTGGCTCGATGGTGGCTTCTCTGGATGGGTGGACGGGGGGGGGGGGGGGGGGTGTCCTTTGCGGAGTTCTCTGCTGTGGCTGTACTGCCAGCTTGAGGTCCGAAGAGGAGAGCCGAAGAGAACCGAAGAGGTCGAACCTGCGCTGTATTTTTATGTGGTGAGGCAGATGATGTCACTTCCTGTGGGATGGTACTGGCTCTCAGCCAATAGCAGTTCGGCACGCGAACTTCCGGTCAAGCGGGGCACGAGTTCTTGGGGGAGTCAATGGCCAGATTGAGCCCCCTGTTTATGACCCTTAGTTTCAAACATGTGGTCACTCAAATGCAGGCTCCAGAAAGGGGTGTTAGGCCTCACAGGCCGAAAGTCCTTTCTGCAGCTGGATTAATTGTCACATCTCTGAATTAATCTCTTGACCCAGTTGAGTTGGCACAACACTGTAGTACGCCTGACTTGGTCAGGGGCCCTCTGCATTCCATCTCAGTTGACTTGACCGCCATGTTCAAGGCTAGAGCAAAGAGAATAACAGAGATGGTGCAGCCTGTTATCATTCCCTTCCCGATGCGATGCCAGTCTGATGTTCCTGACCCAGAAGTGACCCTCATGCTGAAATTATTGTAGTAATCCAGTATGAGGTCCTTGATCTCAGTGGGAACATAATGGAGGTGCAAAGCGAGCTGGACCAGCTTATGCGGTATGGACCTGTAGGCGTTGGCCAGGCCCCACCACAAGACAGCTAGGTCACCTCTGTTCTCATGGGCCTCACTGATTAGCTGAGTGATGACTCTGGTGTGCTCCAAGCAGCCAGGTGTTCCAGGGATCCCTCCCTTCTGTACTGATGGGTCAATGTAGTTGTTCTTGAGGAGAAACTCTGTCAGTCTTCGTGAGACGATGCTGAAAAACACCTTCCCTTCCACACTCAGGAGTGAGTTGGTATGAAACTGGTGGATGTCTTTCGAGTTCTCCTCTTTGGGGATCCATACTCCCTCAGCACACCTCCACTGGTCAGCAACTTTCCCCCACCACCAAACTACCGTAAATTCCGGACGATAGAGCGCACCGTTATGTAAGCCGCAGATGCTTATTTAGGGAAAAAATCAATTTTGTACACGTATAAGCTGCACCGGTAAATAAGCCGCGGTGCACGGTGGAAACACCTGGGCCGCCCGTTCTCTGCGTGTTGACCCAGTCTTCCAGAGCGTTTTCAAGTTCGGGCCATCTGCTATTATGACCTCTGAAAGCTTTTGTCGTCTTTTTGCATTGGGTCAGTTCGTCATGTTGCCGCCTCCAGCGTGCTGCAGCTCTATTTCCATCTTTAACCGCCAGATTGATTGCCTTTAACTTGAAAGCTGCATCATAAGCATTCCTTCTTCTGCTCTCCATCTTGAGGGTGAGTACAAATGACTGAAAATATCGTGTGATGCTCTTTTTACACTGCACCGCGGCATGGACTGGACGCTCCAAGTACAGTACTTAAAGAAATTACCATAACATTTAGCTAGGAATTTCCCTAAGTGCGGTACTTGGAGCTACCATCAGGAACAATAGGGAATTACTGCCCGCTGCCGCTGCCCGCCACACCCCAGGGTGAAGGTAAAATCCTCGTATAAGACGCACCTGAGTATAAGCCGCGGGGCATGGAGTGTCGAAAAAAAGTCGCGGCTTATAGTCCAGAATTTACGGTACCTTCAGGATCTTCCACAGGTGCCGTAGAAGCTCCGGGCATCGTTTGTAGACCAGGTAGGGAATGCCACTGGGACCTGGAGAAGATGCTGAGCGGGCCGTATTGACGATCTCCTCAACCTTCTTCAGGCCTGGCTCCTTCGAGTTGAATTCTGTTGTTGACGGGGAAGGGCTGATGAGAGTTGTGTTGGGTTCCAGTTCTTGCTCTCTTTGAGGATCGCTCACTGTGTCCTGAAGGAAGCGATTCACCTGCTCTATGGAGCACTGAAGCTGGCCACTGCACTTGTCCCCGAGGAGTTGTTTTCTGAAGACAAAGGGGTTGGCAATGAAGGCTGCTCGCTTCCTAGCTCTCTCTTTTCCCCGTCTCTGGTGCCACTCTGCTCTGCAGAGGGTCGTCAGTTTCTTCCGCAGGATGTTTTTCAGCTATGCTAACGGTTGCTTCTCCTCATCAGTCGCACTCTTGTACTGCTTCTTGAGAGTGCGAAGCTCTTGGCGCAAGTGATGTATCCTGGTGGCTCTACAGTTCATTGTGTAGGGTGTGGGCTTGGGCTTTCCTTTTTCTACCTGCCCGAATCTTTCAAAAGCATAGCTGAGGATGATGGTGGTCATTGTTGGGAGTCGGCTGTCAGCATCTCCTTTGGCTGTGGCTTGGATAATGTTGGACACATCCTCGTCAAACTGCATCCACTCATTCCTCTTGTTGGCTGAAGGCCATTTGATCTGCTGCTGCGGAATTACTCTGCTGGGATTGGGAGTCTGAGGTACGTGGAGGGACTGGGCTCTGTGGGTTGCCTCCTGGCCGGGCTCCTCCTGTGTCTCACCAGGTACTGGACCTGTGCGTTGTGCCTCATTCTCTCGCTCCAAAAATTTCATTCTGGCCTCATGGATTTTCAGGCCACGATGGTTCTTGCACAGCTTTCCGCAAATGCATGTCACACTCGTCGTCTGTCCGTTTGCCTGGGTCATCAACCTTTGGTCCGTCCGATTGGAGCTCTCATCCTCCCCCACTCTCAGGATCTCCTGGGGTTATCTCTCTATAGAGCTTTCAGTAGTCTTTTCTGGGTTCTTCCTCACGAAAGATACAGGTTGGGCTGCTAACCCAAACCTGTCCCGGTTGCCGTCTTTCCGCGCTGTCAACTGTCTCTCCAGTAGTCGATCTAAAGAAAGACATTAAAAAATAATAATAAAAAGAGTGAAAACCATTTTACATCTGCAGATCAGAACAATTTTTGTGCAACTAATGGTTTGGGTCGGCAAGTGTGTGAGATCATCATCAGATCGGTGAATAACGGCCAGAAGTTTTTATGCTCACTGATTTCGTCGCTCTGTTTGTTGAGTTTGGCCATTGTAGACAAATTTATATATATTTGCTTAAACTGTAGTTAAATTTATACATACATTCACTTAAAATAGAGTGTAGGACACACAAGGCAGTTGTAATAAAGATGTTTCTGTGGCAGTTCCCAAAGAGGTAGAAAATGTTCCAACACTGTATTTAGTTCATCAATGTACTTCTTTAATGTTAGTAGCGGTACCGGGATCTCCTGCTTATGCATCCCAGGCAGAATCAATGACTTAGCTACAAGTCACCTTATTTGACCTCTTGAACATCTGGAAGTAGTAAAAGGTGTTTTACAGAGGGGTCCCACAAATCTCCAAAGCACCAGGATTAGTTGGTGCCGTTGCGACTCCAGGAAGGAACTTATAAATACTGGAGACAACACAGATAGACATTCCAAGATATAAGACAACAGAAAAACACTTACTATCAGCAGTCAAGCACAGACCAGACTGTTTAATAGTGGACAGGTGAAAAGGTCACAACAGGGAATAGCGGGAGTGTAGCTCATGCTAGCATCACTCCCTCAAGCTAATTAAGTCAGAACAGGGTCCACAAGAATTTCTATGGTAGGATGAGGCCGTGAAAGATAAGAGCATGGCCGTAAATCGGAAAGAGGTTTTAATCTTCACAGCTGCAACAACAAGGCCACGATGGACCAGAAGGGACTGGCATGGGGTCAGACAGAAGATCCTGCAACAGACATGAAGATCAAAAATACACACTTGCACGCAGAAGCGATCACATAAGCACCTCCCCTGTAACACATAAAAACTGGAGAAGATAGTTAGATCGTTGGACTTCTTGCCCCAACGCCAGGGACGACGCATCTGCGTATGCTGACTCCAGCATAGGGGAAGACGATCTCCAGAGCTCTGTATTCTTTCCTGTTAATCTGAATAAATTCTTTTGAACCAACTGGAAGGTGTCCTCTCCGGATTTTAACAGCGCAATACATATACTCTGTGGGTCCTTCTGATTGATTAATGATGACTTGTTGAAAAATTCCTACACCATAAAGTCACCACCCTGCACCAATTCATCCAACATAAACTCCACTGCTCCTGCGATTTTCACAGGGTCACAAATTATGTGTTTCAGAAACAGGTCATTTCTGATTGTTGTCGTGAAATTGTTGCTTCACAATTTTTTCAAAATGGCTTTGTAATTTGCTTCAAGATAATGAACCGGGATTTCTTCCAGGCAGGAGTGTTGATGCTGACTCGGCGTGACGTGACACCCGTAACATTCATCTTTCCGTAGTATATTCACCACCATGGTGAGCAGGTGGTAGATGGCAAATTTCACATGCTGCACGAAACGGGCCCCCAGGTCTTCATGCATAAATGTCTCTACACTGTCCGCACACACATCACTGTGAGTGGAAGCGTCTTCCTGTCTCCCTCCCCTGGGCGATGCACTACTCCAACATATCTACCATTTCTAATCAGATGAAGGAAGGCGTCAAGCCTTCTTGTTCCTCGGACGGATGCAGGAAGCTGTCACATGCCTTGTCCCCCTCAAGATTCCACAAATTATCAAAAACAAGGCATTTTCTAACTCCTGCAAACCATCCTTCTCAACGAATCCACTTCTTGTAGGGCATTAAACACCTTGTACAAAGCGGACCTGTCGCACCACTGTACAAAAAGAAGTCTTCAAATTCTTTTGGGCCTTTTTTTGTTCCATTTAGATATGTTATCAGGTAAAGCATAGGACCATTGTGACAAGCTCTGTATGATTCAGACCCTGATGAGCTGTGCCATCGAGACATATTCCACTTATTGTAGCTCGTCATAGGCCTCCTGTGGAACTTTGAGCGTAATATGTCATAAAAATGGGCCCTATCACGAACAGACATGCCATTTATGGCGCTGTCTCCGTACGAGTCCACGCATGCATCGCCCACACTCAGATAAACTTTACCATCTCCATATTTAACTTTAGGGCTGCACGGTGGTGCAGTGGTTAGCACTGTTGCCACACAGCAAGAAGGTTCCGGGTTGGAGTCTTGGCTCGGCCCTTTTTGGACTGCGACGTCTACATTCAAGAGGACAGGAGCCTGAGGGTGGATGTGTACAGGAAACCCACCCACACTGACCAATACTTGCTTTTTGACTCTCACCATCCTCTTGAGCACAAGTTAGGTGTCATCAGGACGCTGCAACACCGAGCGGAGACCATCCCCACCAGCGTCCAAGGCCGGAAAAAAGAACAGCAGCATCTGAAAAAAGCACTTACAACTTGTGGCTTCCCAGACTGGACCTTTGTAAAATCCTCTTCCAGGTCCAGAAAGGAGGAGAGCTCCAGGAGGAGGGAAGATGAAGAAGGCAGGAAAAAAAACATAGTGATCCCCTATGTGGCAGGGGTTTCTGAGAAATTAAGGAGAATCTATAACAAGCACCGCATCCCTGTGTCTTTTAAACCAGACAACACTCTGAGACAAAGACTGGTTCACCCCAAAGATCCCACCCCTCACAGCCAGAAAAGCAATCTGGTATACGCTGTCAGATGCAGTGAGGCCTGCACGGATCTCTACATAGGGGAAACCAAACAGCCCCTCAACAAGCGCATGGCCCAACATAGAAGAGCCAACTCTGGAGGACAGGACTCAGCGGTTTTCCTCCACCTCAAGGAGGAAAGCCACTCCTTCCAGGACGACCATGTCCAAATCCTCGACAGAGAGGACAGATGGTTTGAAAGAGGAGTTAAAGAAGCCATCCACGTCAGGATAGAGAAACCATCTTTGAACAGAGGAGGTGGACTGCGACATTTCCTTTCACCTATTTACAACCAAGTCCTTTCAAAGCTTCCCCAAAGAGTTCAGCTGAAAGACCCACGTGGAACGGCTGCTGCCAGCACAGCCCATTAGCATCTGAGTGGTCGGTGAAACTCCCAAACGACCACCCCTGAAACTCCCTGACACCGCACAACGACTGTCGTTTGGGGAGGCCAGGTGAGTCTCGGGAGGGTCGTTTCCACCACAATAGCACTGACCACTCCCACATAGGTTTATAAGCTGGAGTTTCCACACTCTTCACTAGAACTGAAGAAGCCTCTCGGATGAGAGGTGAAACGTCTTCAAGATAAACTTACGTCCAGTTGACCAGATTTTACTTCGCTTTGGTCTCTCTATGTTGGCCCTGCGATGGACTGCTGACCTGTCCAGGGTGTTCCCCACCTTTCGCCCATAGACACTGGGATAGGCTCCAGCCTCTTAGCAGGAATAAGTGGAAGACAATGGATGGATGTTTAACTTTCTACACATACCGAAAAACCCCTGCAACAGTCTCCTCGTACTTTAGCATTGCACTCATCTACCCACTTCTTTTTGCATTTTTGGACCAGCATGGTCTACATGCTGTTCAGACATACCCTCGAGAACGAGGCTGGAATCCAAGTCTCCGTCGGGATGCATAACCATTCTGATGAGTCACCTTTCTGGTCTGGTTGTGCTGTTTGAGGTGATGCTGGTGAAATGAGCGATGCGCTATGTTTCTTATACCTTCAATCTAGGTTCCATGGGCTGGACCTGTGTCCTCATTGGCTGACCAGCATATGTGTGTCTGTGTGTGTGTGTGTGGGGGGGGGGGGGGGGGTTGCTTTCAATCTGATACAGAACACCTCCTTCTCCTATTTTACTTTTAAAGTTTTAATAATCCCACAAACACCTCGGGCATTGTAAAAAAACACTACGGTAATAACACTACATGTAAAAAAAAATAAATAAATTTTATCACACCAGAGCACACAGGGAAAAACAGAGCAGTCAGGGTAATCAAAATAATACATACAACGTTGTAGCTTCACGTAATTAGAATACCAAGTGTTTGAGATGTTCCAGTAGTGGTCACCTACTGGTATACTTTTAAAATAGTCATTAATCGCTTTTGTTGCCACACTTGGTTGCGCAAGTGTTGCCAACAGTGCAGCGCCCGCTATTTTAGCAGGACTGATGAGCATGTGTTTCAGAAACAGATTATTTTGTCATTGTGCGGATTAAGTTTTAGATTGCATAGTATGTTTTCATCTTTTCTTTCAAAATAATCATCAGGTATTTCATGATCCAGGTATAGTCCCGCACACCCGAAGCATCCTCTGGCGGAGATTCCAGCTCCCTTCTCTCCATCACTGAATACACATGCTTGCCCTTAGCTTGTTTTGTCCGATATAGTAAAAAATAAACAGAAATAACACCATTAAACATAGTTTAAATAGCCATAGCACCTCAAAGGCAGGGTGTGGGTTCCCCACCCCTCCTCTCCTAAAACAAAAGGCCGGACGTCACACGTGGTCAATATGGGTGTTTGACAGCATGAGAGAGGACATGTCCGAACATGTCTGGAAATACCTTTTTCTGCAGAGTCTCACTGGTGTCAACTGTTAGGGGCCAGTCTTCGATGTTTGGATTATGTCCCCAGTAGGTGCAGTACGTCATTGGACGGGTGGACCATGAGCATCCACATGGCAGGTTAGCACGGTTGGCTGTGTACTCACACGAGTCTTCTGCCATGCTGTGTTCAGAAATCGTTTCAGATAGGTCACAGGTCTTGGACAGAGTCTTGAGAGTCAGCGGGTCCTACACTGTGCAGATCAGGAATGATGACTTTTCCTTAACAAATATGTTTAAAAGCATACGAAGAAATGTAAGGGAAATTCTCCTTGTAGACCGTTGAGAGTTGCTAATTCTCTGAAGAACCATGAACTCGGTGTGATGAATCAAGTCTCTTTAATACATGCAGCATGGAGAGAAGACTGCTGAGTGTTCTCTGCTGATCTTTACAATGTCTCAACCTTTATACCATTCAACAACAAAGGGCAGATGGTTTCCACATCACAGCAACGACTGTATCACCTGTTCATCAGCTGCTCCTCACCTCCCCCAATTCATCCTGTCTGCTACTGTTGTCCATTTGTTCCTTGAGGTCAGGAGATGGTCACAGAAGCTCATGTGATTGATAAAATTCTTTCTGAGACTAATACTCCTAATCCACAGTATCTGTTAATTTAATTCCTACATTCCTCCCTTTTGACACAACGTGTCAACAACACATATTTAGGAAATACATTAAATCTTAATTCTGAGAAATCATTGATCACAGACCCAAGGAGAAAAGAGGGAAAAAATCAAAACCAAAGCAAACCATAGTTACACAAACTCATTATCCACTGTTTTATCTCGGCTATTTTGATGTCATCTTCTCCTGGGTCTCCTGATGCTGTACCGGTGCACTTCTCCCTTTTGTGTCTCCTTGCGCTCTCAATGATAAGTGTCCATTGACATCATTAAGAGGAAAAATGTTATTCTAGATAGAGAAGGGTAGTTGCAACATGGGGGAGACAGGTGAGAGCAGCAGATTTCGAAACAGTGCTGTATCTGCGGCTGCATTATCCTGTGACACTGGGTCAGCTGACCCTGTGTGAGCTGGACATTTGCATACTGCTGTTGAGGCTGGTAGACAGAAGATTAATTGTAATAATGAGAGCAATGGGTTTACCTGTAGAGGTAAGGAAACCACGGTTTCCCACAATGCATGGAAGTTATGAAAAGCATTAAATGCATATTGAATATAAGAATATAGACTGTAACAACTTGTCCTTTACCTGGAATGAAAGCCCAGGTTAGTGCAAACAATTCACGTCCAAGTTTAACATTTACCATAGAAAGTGAAAGCAAATCAGAATTGTGAGTCAGGGTGAACAAGAATGCTAAAATATGCATTTGCTAAATCAATGACTGTAAACCAGCAGGAACCTGCCGGGACCTGGGACATTAACGTAGCCACATTAGGTACAGTTGGAGCTGGATGTTGAACAGCTTCATTTATTGCCCTGAGATCTTGGACTGGTCTCCAACTTCCATTTGGTTTCTTTACAGGCAAGATGGGGATACATGGTGAATCAGGGCATTCCACAAAGGCACTTTGATTTATGACAGAACCTCAGGTGTGTGCTTGTGTCCAGATTTAACAACTACTACCTTGATTCTTAAGGTACAGGAATCAATTTAGGTGGTGGTTTAGCTTCTAATGTTAATTGCATGCATTGATGATATGTGGTAACTGGTTTATCATCATTGCTATGAGTGTCAGGGTGTGTACTTATGTCAATGTGCTGCTCAGTGCTCTGACCTGCCTCCGCTGTCTCCTATGTGTGGCAAGGCGAGCGGTGGGGAACATTTGCCGACAACGCCACCTGGGGGCTTTCACCCCAGGATATAAACAAAATTTCAAAAATGACCAGGCTCCCAATTGAACAAGGCACACAGTTCGAATACCACAGGACGGGACCGTGATTCCCAATTATAAAAATACTTTTATTACAAAATAATTTTAAATGAGCAACAGACTAAATGAACACCAATGAACAGAGCGCAAGAGGAATTGCCACAAGGAAAAGGGGACAGGGCTGGGGCTTACCACGACAGCGGTAATGAAAAGGGGAGGAATCCAAAAAAAAAACTAAAAAAAACTAAAAACTAAAAACTGCACCCGTGACACAGCAAACCAAAAAAACGTGAATAAGGAACCACCACCAGGGGGACCGCTGCCGCTCTTGGCCCTCAACACCTGTCAAAAGAAAAGAACACCATTAAAAATATGAAACCACGGCAACCCTCACACACTAACTAAATATCGCTACCCCAATAACTCAACAGAAACTATTTTAAATCCAAAATGATCAAAATGGGGAGCAAAAGGCAATAATAATAATAATAATAATAATAATAATAATAATAATAATAATAATAATAAAGGTTCTAAATGCTAAATCAAATGTAACCCACAAAAACTAACAGTAAGAATTCAAAGAAAGAAAGAACAAATAGAAAAGGAATAAACTCAAATAATCTAGAAAATGTCTGCCCCTCTAATTAAAACTCGTCTCCAAGAGGGATGGCTCAGCGCTGATGAGGGTCGGGATGCCCTCTCTGCCCACGTTGATGCTCTGACAAAGGCCGTAGTGCACGGCTTTAACCGCCGTTAATGGAATCACAGCCGTTATGAGCCGAATCACCAAGAATCCAAACTGAAGACGAGGAGAAGAAAAAGAGAAGAGGAAGAACCAAAACAGCAGCGAGGCTCACAGTGGCAATTGACGGCCGCGCACTGGAAAATAAACAAGTTAACCTAATTAAAATGTGGATGAAGGGCATTACAAAATAACAAAAGCTAAGAATAAACATTTCCTACCGGAGAGCAGAATCGTGGCATCAGACGAGGCAGGGGGAGGAAGCCTGCAGCCCAGACTACACAAACGATGGCCGGGAGAGAATAATCAAAACACCATGGAACATCGGCAGCTTGATTTAAAAAGGCAGACAACTACGCGTCTTACCCACAGAAAGCGCACCACGCACACACTGGCCCAAGGGAGAAAGCCCAGCTCCCGGGAACACCACACCGCTGGACGGAGCAAAACTAGAGTAAACACGGGGCCCTGGACACTGAATAAATTGAGCAGAGCAAGCATGCATACCTTTGTTTGTAACCGATCTGCTGACCAGCGAGACGCCACCACGCACGGCTGTCGGCTCCGTAAAGGAGGGAGAGGAAGCGGAAAAGGACGGAGAAGGGTCCGACCAGGTCTATTTATAGGCGACCATTCACTATCGTCTGCCACACTGCCCCTCACGATGGGGAGTGTAGCGCCATCCTGCCACATATGGTTGTGTCACTGGGAGTCCGGGAGAATGGACAGACAGTTCTTCAGGTGGTGCATGCAGCCAGGAGTCGTCTTGTTGGAAGTTGTCTGGGGTAGCACAGTTACTTGAGATGTGCCCATAGCCTTTGCATTTGTAGCATCTGAACTTCCCATCAGTCCGCCGTGGACCTACAGGCTGTGGATTCATTCTTTTTCTTCCTCTGCCTGTCTTGTGAGACCTTTGTCTTGGTACATGATGCTGTTGGCCCCCCTGCTGGTAGAACATTAACTGATGTATAGCGATGACCCATTTCTCACCTCCGGTCTTTCGTGGATCAGGTAGCTCCTCAGCAATTTCCTTCAGTTCATCTGGATCCCATGGCCTGTACACAAACACCTCTGGATCCCAATGTGCATGTGCATCATCCCCCGTTGGTCGCGGTTGGAGGTTGGGAAACATCATCATAGGCATTTGAGGTACACCCCCTTTATCTTCTTGACTCTATAACCAGTAGTTGAAAGATGCTGCTATAGGTTTCTTGGGAGAAACAATGTCAGTCTGCTGAGTTTTTGGAGTCAGAGAGAGAACAGACAGGTCAGGGTACAAATCTCTGTGTTCCTCCTTTCCTTCAAAAGTTCCTTGTTGGGGGTCAGTTGCAGCGGTGGTCCTCTGTTGTTTGTTTTCTGGAGGAGGGGCTGTAGGCGTGGAGACAGCATACGGAGGAGGCAGAGCCCTTTCCTGATTTCTAGCCCTACATTTTTCCTCTTTTTTCACACGTACTCTCTCCTTTCATTTCTTGCTTCAACATCAATCCTGTTACCGACTTAGCTTCTCTTATCTCTGCTTCTCTTTCCCACTTCTGATAAGCTTGCCAGTCCATGTTTGTCTTCCCTACTTTCTTTCCCTTCATGTTTTCTTCTAACAATACTCGACACCTTCTTAAACAATCAGTGCTCAATGTGCCTTTCAATGGAAACACCTCCTGAGTAACATAGAGCCAAAGTGGAACATCCTCAACAACATTGATTCCCCATTTTTCTGCCATTATTTTAGCAGGACTTGTAAGAGGGTCAGGTAATGGTTTTAGTTTCCCTGTTTTGTTCCCCATAATTCTACCCGACTCACTTCTGGGACAGGAGTGCTTCAGACTTCCAATGGGCTTATCAGTCACACAGATTTATTCCACAATCACACTGATCTTCCCATACAAGTATGGTTGGATCTTATCATCCACACACTACCTTTTAGTAACTTGTTCAGCCGGGTAGTTTGTATGACCATGTCCGAGCAACGTACCCCTTTAGTATGAGAACATACTAGACACCGAATGAGTCACAACAAAGTTTATTTTTTATTATTCTCATAGCTTCTTCACTCATACGCCCATTTTACTGTGGTGGGACACCCTATATTAGGATATATAATGTGAGCATATTATTACTATATATATTTAATGACCTTAGCATCAACCGCTCTTCTTTTCATCTCAGGTTATATCTATAAAGATCATCTAGAGCTCCTTACTATTTCTTAATAACACATACCACATACGTAGACAAACACACAACGTTGTAACATATATATACATATACATATATACGTACATGCATACATATATAAATATATATAGAAAATGAGCTCTTTTCACGTAAAATCACGATTTCAACAGCCTCTTGCTGCTTAGATATCTCGTCTTTTGTAGTTTTTTTCCTTTCTTTTTACCTCGAACTTCCAAGACTACACAAGAATTACATGGAAGTTGTCCCAAGACTACACAAGAATTACATGGGAAACTTAAACTCAGACCTCATCAACCTTCCAAGACTACACAAGAATTACATCGAAGGGACTTCCAAGAATCCACAAGAATTACATGGAAGCGTTCCCAAGACTACACAAGAATTACATGGGAAACTTAAACTCAGACCTCATCAACCTTCTAAGACTACACAAGAATTACATGGAAGGGGCTTCCAAGACTACACAAGAATTACATGGAAGCGTTCCCATGACTACACAAGAATTACATGGAAGCGTTCCCAAGACTACACAAGAATTACATGGAAGACTTAAACTCAGACTTCATCAACCTTCCAAGACTACACAAGAATTACATGGAAGGGGCTTCCAAGACTACACAAGAATTACATGGGAAACTTAAACTCAGACCTCATCAACCTTCCAAGACTACACAAGAATTACATGGGAACTCACGGTTGCGACCACACAGGAATTACACAAGTCGTGTAGAGATTGATTCATAACACCGTACTTACTCGTTAAAAAAATAGATGGAGCGTCTGCTGTCCGCCACCCGCTCCTGACCTCAGGCGGGATCCTGTCCTCCGTTTGTCAGAGCGGAACTTTCCCTGAGTCTTAAGAGACTCCTGCCGGCAGTTGACCCTCAGTCCAGGTGCAGGCATAAGTCAGCAGAGTGTCTATCTCATCCTCGTCGCCAAAATGTAAGGGAAATTCTCCTTGTAGACCGTTGAGAGTTGCTAATTCTCTGAAGAATCACGAACTCGGTGTGATGAATCAAGTCGCTTTAATACATGCAGCATGGAGAGAAGACTGCTGAGTGTTCTCTGCTGATCTTTACAATGTCTCAACCTTTATACCATTCAACAACAAAGGGCAGATGGTTTCCACATCACAGCAACGACTGTATCACCTGTTCATCAGTTGCTCCTCACCTCCCCCAATTCATCCTGTCTGCTACTGTTGTCCATTTGTTCCTTGAGGTCAGGAGATGGTCACAGAAGCTCATGTGATTGACAAAATGCTTTCTGAGACTAATACTCCTAATCCACAGTATCTGTTAATTTAATTCCTACAGAAATTGCTTACAATTGCAATCAGCCATTTTCAAAAAAAAAATGAAGATTTTTCTCCTGGTGAAAAGAAATAAAAGAGTCGTACGGTCCTCTGAGGTCCTGTTGTGTCTTTTGGTCAGAAAGAAACAAAGTGTGTGCCAAGTCGGCTGTGATATATCAAAAGTAAATAAAGGGGGTTGGGTTCCCCAAACCTTTCTCCCCGAAAACAAAAGGCCAGATGTGTGACTTGTAACACCAACACGACCACATGGTCTTCGGCTTGAGAGAGGACATGTCTGAACTTGTCTAGAAATACGTTTTTTCTGCAGGTCATGGGGCTAAAAGTTTTACTAAAGCAGATGTTTATTTGTTTAATGACATGGTCACCACATAAAGTAAAGAATAAAAGCATCATAGAAACTCATTTTGTTACAGCAAGGTTAATTAAAGCCTTCCCTTTGAAACATTGGAGGATCGTATATCTTAAATATTTTAGTTGTCTAAATCAGTGCTTTCACACTGTACATATGTTTTTCTGTCAGGATGAGTTGCTCTAAATACAACACCCCTAATGAGAAAGCGTCTGCAGGCAGCGAAGCCATGCTTCAGTAACCGTAGGCATTTTAAAATTGATTTTATCATACCACTCCGTTTGCGGCAGCCGGTCCGTGCTCCAACGCTAGGAGTCCAATAGCACAGCCGCACTCACACACACACATGCGCGCACGTGTGCTCGCTCACTACCGCAATGGTAACAACGATCCCGCCCCCATGTCACGCGATGGTGCGCACGGTGACGTCATCTTCTCACATGATCATGAACACATGCGCGCAAAAGTGCCTATATATTACTACTCACAGGTTCCAACAGTGACAATCTGAGAAACTCTGTAAAGCTTTGCATGCTCTTTCTGGAGAAGATCCACCAACTTGAAATTCACATTGGGGCCATCCATGCCAACTGATAGTAGTTCCCTCATATTCAGTTGTTTGACACATTCCTATGAATCGACACAGGAGAAAGTCTGTTTCAAAAATATCAGATACAATAAAATAGATGAACATTCACAGAGCCTGGCACTTGGGGCTACGGAGAAGCATTACTGCATGCACATTTGATTTAAATTATTAGTTGGTATCTTAACAATGAATTATTTTGCGGTGTTTCTCCCCAACAGCAAAATTTGAGTAAAATATTACATTTCTGTTAATATGATAGTTTACTGAACTTAACAAAATACTAAAAATGTGTTTAATCAATGCAGGTATGCCTCCTCAGCTTTTCTTTAGGCATTTGGTCAATTTAATCCTTTTTGCAGCTAACAATAAATTTGCCAGCATTGCCCTGTAAAACATAAAAATAATAAATAGCTCTACAAAGTAACCACAAGATATCACCTAAGTAGGCCCTGATACAGGGTTTTAAAAGCAAAAAAAAAAATCTACTGATTGATGACAACATCCACTCTCATAACTTTGCATCTACCACTGATTTTATCTTTTATTTTTCTAAATATGAAAATAAAATCAAACTACGAGAGAGAGAGAGAAAGAGAGAGAGAGAGAGAGAGAGAGAGAGAGAGAGAGAGAGAGGTGAAGAACAACTTGATATAATGCAACAAGTCATCAGCTCGTCCATGTCCCAAGAACTGTAATCCAAAATATCTGGATTGAACAATACCATTCTCCCAATATTGTACGTGGATGTTGAGTTGTTTTTCCTTCGATGCCTGATTGAGACTCTCGTCGAACATCAGCAGGTACGGCCTGGCTTTGTTGATCCTGTCAACAAGCTGCTTTTTGAAAAATGGCACTAATCCAAACTTGATCAGGTACACAGTTTTTTCTTTGCCACAGGTAAAACTCTTCACAATGTCGGAGCTGGGAAACATTGCTTTGAATAGATCTGCAACTCCTTCATTTAGGTGGAAGGAGTGGTGTTTGATAGCTGTGTTCAGACACCACAAAGCCTCTGTGCGCAATGTTGGTGTGGTGCCCATGGTCACCCGAAGGTCAGATGAAGTTGCAGGAGGAGCAGTAATGCTGGCTTGACCTGTGGCACTAGCTTGTGGTGGTTGTGGTGTTGGTGCAGCAGCACACAAACTTGAAACATCCAGAGTTGACTGCTGTCGCTGACCACGCATTGCCTTTGTGTGTTTCGATGATTGCATGTGTGACCTCAGTGCGTTAGCTCCCATCCAGTTGACATTTATTGTTTTTTTACAAACTGAACAATAAGCTTGCCGGTTATTTCCGAGAACAGGCCTCAGCCATTCCTTAAATGTTGGGTCTTGCATCCAGCTGTCCGCAAATTTACATTTCCCCATCACGACAAATAGGTTGTCTGCCTGTTGAAGCAAAAAGCGTGAGCCAGTCCACCCTTGCTGGTGAGCTGAGCGCGCAAGGAGTGAATCCACAACTGAATATGAAGTCAGCATCAAACATACAAAGTATAAGATCTTTGATTATGTGCTGAAGCCCACTCAAATGTGAACTTTAACAGAAAGAATTTCAATCAAAATGGGACAACTTGTAGTCTGAAAAAAATACCTATTTTTTAATAAATAATACCCCTAAAACTAAATTTAACACTTTAAATGGCCTTGAATTTGGCAATTTATCACTTTTGAATACATTTAAAAACCCCGCGGAAACCCTGTACAACATCCAAAGCCTTGAGATACCCAGGGTAGATCTCATCCACCCCCTGCCTCCACCGAATTGCTTAACTGCCTCGTGATTTCTGCCCTGGAGATGTGGTTGAAGCTCTGCCAGAGGTGAGAATTGAACATTATTCTGACAGGTTCTTCCGCCAGGCGGCCCTACGACCTACAACCTACGACCTAGGATGTCCTGGTGCCACGTGCACCAGTACGCATCCTTATGTCTGTTGGGGTTAGGCCTCACAAGGAGTGCCAAAATGTTGGGGCTCGTAAAGGGGGAGAGGATTGGCGATATGTTAAATTGAACTATAAAGAAAATAATCAATTATTAAATATGATTATTACAATATAATCTATTAACGGGGCACCACCCTGGAATCAGGGAACAGCCAATCCTCTGTTATCGACCTCAAAGGTGAACAGGGTAAGCAAATTGTCAAATTTGATTGGCCAAATTCAACAGCGATTGAATCAATTAAAATTAAACAATTAATTATTTAATTAAAATCAATTACTATCAGGTCTATTCAGTCTCAATCAAATAGAAGGTGTGATTCCGAGCACTGACCCAATCAAACCAGCAATCAAAGTTCAATCCACACACAATAAAACCAGGAGTCGAATTGTTGCAAAATATAACACATTTATTATCACAATATTAATTTTACAATTAACACAGCAATAATCAATAGGTATATCTTCACAACTACGGACTACTATCTAACATCTACTTCTATCAAGGGTGTGTGTGTGTGTGTGTGTGTGTGTGCGTGAGTGTGAGAGAGAGAGAGAGAGAGAGAGAGAGTGAGAGTGGGTGCGCGTGCGCACCTGAGCGGGTCAGGGTAATTGACCCAAAATGGCGGACTAGGACGAATAGAGCCAAGATGGCCGCCCTGACTTCCGCTGAGTAGGAAGGGGGGGGGGCAGGGAGGCTACAGAGTCCTAGTCGCGTGTGTGGAGGTGTGAAGATTCGGAGCGGAGTGGGGGAGGAAAGGAAAGATCTAACCTTACTGTAGATTCAGATTAAATGGCGCCGACAAAGACAAAGAGCTCGCTCCCGCTCGCCGTGTGCACGCGTACAGGTTTTGACCGAGTCTGGTCCGTGCGCCTCCACAGACGAGGTTACAGCTCTTTCGACTTCGTAGACGGCCACCGATCATGAACTCAGCTCGGTTGTGGAAACCAAACAGTGATAACTCTGATGATCGGAGCTGAGGGCCCGGCGGCCCGTCTGATACAACAGAGTTAACACAGCACAAAACTTGCGTCCTTCTGCAGGGTAGAGGAGATCAGCGGGTGCGGGCTGTCTACTTTGGATCCAAAACAAGGTCAAAAAGAAAAAAAGAAGGGATGCGCGGATTCTCTGTGTTAAGAGATGAGGACAACCGCAGTCACGTGACTGAATTGAAAGTGAAAGTCTGTGGACTTGACTCGTCCCACGGGTTGTAGACTGCTGCTCCACGAACAAGAGGGAAGCAAAGGGAGACATGTGGTTTGTTGCTCCCTTTCGGCAGACGCTACTTGGTGAAGTTAGCGTACCTGGGAAAAAGCGAAGCTTTTCGGCAGTACGTCTGGTTTTATAGTTCCACCGCTGATAATGACGTAGCGGGGACCCCCTGGGCTCTCAGCCAATTAGAAGTGGGTTTCCCCCTTTGAAGAGGATTGCCACACCTCAACCTGGTGGCTGGCGGGAAAGTTTTTATGAGTCTTTGTTCTGTCCCATCTCTATGTGGAACAGAGGGAAGAAGAAAATGGTGGATGTCAGCACATGGGCTCTGGATCCCAACATGTCCAACCATGGTGTTATTTATGGACACACTGCGACTTGCACAGAGGTCCAATAACAACACTACTCAGATTCAGGTGTAGTGTGCTCGCCCCCCTTTTTGTGGTCACATTCCTCAGGATGCCTGGAGTAAATACTTTCAGACCAATCTACCTAGGGAGATAAGTTCAACCCCCCCCCCCCTCCCCTTTCTGACCTCTTGGTATGATAATAGGCCTTTGTATGGACCCATGAGATCTACTCCCTTCTTCTTTTATGATGTCAAGCCGTTGGAAGCTGTCCAGAGGGTTATCACCCCTGATCATCGAGAGGAACAATCAATCAACTAGGAAGGCCAGAGAAAGGAGTTTCTCACCTCACTCTGAACCCTACTCCCCACAGAGTGAATAAACGTCTGCGCATTGCAAAAGAGGCCCAAGGTTACTATGTGGACACATATGATCTAATCATGTGAAGATGCACCCTCTGTCTTGAAATTCCTGTTGTGTTTAAATATTCCAGCACCAAACTGCTTATGTCAATTCGAATATTCATATGATTGAGAAGTTCTGTGTCACAGTAAATGAGGTAAAAGAGTAGGAATCTATCAACCACCATACATGAAACCTGGACTCTGCATTATGGGATGCCACCTTGTAACCGGAACCTCTAACACAGAATTCCTTACATAACCAATCATATACATACACACACACACACACACACACACACACACACACACACACACACACACACACACACACCTATGTGTAGGGACACGATAAAAATATTTAACTATCTGTAGTTGCTCAGCTCTTTGTTTAATTAAGTGATATGTTTATGGCCCTGATTTATCTGCGGGGCCTGGAGTTACTCTGTGCATGACAAGCTAATGTCGAGGGGTATTCTAGAGGGCAAAGTGCGCTGATTGGCCGACTGCCCAAGCAGGTCAGAGGTCACTCCCCTTTTCCGGACAGTTCCCTAAAATAATCGCACATCATCCTTTATGTGTGAGCTTTTTGCCTTTTTCTTCTGGGTCTTCGTGTGCTCATTCTTAGCGGCCGCCTAAACTTTTGTTGTAACCATCTATCCTCCTAGTTCGGTGTTTTTGTCTTCAACCTAACTTTTGCCCAGCAATTGTAATACTAGCAGAGAGTTTTTGCTCGGAATCAAACGCACCTATTACTTTATCATCCAAATCCATAAATCGTTCCATATAGCATCAACAGTATTAACTTCTTTTAAGTTTTACAACTCGGTATGGATCAAGGACCCCTGTCACATCATAGTCGGCCGCCCATGAACCTCACACGTCATCCTGATCGGCGGAGAGAAGCCCCCGGGTGCCTGAGGAGAACATTGCGTCTAGCCAACCAGCAGCCCGAGACCAGACGGCAGCGAGCCAACACCTTCCGGCCAACTAAACCCAGCCGAAGCCGCAGACATCGAGGAGGAGGCCCCAAAGGTCGTCTTCCCACCAATCACTGGAAAGGAATCCTCGCCAATGGCAGCCAACCAGCTGCCAAAGTAAGCCGGTTAAATTGATTCTCGCGCTGTTTCAACATCAAAGATCAGAGCTGCATCTCTTTGGGACCTAAAAATCTCTCTCTCCGCTGAAACTCTATCCAACCCCATGGAGCTTGGTCAACCTTCCGCCGTTAACCGGTCGAAGCAGAAAGCCGTCCCCATTGAGCCTGGATCTGCTCGACGTTCCTGTCTGTTAAAAGGAAGGTTTTTGTTGCCGCTGTTGCAGGATGTGCTTGCTCATGGAGAATTGTTGGGCGTAAATTCATTGAAGGAGTGTGGTACTAGACCTGCTCTACTTTTAAGTGTAATGAGATATCTTTTGTTGTGATTTGGCATTATATAAATAAAATTGACTTGACTTGACTAACCTCACGTTCTTTTGTAGGCTCATACCTCCATCCTGCATACCTGTCTACTACTCACCATCTTTGCCGTCTACTTAAACTCAAAGACAAGTATCTATACGCGACATTTCATATATGCTCTCACTATTTTGCTGGAACTGTTATTCTGTTTTACGTGTTTTCTTTTGTATTAAAATCTATATAAAAATCCCAAGAAGTGTCTCAACTTGTTTTATGTTTGTATGCAAGCTACTGATCCGCAAAGAATTCATTGATAAGCCTTACTCTGACTGATCTTTCTCGTTGGACGAAGTTAAATTACAACGAGTGGTGCCCCGAATAACAACTGTGTTAATCTTCTAAAGATACATTATCATCCTCGGCTTATGAAGTCACTACACAGGTCAGGCCTACCGTTCCTCCCATTCACGTCCCTCTAGGTCACGCTGTCATTGCCCACATGAGCACTGAAGTCCCCCAGTCGGGGCACCATCCAGCACCGTTCCCAAGGATTGCAAAAAGGGTGGGTACTCTGAACTGCTGTTCGGCTCATAAACACAGACAACAGTCAGGACCCATTCCCTGACCAGAAGGTGCAAGGAAGCAACCCTTGACATACCCACATTCAGCCTCAAATGGTTGAAATAAAGCAGCTGGTGAACACTGGAGGAAAGAAATGATGCAGTTGATCAGCAATTCCCATGGTGAATCCCAGCAACACCCAGAAAATGTGATCATGCATCATTAGAGATTAATGTCACCACAGTTGCCAAGTGTTTACAGCAATTGGACTGATGACATCACACCATACCTGCAAGGCTGCATAAATCCTGATATTAGGTTCTGGGTTTGAGTCCCGGCTCGGGCACGGGATCTTTCTGTGTAGAGTTTGCATGTTCTCCCTGTGCCTGTGTGGGTTCTCTCCGTTCAAAGAAATGCGATTGGGGACTAGGCTAACTGCATATGTAAATTGACTGTAGGTATGACTGTGAGTGTGAATAGTTGTTTGTCTATATACGTTGGCCCTGGCTTCAGTGGAGGACTATACATTTTGCCATCAAGTTGGTTTTATATCAATTCCAAAATTTGCTTGGAAAGTGGCATTCGCCTTCAGTGTGTATACAATGGTTGAGGCCCCAGAGACCACAGTCACCTGTTAGTAACCCCTGCCTTGGGGGCTCTGTATAGTTAATTGTATGTATCTGGGGGAAACTCATGAGCTAAAATAACTAGCTAAAAACTAACACTTACAGATTCTCACTGTTGTTATGTCCACACATCACTCTTCGAGGGTCAGTGCAGGGTTCCCACGCATCCTGGAAAACCTGGAAAATGATTGACCAATTTTCCAGTCATGGAAAACATATGGAAAATGAGAAAAAAGGACAAATACCCTGGAAACGGTTAATATCTCCTGGAGAATATTTATCCTCCCCCTGCCTTGTGAGTGAAAGCAAATGGGTTAAAAGTTATGCACATGCATGTCTGTTGTCACCTTTTTCTGGGCACAGCGCTTCTCTGCTTCTAGCCAACACGGCGCCCCAAGTGACGTTACCGGCCAATTAAATTTGCATTCCCACTTAGAGCAGTTCTGCAACCCAGTGTTTTCAGTTTATTTTGTCGCTACATTTAACGACTTTTCTGACACCGTTCAGGATTTTGTGCCTAGAGACAAAACTCGCAACTCTAAGTTGAAAAGCATCGCTTGTATCAGTCCGCGAATGAGAGGTTTTTCTCTCCCCCGGCCACAGCATCTTCTCTGTTCTCTGTTGAGTGACATGCAGAGGAGAGTTAGTGGGCGTGTCCTTTACTGAGAGATGAGTGAGATGCAGCCCAACTCAGATTTCAGAGACTGCGAACATGTTCAGAGCAAGAGCTTCAAAGGTAATTACGGTTAACAGGTTAACATCTTAATCCCTGCAAACAGGCCCCAGTGGGGCCCATGCAGGCTTTTTGCGGGCACTGTGGGCTAGGGCCAGCCCAGACCAAACCCTAACAGGTCCAGTGCAGGTTTGCCCACATGGAACCCAAAGGTCTTGGCTCTCTGTGGGCTACCTGAAACCAGCCCACCATACTGCTTTGCCCACTGAAAGCCCATGCTGGCCCAGTGCGGGCTTACCTACATGGGGCCCAAAGGACTTTTGCACCTGTGGGCCCACGCTTATTTTTTGTTGGCAGCATGCAGGCTTTTTGCGGGCACTGTGGGCTAGGGCCAGCCCAGACCAAACCCTAACAGGTCCAGTGCAGGTTTGCCCACATGGAACCCAAAGGTCTTGGCTCTCTGTGGGCTACCTGAAACCAGCCCACCATACTGCTTTGCCCACAGAAAGCCCATGCTGGCCCAGTGCGGGCTTGCCCACATAAGGCCCAAAGGACTTTTGCACCGTGGGCCCACGCTTATTTTTTGTTGGCAGCCCATGTCTTTTCCCTCACTTTTTTTGGAGGGAATTTCAGAAAAGGCGCAGAGAAAAGACATCGGCTGGACTCCTGATTTTCTGGTAATATTCATAGATTTATTGTCATTAATTTTATTAGTTCAATAGGGTGAGTGGGTCACTGGAAATTTCCAAGACATTTCTCAGTTATATTCTCTCTAAACCATGATTTTTAACTTTTTAATTTGAACTGTTTTTCGCAGGATGTTAGCTAAGTTGGTACTGCAAGCTAGCTTTCCTTTCTCAAAACTGCTCCGTAATATGGCTCTCTATCAGTCTGCTGTCTGTGGGATATTACTCATTCAGTGGCAATCACGGTTTTTATCCGTTCTGTTGTCCCAACATTAGTTGTTCATGGCCGCGCCCTCGGGGCGGGTCCCGTACTCGGTCAGTGAACGGTTTGTTCCATCATTTCTTGTTCATGGCCGCGCCCTCGGGGTGGGTCCCGTGTGGTTCGGTCAATGAACGGTTCCGTGAGGGATTTTTTTGTGCCTGCGCTAAAGCGGCAGCCCGTAGGGATAAAGATGCGCGCCTGTCTGTCTGTCTTTGTGTGTGTGTGTGTGTGTCTGCCTCTGTATCCGCGGACGCACACATCACAGTAGGAATGTGCGTGGATGCAGCTACTATGAATGTTGTGTTGTAGGCGCGGAGAAGCTATCGGGACGGCCCGGAACTTTCCCGGTTGGCCGGCCGTCTGATTAGCTCAAGAGGCAGCCGTATGACGTTCATAAGCGGCCCATTGAGTTACAAAATATTATAAAACAGAGATACTACCATGCAATCATCTGATTTATTTGACTATTACACAATATAAGCAAAGATATTCTATTTATCTAACCGTCTTTGATATAAGAGTCACCTTCATAACCGATCAAATATTTTTTAAAAATTCTAATTTTGTAATGTACCATCCATCGTCATCTTCCGCTTATTCCTACTAGTAAGGGTCACGGGGGGGCTGGAGCCTATCCCAGCATCTACGGGCGAGAGGCGGGGTACACCCTGGACAGATCGCCAGGCCATCGCAGGGCCAACATACAGAGACGAACAACCATCCACACTCACATTCATACCTACGGTCAATTTAGAGTATCCAATCAGCCTAGTCCCCAAATTGCATGTCTTTGGATGGAGGGAGGAAGCCAGAGTGCCCGGAGAGAACCCACGCAGGCACGGGGAGAACATGCAAACTCCACACAGAAAGATCCCGCGCCCGAGCCGGGACTCGAACCAGGAACCTTCTTGCTGTGAGGCCACAGTGCACTCCACCACCGTGCAGCCGTAATGTACCAGTTAAGTGCAAATAAAGTTTGGTATAAAAAAGAACTCAAGTGTGTTATGTGTGTGTGTTTATTGAATCGTGCGTTTTTGACACAAGCGAGAATCAGTGAGTGCATCCATTTTAGATGTGTGAAACTAGTGTATTTATGTATGTATGATTAGCAGGGTAAGTACCAGCAATATCAGTGTGGGCTAAATGAGGGCCTAGTGAAGGCTAAATAAGGGCTGTCCACTGGGGGCCATCGCAGGGCCAGTGCAGGTCTCCTGTAGGTTTAGTTAGGGCTGCCTGCTGCGGGCCCTCACAGGGCCAGTGCAGGCGCCCCGTGGGTTAAGTTAGGGCTGTCCACTGCGGGCCATCGCAGGGCCAGTGCAGGTGCCCCGTGGGTTTAGTTAGGGCTGTCCACTGCGGGCCATCGCAGGGCCAGAACAGGTGCCCCGTGGGTTTAGTTAGGGCTGCCATTGCAGGGCCAGTACTAAGGGGCCAGCATATTGCCAATGAGCAAAGTCTTACAGGCCCTGTGCGGGCTGCCCACTCGGGCCTGCACTGGACCTTTGTGGGCCCAGTGTGGGCCGGTCTAGGGAATTGGGCCACGTTTCAATCAGTATTTCACACTTGTATTATTGTCTGTCTATAGAAACGGAAAATAAGTGAATAAAAACAATGTGGGTGGATTAGTGTAATATGGGACACTGACAAATGTGGGACACCTAAGAAACAGTTGTTTCAAAAGTGGGACAGCATGATTTGGCTAATATGGGACAGTCATATACTATGTTATTTGATTGGGAAAATATATTTTTAGGAACGTTAAGTGTCTTCGAGTATATTTATTCAACATTTGGGCTTGAAATGTAGCAATTGTATATGTTTTAAGATAAGGATTTAAAACACTGTTGTGATTTGCCCCTTAGCTAGCTGTTGGCATACTGATTATCTAACTAGATCTCTAAATAGCTAAGTCAAAGAAATAGCTTTTTGTCTGACATCAAATGTTACAATACAGTGCCATATTTATTTATTTACCAATGACTTCAGTGTATTGAACACCACCAAGAAATAGAAAATGCGACAGCTAAACAGAGAAGAATAATGACAAGCAGCGAGATGATGCAGAAAGAAGCAGACAAAATGGCAGTGAATGCAGAAAAAAAAACAGGACTTCACATTACTGACTAAATCAAATGCATATCGCAGAAGTTTGACTGAGGAAAAGGAAGAGCTGGAAGCTCTAGCACAAACACTGAAAAGCCTGCAGGAGAGTGTCAAGACACTACAAAAACTGAACAATTTGAATGACATTACTTTGTTTATATTGACCTCTTTGCACTGCAAGATAAAATTTTATTTTGATATTTCATTATATTTATGACAATTTATGTTTTGCTTGGCTATTTTTGCAGTGATTTTGATTTTTATTATGTTTGAAAAATGAAGCTGTAAGATAGGTAAGTAAACTGAGGAAATTTTTTCTCAGTCATTTATTGAAAATATGCAAATATTTTTAGAGGAAGTGCAGGAGAAAAAGTCAGAGAGAAGAGAAAGTTGAACTGGGAATTGCCCAGTTGACCATTGTTACACTCATATGTCATGCTAATAAAGTGCCACACTGTAATCTGAGGATGTTTGCATTATTCTATGATACATTTATCATAATTATTTTTCATAGATAAAGTATAGCCATAGACTGCACACCAAATGTATGAGTAATAAACATGGAATCAATCTGGGTAACTGCAAATTACAACTGTAGAAAAGAACACCTCCAAAGTATGAGGGGGACAGAGAAATGTAGTAGTGTATGACATAATACGTTGTCTCTGTAGCCGCTGAAAATGTCCTTGAAAATAATTTAAGGGAAAGAATGGGAACCCTGTTAGTGTTAATCGGATTGTTTCATTAACTCACTGTACCTGCATTTGCAGGTATATCCAGTCAAGAAAGTGTGTTACATTGCCATAAACCCCAGGTTTGTTCTTCCAAGCACATCCAATTCCCCAGCTAGTGTCTCCTGTCAGCCACCATATGTCTGCCTTCTTGACCACCAAGGGTCCTCCACTGTCACCCTGCAGCACACATCAACAATACATACCTTATGACATGGTATATGTGAGTGAGAATAAGACAGAGACAAGTCCAACTCACCTGACATGAATCTACACCCCCCTGCAGTTTCCCAGCACAGATCATGGCCTCAGTAATTTCTCCATTTAACATGTTAGGGTTGTTACAAGTGTCTCTGCTGTAGATGGTCACCTCAGCCTGGTTCAGTTTGTCTGGGTATGGTCCTAAGGAAGATGAATCATGCTTGACATTTAGTCAGTATTTCATTAAAGTTCCTAATGTGATAGCTGGCGCTTCCAGATGAACCAACTGGCTCAGCTATGTTCATTCACATAAGCGCAGAATAGGAGGGGTTATTGTTAACTTATTTTTTTAGCTGAAAGCATGGAGGATGTCACTTACAGCTAGAAAAAGAAGATGTTAATTATACTGGACAATGCACTTGTCCTAAAAACAGGTGAGCAAACATCTAAACAAATAGTTTACTAGAAGGAATGGAAAATATGTCTTTGCAGCCATCTCACGAATGCAGATAAAGGTGCCTTACCAGATGAGGCCAATGCTCCCCAACCTGTAATCCAGGCTGAATGTCCAGCAGAGAGGTCCATGCCAATGTTGGGGAGGCACACTGGCTTCACTGTTCCTAAGGAGTAACAGCCATTATCAATATAAAACTAATGCTATAATTCATCGGTTCATCAAAATTTAAGTACTTACGTGTGAGGGTCAGAGAATTTTCAAGCATTAGAAGAGCAATGTCATTGTTGTTGGTATCTTTGTCAAAGTTTTCATGATTGATGATTTTGTGAACTCTTTGACCAAGGTAAAAGCTCAAGTTAAACAAGCTCACATCCCCAGCATACACCATCCACATGTTGGGTTTAGAGTACCTGCCACAAAGAGGTAAGTAACAGTAGTCACACAAGAGAGAAATAAATTGAGGTGTTAAGTTGTGTGCTCTCATCTGCAATGTTTTTTACATGTTTAATTTCTTTTAAATGCTCCCATATTACATTATATTGTGTAGTCATTTTCATCTGCATTATAAACCATGTTATACATCCTATTTCCTGCAACATAAATATTTACAACTGTCATGTCTTTTTTTATTTTATTGCACTTGATGTTAGCTCACTTTTGGAGTGGGAAGAAGTTATAACATGATGTTATTTTTTCCCAGTGCTTTTCCCAGTGATATACTATGTGTGATTCTTCCTCAGTATGGATTATGAAGCTAAAAAAAAGGAGAGGACCTTTCCCTGAGGATCTATACGATATTAGAAACACAAATGACCCTTCCTGTTGACTCCTGTCAACTTCACCAAAAAAAAGTGTATTTTCCCTGGTACACACAAATGACCAGACCATAGAATGTCTGCAGTGACATCTGAGAGCAATAAACAGAAATCCCTTTTAGGAGGAATATACAATATTATAAGATCATTTAGACAATGCTGTGGTTCTGGTTATGTTTTGGCACAACAGCTACAAGGTTAGGGTTAAGAAATGACTGTGGTTGAGGTAAAACATCTCTATGAAACACCACTGAAAATAAAGCAGTGTCTAGTGAAGTCACCATAAACACGGAGCAAAACAGATCTCTATTTTCAGGACCTTTCAGTTTAAAATGACACACTGACTGCTGTTATTTAAATTGTTGCAACAGGTTGCATAAAGTCAAAACATGTTGTAATGAGCTGCTTGGAAAAACAGCACTTTTGGTTGTCTCTGGAGGAGGGCAAGCCCAAATGTTCATGCTGGGCAGCATAAATATTTAGAATTAATGACACACAAAAGTGCAGCCATTTTAACTGAACAATGCACTGACAGCACAGGAAAAAAAAGGAGTTTTCACAAAGACAAACTGGACATTCAAGCACAATAATAAGGAATATCTCAGCTATAGGAATGAGAGGAGTAAATGCTCACTTTTGGAAGCAGTGTGCAGCAGAAAGGATCCATTTTGGGCTGATAATGGAGCCTCCACAAAGATGCTTGCCAGAAATCTGGAGACTGACCTGCCATGGCCAAGCTCCATTTACAGCTTCAGTACCACCTACAATACGAGTGCTGGGGACTGCAGCACTCTCTCCACAGCCTAAGGATGTAAACAATGACTTTATTGTGCCTATTGCCAGAAAAGACATATGTTGCTCTCCTATGTGGTTTCATCTTGAAACAGAAGTCATCTGTTTTTTTAAACCACACTCGTGATGTGGTATCAGTCAGTCAGTCCTCCACTTCGATTACTGCTTAAATAATAAATGTTAGAAAACAACTTCTTTAAATCAAATTAATCAAGTTGAATAAAGTTGTATAACACATATTTTAAAAAGGACTCAAATACTCTCAGGAACTTTATCATGTTTATGCAGCAACTTCCACCAATTGTAAGACTAAACCTGAGACTTTGGGTTATAATATTTATCACCAGAACTGGTACAGTGTTGCGGTGGTCAGCACTGTCACCTCACAGCAAGAAGGTTCTGGGTTCGTTCCCCGGCTTGAGCATGGGGACTTTCTGTGTGGAGTTTGCAAGTTCTCCCTGTTCCTGCATGGCTTCTCTGTGGGTACTCTGACTTCCGCCCACAGTCCAAAGACATGCAAGAAGGGACCAGGTTAACTGGAGACTCTAAAATTGGTGTGACAGTGAATGGTTGTCTGGCTATCTGTGTTAGCCCTGTGATGGACTGGCAACCAATCCAGGGTGTACCTCACCTCTCGCCCTGGTAGTAGCTGGGATAGGCTCCCCCCCACCCTTAACAGGAAATACAGTAGAAATTGGATGGATGCATATTTTCACCATCAACCACAACATTTTTGGCTGTTCTATTAAATAACATTCTCAGTTTTTCGAAAACTCTCCTTCAAAATTGGTTTCCTTCCTTCCTTCTTCCTCCCCTTTGCTGTCAAAATAATTGTCTCAATTTATCTAACCAGTTTTGCACATTTACAATTATGTGACAATATGTGACAGTTAAGTAGTGGCTTACATATACAACGAAGCTTGACAGCTCTTTCTGAGCAATTTTGGCTGCAAAGGAGAAGACAACAAAAATCTTTATTTCTGGAACATGACAAAAATATCAAGCATTATCAGACAGTGAAATACGAAGATATGGAAAATATTAAGTGAGGGGGAGGCTGGTAAACCTCAGAGTCAGCTGGGACTGAATATGGGATCCATGGGTACTTCCAGGTTTCAGCTTCATGTATCCACTTGAGGCCAAACAGCCTGCATTGGTTTGGCTGGAGGTCATATAATCCTCCCTGGGGACCAAAAATATGCATCACTGATACATTTCACAATCAACTACCATATTAAATATGGTATCTTTTAGTCTTTTGCTTAAGATTATCCAATGTATATTTGCAAAATTTTGGGAAATATATTTGTTTTTCATCATTTTTAGTGCCAGACAAGTAGAAAGATACCCTTCTCTCCTCTCTCGTCTGAGAGTGGAGACCTTGGCGGTCTGATCCTCAGCTGCAGAAGCTGGCTCTGGGTACATGGAATGCCGCCTCTCTAATAGGGAAGGAGCCTGAGTTGGAGCAGGAGTTTGAGAAGTTCCAGCTAAATATAGTCGGACTCACCTCAACGCACAGTAGGGGCTCTGGAACCAGTACTCTCAAGAGGGGTTGAATTCTCTTCCATACTGGCATTGCAAGCAGTGAGAGGCCATGGTCAGGTGGGGCAATACTTGTTGCCCCTCGGGGGTCCCATTGTTTGTTGGAGTTTAACCCTATGATGAGATGAGAGGGTAGTCTCCACATTCAGGTGAAGAGAGGAGCAGAGTTGTCAACTGACCACCACCTGGTGATGAGTTGATCCAATGGTGTGTGTGTGTGTGTGTGTGTGTGGGGGGGGGGGGGGTCACTGGCCATTCCTGGCAGGCCAAAACATATTATGAGGGTCTGCTGTGAGCATCTGGCAGAGTCTCTCATCAGAAGGAGTTTCAGCTCATGTTCCGAGGGAGGCAGCATTGTCGAGGCACCTGATTGGAGCTGTTGCGTAAGGTGGTTGGTGCCTGTTGTGGCAATACCTAGATCACATTGGTGGACACCAGCTGTGAGGGATGCTGTCAAGCTATAAGAGTCCTATTTGGCCTTTCTGGCTCATGGAAGGAGTTCAAGAAGGCCATGGAGAGTGACATCTGCATCCGTCTGTCGTAGTGAAGAGGGAGCTGAGCCGAAAGGTAAAGCTCTCAATTTACTGGTCAATCTACATTCCTACCCCCACCTATGGTCACTTTGGGTAAAGACCGAAAGGACGTGATCCCGGGTACAAGCAGCTGAAATGAGTTTTCTTCAGAGGGTGGCTGTGCTTTCCCTTAGAGATAAGGGTGGGAAGAGCCACTATTCCTGGAAAGTCCTTGGAATACCCGCAAGTGCTGGAAAAATAGAAGCTGGGGAGAGGGAAGTCTGAGTCTCTTGGCTTAGATTCAAGATTCAAGTTTTTATTTGTCACATGCCTAAATGTACTGGTACAGTGGCAGTGAAATGAAAGTGACTTCTGTGCTAGCGAAACTGAATATAAATATAACACAAATATGTAAGAAAAAATAATAATAAAGTTAAAAAAATGCTTTATGGTAAAGAGAAAACAAAAATAGAATTAGATAAATAAATAAATACTCCAATAAAAAGACTCCTATGTGCAAGTAAGCAGTTAACAGAGGCTATGTACAACATACGTAAACAGGTAAGGTGACCAGTGAAATTGTCCGATGCTGCACAGTCTGATCAGAGGGTGTTGTGCAGTCAGTTAAGGGGTGTGTAATGACGAGTTCAGGGTCCGAGTGGCTTGGGGGAAGAAGCTCCTTTTCAGCCTCTCCGTCCTGGCCCTGATGGAGCGAAGCCTCTTGCCTGAGGGCAACCATTCTAGCAGTCTATGGTTGGGATGGTGAGTGTGTCTTTGATGATCCGTCTTGCCCTGGACCTGCACCGCTGGTTGTAGATGTCCTGGAGGCCGGGCAGTGCAGTGCGGGTGATGCGTTCAGCACAACGGATGACTCGGTGTAGAGCCTTTCTGTCCTGAGAGCTGCAGCTGCCGTACCAGGTAGTGATGCTCGCAGAAAGTACAGACCCTACTGTGGCGGTGTAGAAAGTACACAGCAGCTTACTGGAGACCTTGCATTTCCTGAGCCTCCTGAGATGGAATAAATGCTGCCTCGCCTTCTTCACCAGGTTGGAGGTGTGCGTAGTCCAAGACAGGTCCTCTGAGATGAGTACCCCGAGATACCTGTAGCTGCTCACTCTCTCCACCGGATTCCCCTAGATCTTGAGCGGTGCATACTGGATCCCCTGCCGCCCTCTCCTGAAGTCAACCGCCACCTCCTTGGTTTTGGTGATGTTCAAGTCCAGGTTGTTGTCCTTACACCATGAGGAAAGCAGCTCCACCTCTTCCAGATAGGCCGTCTCGTTGTTGTTGGAGATCAGGCCTAACACCACTGTGTCATCTGAGAATTTCACAATGATGTTGGATTGGTAAGATGAAGAACAGTCATGGGTGTACAGGGGGTACAGCAGAGGGCTCAGCACACAGCCTTGGGGGGCTCCAGTGTTGAGGGTTAGAGGTGTGAATGTGTGCACACCAACCTTCACCACCTGTTGTCTGCCAGTCAGGAAGCTATGGACCCAGGAGCAGAGTGAGGGATTCAGCCCTAGATCCACCAGCTTGGTAACCAGTCTCTGAGGAACTATGGTGTTAAAGGCTGAGCTGTAATCAATAAACTGCAGGCGCACATAGTTCCCTTTGCGGATGTCCAGGTGGGAGAGGGTGGAGTGGAGGACATGGGTGATGGCGTCGTCAGTACTCCTACCGGGGCGATAGGCAAACTGCAGGGGGTCCAGAGTGTCCGGTAGTGATGAGCAGATGAAGTCTTAATAAGTCTCTCGAAACACTTCATCACTACGGAGGTCAGGGCAACAGGGCGGTAGTCGTTCAGACAGGCAGGGTTGGTCTTCTTTGGCACAGGGATAATGGTGGACTTCTTTAGGCAGGTGGGGACGACAGAGTGGATAAGGGACAGATTGAATATGGTCGTGAACACGGGGGCTAGCTGGTCTGCGCAGGACTTCAGCAGACGCCCGTGGATGCCATCGGGGCCGGCTGCCTTCCTGCTGTTCACTCGTCTCAGAGCTCTTCTTACTTCGTGCTCCGAGAGTGAAAGGGGGCGGTTCTCCTCACCGGCGCTAGCCACTGTGCTAACACGAGCACCGGCAGCCTCAAAGCGAGTGAAGAAGGTGTTCAGTTCCTCCACCAGCGAAGAGTCCGCCACAGCCGCAGTGCTCACACGTCCATTGTAATCCGTCATCGTCCGCAGTCCTTGCCACATGCATCTGTGGTCGCGGTCACACAGTTGTCCTTCCACTTTGTCCCTGTGTCGCCTCTTCGCCACTTTCACAGCTTTCCTGAGCTTGTAGCCTGCTGCTTTGTAGGGTGACATGTCGCCGGTCTTGAGCCCTTCGTTGTACACAGCGGTACGTGCATTCAGAGCTCCCCGGATAGACTTATCCACCCACGGCTTCTGATTAGGAAAAACCTTCACAGTCACCATAGGGATGGTATCGTCTAGCAGTTTGCCGAGAAAGCACGGAACCACATCCGGAAACTCGTCGACGTCTCGCTAATTCTCGCAGAACATGTCCCAGTCTACGTCACTCAGTGCGTCCTGCAATGTGGCCTCTGATTGGGCGGACCAGCATCTGACCTCTCACGATACCTGGGGTTCACGTTGCAGCCTTTGTTCGTATTTTGGAAGGAGGAAAATGGCGTAGTGGTCAGCCTTCCCAAAAGCCGGTAGTGGTGTGGCTTTGTATCCTTCCTTGAATGGGGTGTAGCAGTGGTCCAGAATGTTGTCTCCCCTCATTGGACATGTGACATGCTGGAAAAAGTTGGGTAGAACCTTTTTGAGGTTAGCCTTGCTGACGTCACCAGCCACGATGAGGGCAGTGTCTGGGTGCTTAACGTAGTGTCTGTTCATATAGTCATGTAGGGTGGTGAGAGCAATGTCCATGTCCACCTGCAGTGGAATATAGATGCCGAGGATGATGACCGTGGAGAACTCTCGGGGCAGATAGAAGGGGCGACAGAGGATTGCCAGATGTTCAAGATCCGGTGAGCATGAGTGCGACAGAACAGTATCATTCCTTGGATCGCACCAGCTGTTGTTGGTCATGAAACACACTCCACCACCTCTTGATTTGCCGGAGTCTTTCGTTCTGTCCATGCGAAACACCGAGAATGTTTCGGCTGGGCGAACGGCATGGTCCGGCACCTTCGGTGTGAGCCATGTCTCCGTGCAACAAAGGATGTTGCAGTTCCTCATGTCTCGCTGGAAGCGAACTCGAGCCCTGATGTTATCCAACTTGTTGTCCATAGATTGGACGTTGGCCAGCAGGATACTGGGCAGGGTAGGGTAGTGTGCTCGTGCACGCAGCCTGTTTGATACCGGCACGTTTCCCTCTGTGTTTTTTCCATCGCGACTTTGGTGGCCATTTCCCCTGCTCCGTGCTCCATAAGATCTCCTTCGGCCAGGTAGAGCTGTCCTTCAAAACTTTCCAATATAGGTAGCTGGACCTACTGGCGAAGTTGAGCGGTGAGCTGTGGTCGAATGTAACAAAACGGAATAAAAGAGCTCAGTGTAACGAAGAAAATAAACAAAAAGCACAGTCGATGCGGAGCAGTCACGACGGCATCTCGACACGTCCGCGCCATCTTGCAGTTGAAAGCGGGAAAAATGGATGGATAATACTTTCCTGCATCAATACAACTAGAGGTGTGTTACTTTAAAAAAAAAAAAGGAAAAGTTTGAATATTAAAAGCTGTTTTTTCAGAGTCAGATTCATACCCATAACTATTTTTTGTCCATGCGCAGTGATTTAACACAGCACTTCATCATAACTTTGATTTTGTAAGAGACAATGAGGAGAAAAGGGCAACCATTTACTTGTCTGCCTCCAAAATTGGAGAGTGAGGGTATTTTCCAAAAAGTTGGCATGGTCCTTCAAAAAAAAAGCTGCTGATCCACAGATATATTAAATCATCAACACCTCTTATATCCCATCTGCACACACACAGCTCTCCCATAGTTGTCATCCCAGTTGTCAGCACACACAGGTATCCACGACTGGCTATCTGAGGAGTAACTCTCCAGCAAGAAGTTGGTTCCATGTAGGCGAACTGTAAAGACAAGAAGACAGTCTTCTATTGACCAAACACAAAGGCAGATGAGTGCTCAAGGACTGAGGTGTTTAATAGGCTCTTACAGCACTGAGCTTCATCTTCTCCATATGAACAGTCTTTGATTCCATCACACCACTGGGAGAAGCTCAGACATGCCCCACCCCTTCTGCATGACTTCCCCAGCAAACACTGGTAGTATACTGCACACAAGCATACTATTCAGTATACCATACACCTTCAAGATCATAGTTGACTTTCTGAACTAAGCATCACAGTAACTTACAGAAGTACCAGAGCAAGATGCCGATTATGGCCAGAACCACAGCGCTGCTCAAGGATATGCAAAGGATACGTTTCAAGGGACATGTGTTAATTCCTGTAAGAAAACAATATTTCTGTTATATAATATTTATTGTTTTTTTTGTCTTTGTTTGTTTTAGTGTTTTTGTTGTTGTTGTTGTTTTCTGCTATTGCTGTTGTTGTTTTTTTGTCTCCCCCCTCCCCCTTGTCTTCACTGTCCTGTCCCTGTTCTCTCTTCCTGTCCACTCCTGAGCCTCAGCCCGTTAGCTTCATCAATGAACCAACACCATTCCTAATAAAGTTAAACATAAATGGCAATAGGAGGAGTTTATCAGATTCCTCCTATGCACAATAAAACTGCTTCAGTACAACAAGGCACCAGGAACACTGATGCTGCTTGCCTCAGCTACTGAACAGGACAGGTAAAAAAAAAGAAAAAGAAAAAAAAAAAGAAAACAATATTTCATATTTAAACACCACGAAATAGCTGCAGAAATAACTTTGATTTTAAGGTACCAATTTTTTGAGGAGTATTAGTATCAGTCGTAGTAATAATAATATTTACATCAGTATTCTCAATAGAGTACTAGCATAAACATCAGTATTCTGTTTGCTAGCACATAATTGGTCACCATCGTCGTCGTCAAAGTAGATTGGTCCAGGTCGCGGGGCAGCAGCCTCAGCAAGGAATCCCAGACTGTCCTCTACCCAGCCACGTCCACCAGCTCTTCTGGGGGAATCCTAAGGCCTTCCCAGGCCAGCTGAGAGATATAATCCCTCCAGCGTGTCCTGGGTCGGCCCAAGGCCTTCTCCCGGTTGGAAATGCATGGGACACCTCCCGAGAGACGTGTCAACCAAGACAGCCCCACAACATCCAGAGCCTTGAGATACCCAGAACGGATCTCATCCACCACTGGAGCTCTCACCAAACTCTGTCTCATCCATGGAGCATGTGTTGGTAGGATTGAGGAGTTTCACAAAGTATTCCTTCTACCACCCAATTAGCTCCTGTCGGCAGCCTCCCATCCCCACCGTAAACTGTGTGGGCAAGTTGCCACCTTCCCCCCCGAGGCAACGGACGGTTTGCCAGAACCTTTTTGGAGCTGACCGATAGTCATTCTCCATGGGCTCACTGAACTCCTCCCAGGCCCGAGTTTTTGCCTTGGTGTTTGCCATGGCTGCACACAGTTTGGCCTGCTGGTACCGGTTGGCTGCCTCTGGAGACCCACAGGCCAACCATGCCCTGTAAGCCTCCTTCTTCAGCCTGACGGCTCCCCTCACCTCTGGTGTCCACCAGCAGGTTCAAGTATTATTGCCGTGACCGGCCCCAGCTGCCTTACGGCCACAGCTCACAACAGCCACCTCGACAATGGCAGAGACGAATATGGCCCATTCGGACTCAATGTCCCCCACTGCCCCTGGGATGTGGTCAAAACTCTGCCGGAAGTGAGAGTTGAAGATCATTCTGACAGGTTCTTCGACCAGGGGTTCCCAGCAAATCCTCACTGCTCATTTGGGCCTGCCAGGCCCGCATGGCATCTTCCCCTGCCACCTGATCCAACTCACCACCAGATGGTGATCAGTTGACGGCTCCGCTCCTCTCTTCACCTGAGTGTCCAGAACATGCGGTCGCAGGTCAGATGACACAACTATAAAATCGATCATAGACCTATGACTTAGGATGTCCTGGTGCCATGTGCACCAGTGGGCATCCTTATGTTCCAACATGGTGTTAGTTATGGACAAACTGCAACTTGCACAGAAGTCCAATAAGTGCACACCACTCTGGTTCAGGTCAGGCCTGCCGTTCCTCCCAATCACGTCCCTCTAGGTCACGCTGTCATTGCCAATGTGAGTGTTGAAGTCCCCTAGTAGGACAATGAGTCCCCAGTCGGGGCACCATCCAGCACTCAAGGACTCTAAAACGGGTGGGTACTCTGAACTGCTGTTTGGCGCGTAAGCGCAGACAACAGTCAGGACCTGTTTCCAGACCCAAAGGCGCAAGGAAGCAACCCTTTTGTCCACCGGGGTAAACCCCAACATAAAGGCAGAGTGTCTGGGGGTTATCAAAAAGCCCACCCCGGCCCTCTGCCTCTCACCTGGAACAACTCCAGCGAAGGAGAGAGTCCAACCCCTCTCAAGGACGAACCCCAACCCTAACCCAGACCTGGAGCTGGAGCTATGTGTTGAGGTGAGGCCATCTATATCTAGCCGGTAATGCTCAATCTCTTCCACCGGCTCTGGCTCCTTCCCTGCCGGAGAGGTAACAGTCCATGTCCCAAAAGCCAGCTTCCATGCCTGGGGATCAGAGAGCCAAGGCTTTGGGACTGCTGCCCAAACCACATTGCACCGGACCCTTCCGGTTCCTCCCACTGGTGGTGGGTCCACAGGAGGACATGTCCATGTATCCCTTTCAGGCTAGGCCCAGCCGGACCCCATGAACTAAGGCCCGGCCACCAGGCACTCCCATCGAGCCCCTACCCCAGGCCTGGCTCCAGGGTGGGGCCCCAGTGCCCCTCGGGGCTGGGTACACAAACACGTAGGTTTAATTTCCATGAGGGGTTTGTTGAACCGTTCTTTGTCTGGCCCTTCGCCTAGGACCAGTCTGCCTTGGGTGACCCTCCTAGGGGCAAAATGCCCCAGACAGCATAGTTCCTAGGGTCACTAGGGCACTCAAACTCCTCCCCCACGATAAGGTGATGGTTCCAATTGGTCATATTATGCTGAAATTGATTGTTTGTGTAACCTGAAGATGTGATCATTGTTAGCTATTTGTTGTTATTGTTTGCCATATTTCTCCTTCCAGTCCATTCGTACCCTCATCTGTCTGTCGTTCTCTCACCATTCTCTCTCCATTTATCTCTGTCCCTGTCTTCCCTTCTCTATATGTCTTTTTCCATTATCTGTCTCTGCCCCGCTCTCCCGCTCACTTTCCCCCCAACCACTCAAAGCACATAGCCATTCCCATTGAGTCTGGATCTGCTTGAAGTTCCTGCCTGTTAAAAGGAAGGCTTTCATCACCACTGTTGCAAGATGTGCTTGCTCACTGAGAATTGTTGGGTGTTAATTAACTGAAGGAGTGTGATGCCTCACCTACTCTACTTGTACTTGTCATTAGACAACTTTTGTTTTGATTTGGCGCTATACAAACAAAATTGGCTTGACTTTTACCAGACATGTGCAAGCAGATACTGTAGATACTTCTCTCTCCTCTGAGTGTACATTGAACCATTTTTGAGTTTGTATTTGATAAGTATTGAGATGGTATGTGACATTGCAGCTAACTGGCAGTCAGCTATAAATAATGCATGCTGAAAATCATCATGTTCCATTTAAATTAACATTGTTTCACATATTAAAAGAAAAGGTTATGGAAAAAACAAAGCACACAGTAAAGGAAATGGAAATGTGCTCGAGGTGAATAACTCTTCTTATACTGCATGTAATCTACGAGAGTGTAAAAGAGTCTGAAAAAAGTCAGCATTACTCCCATTCCTGTCTCCCTCTGCTTTTTAGTCTTAGAGATGCATTTAAAATCCTGAGGATTGTGTCTGCTCCTGTGATCCAGAATGGTTTTATGATAACTTTCCAGCATTCCAGGATAAGGCTGTTAGTTGGCTCAATATATGGAGGCTGGAGTTGCAGATATCATGTTGCACTGTTCTCAGAAATGTTCTGTACAGCTCATCATGACTATATTTTTGACATTACACAGAAATTTGCCAGAACGTGGAAAAATGTGCTTCTTTCATACAATGTAATGACATATATGTGTGTATACATAAATATACACACACACATACATGTAGATACATATATACACATATACATATATATACATACATACATATACATACATACATATACATATACATACATACACACACATATATATCTTTTACATAAATTCATCTTTTCTCAGGGCTGCACCACCTCACAAAAAACATTAATACGTGACTTTTCTGTACCTTTCTTTTGTTCTGTGCCGTGTGATGATCCAGGTGTCACAACATGGTGTGCATTCATGGCCATAGGAGGGAAGACAACACAGCCTGGTTGAGCACCATATGAGGGTGGTATTTCCTCATGCTGAAAGCATATGTTGTCATAGTTGGGACTGTTGGCATGCTAGTTAAGAGAAAGAGCAAAAGATAAAAACTGAAGATGGTAAATCTTTGACACCTACACCTGAATGCATTGAAAAGAATCAACATTAATTTACAGGACCAATGTTTTATGTCATTTTACAGTGAAAGTGAATGTACCTGATTGACATTCATACTGAAAATGCAGCCCGGAGTCAGAGCCAGAAACATTGCGTCGGTAACAATTTACGCAGTGGATATCATACAGAACCATTTGATCAATATTAATTTTGAAATTTGCATTTTAAAATGACAGAATACATGGATACATGTTTAACAACTTTAACTTCTCACACCAAAAACATTAAGAATTTTCTGTTTTTGAACACAACAAATGGATTTCCTCTTTCAAAGAATACATACAAAAACTGTTATGCGAGTTTGCTCCCTTACTGTCAGTTTCTAAAATACATTCATGACTATAGAATCTCACCTACCTTTGACATCCTACAAATTCCTCAGCAGCCTGACTCTGTCTGTCCCCGCTCTCCCGCGGTCCCTCTCTGTCAAGTGCAGTCCATTCTAGTGTGAACAGCCATGGCCACACCTTTCCTCTAGCAGTGATTTATGATTTTATTATTTCAACAGTTCATCTTGACTATATTACGTAAAGCCTCCAGGTACTGTCTACATTTATGTACTTCTAGTTCCAATATGCCTTCATGATTTTCATATTAATTTCCAGGTTTTAAATTTCACTTATTCACTCTTGTTTTATTATATGACGCCCTGTGATTTTGAGAAGTTCATCAACCAATTAAGCCTGCAATGTACTTATTATCCCTTATAAAATGTCCAGTGGTAATTGGTGGTAAAATAAGTGATTCATATGAGGTAAGCAAACTTTAATTACACAGCATGAGTCAAGTTTGTTTGACGAAATAAGACCAGTAAATTGGGCATAAAAAAAAATGGGAAAGGCATAAGAACAGTCTTGGCAACCCTTCTAAAGAGCATTTACTGTGTTTAATCAGTAACGTCACAACAAATGGGCTGTAAATACTGATGGCCAAAGGACATTCAGACCCAGTTAATATTTTGCTCAATGTTTGACCTTGTTAACTAGAAGGAGAAGAAAAAATGAAAATATCCAGTCAGAGACCAAGGAAAATTGTGTTCAACATAAATTCAACCTTTATTGTTTTTGTACACAGGCCAGACAAACTGTTGTACATTCATTTTGGAGTCAGTCTAATTTTTACTAGAAAACTGTCAGGAAATGAGAATATTTTCCACTAAATAATTTTTGCACATAAATGACCAAAACATTGTTATGCGAATAAAATTATATATTTGAGTTTGCCAAATAACTAATTTTGTTCTATTACTCATAGAAGAATGGCACATTAGCAATTCAACACACTTAATTACACCCTGCCTCTTGAACCCAATCATGGACATGTCTTGGTTTGGCTACGTCTGGTCTGATGAAAAATTATAAAAGTTTGGAAACCCCTAATTTAATGGCAAGGTTTCTGATCAAATCCACATTTAGACCATTCTGTGCCAAGTTGTGTTGTTCAATGTATCCAGCATAATTCTCTTCAAGTTGAGATTCTCAAAATCCACACTTCTCCTGAATGTTTCAGTACCCATGCAGCAGAGTGAGGAGAACTGGGCACTAAATAATTGAGCTTTTGAAGGGCAATTTTAGTCTTAAATCCTGAGAATTCAGGAAATGTACTCATACTTTCAAACTGATGTCAATTACCACATATCTTAAAGCTAAGAATCTCCCTTAACCCCCTAGTTTTTTAAGAGAACTTGCAAGGTCTCAAGTTGTCGGGAGTTGCCAGTAAGTTGTGATAAAACTGATGAGGCAAAGATGTGAGCAACCTTTCCAGGAGAGGATGAATGTTTCTGCATTGTTAATTAAATGGTATTGTTTGGATAGAGAAGGAACCATCTTTGTCACCAATTCGGTGAGGGACAATATCGCACCGCAGATTTTACTTAGCAGTGTGTTTTCAGCTGAATTGAAGATGTGGTAACATTATGATTAGCAAGTAATAGTGCTTGCTAAGTAATAATTTAGTGCAAAGTAGTAATGCTCTTGTTCAGTTTTCTTTTAGAATCCATGGTGACTTTATTACATCACAAAATAAAGGCTATATATGTGGATGGACAGTGAACAGCAAACCAGTTTCACATTTGTAATTAAGTTTGAAACGTTTAATTTCCAGCAGTGAAAAGCAGATGGCACGTATACACAGTTAACCACGGAGCATGTTGTAAAAAATAGCCCAAGAATTTATTGTGGATAGTGACATAATGCTTATCCCGTAATAACTGTCTGTTGTCATAGTCAACTGGACTGATTCAGTTTCCTTGAGGACAATTTTCCTCTCATCCAAGGAGCTTATTCAGTTCAAAGTCACTGGTGGGAGGTTGCAGGCTTTTTTGACTGCATGAAAGTGAGCTCTGGGTTTCAGAATTGTCACGAGTCACTGCCTCACCCAACATCTATGTGGATTAATTGGGGTTTGTTGATCAAACTGGTACCTATGTGGATCATTTGGGACAGGAGGATCCAAGTTTGAAGACCCAAGGGTGTTGACTTTTCTAGGGAAGATGATCTGGATGATATTGTAGATGGGGGACAGGTAATGATGAGGGCTATCTCCTCTGCTCCAGTTTGACATAGCTAAATTCCTTAACTCCTCTTTTAAACTATCCGTCTTCTCTGTGTAAGATGTGTACAAATTCCTAGCCAAATGTTATGGTAATTTCTCAAAGTACTGTACTTGGAGTGTCCAGTCCATGCCGCGGTGCAGTGTAAAAAGAGCATCACACGATATTTTCAGTCATTTGTACTCACCCTCAAGATGGAGAGCAGAAGAAGGAATGCTTATGATGCAGCTTTCCAGTTAAAGGCAATCAATCTGGCGGTTAAAGATGGAAATAGAGCTGCAGCACGTAAGTTTGGCATAAACGAATCGATGGTGAGACGCTGGAGGCGGCAACATGACGAACTGACCCAATGCAAAAAGACGACAAAAGCTTTCAGAGGTCATAATAGCAGATGGTCCGGACTTGAAAACGCTCTGGAAGACTGGGTAAAAACGCGAGAACGGGCGGCCGAGGTGTTTCCGCCGTGCACCGCGGCTTTTTTACCGGTGTGGCTTATATGTGTACAAAGTTGATTTTTTCCCTAAAATAAGCATCTGCGGCTTATATAACGGTGCGCTCTATCGTCCGGAATTTACGGTAATATCCCTTTTTTCAGTTTCAAGTGTCAAGAGTCTTGACCTGAGGTGTTGGCTCTCCTGTGTTGTGCAAACTATTTGTGTAATTGCTTTGTTTTGTTTTTTAAACCTGTCCTGTTCAGCAGCTGGGGCAGGCAGTATAAATGTTCCTGGTGCCTTGTTGTGCTGAAGCAGTTTTACTCTGCAAAGGAGGAATCTGATAAACTCCTCCTATCACCATCTGTGTTTAACTTTATTGAGAATGGTGTTGGTTCATTGATAAAGCTACCAGACTGAGGCTCAGGAGTGGATAGAAAGAGAGAGCAGGGACAGGATAGGGAAGACAGGAGGGGGGGGGGACACAAAAACAACAATAGCAAAAAAAACAACAGTAACAATAATAACAACAGAAAAAAACATTGGTTGCAGGATTTCCAATGCAAATTTACCATTTTGTTTAATATAATGTAAAATTAATGTATGAGTGTGTGGTTATGTATCAGTTGTGCACCGTGTGTATGTGTATGCTACGGTTTGTCATTGGATGCTGTGGGTAGCTGACTGAAGCTGATGTGGGGGACCAGAACAACATGCCCAAGGCCCAGGATAGCAGGCAGGTCAGGATCAAGCCAGGCACCCAGCAACCCCCAGAACACAGGGAGCCCCAGGCCCACCCCATGCCAGAACCCGCAGAAAAACACAGTAGCAGCAACCCCCATCCGGAGGCAGCCCACAGAGAGACAGGGGAGTGTAATTGTTGTTTTGATAAAATTCATATTTGCTGATCAACGCCCACCACCCCTGAAGCACAAGTTGGAGGTTTTCAGACGATTAACCATGTATAGAATATACCCACATGGACACAGGGAAAAGAGAAGGAACAGAAGCACATCAGAGAAAGCCTAAAAAGCTGCAGCTATCCCAACTGGGCCTTTGTCAAGACATGCAAGAAATTCAGAGCAGACTGAGAGGAAAAGACAAAAAGGAACAGCATTGTTTTCTTATGAGATAGGAGTGTCCATGAAACTCAGGAGGATCTTCAACAAACTGGCACATAGATGCTAGATCAATTCCCCCCAACATGCCACATGAATACTGGCTGAAACAGCCAACCTGAAACCTGGAGCTCAAGTGCGACAAATGACTGATAGTAATATAATAGTGATACAATATTTTACTTGCTCTTGTGCTGTGATGTCCAAATAGCCTATGGCAGTTTCTCAAACTATTCAAAGTTATAGTATCCAACCATCCATCCATTGTCTTCCACTTATTCCTGTTAAGGGTTGCGGGGGGTGGAGCCTATCCCAGCGTCTACGGGCGAGAGGCAGGGTTCACTCTGGACAGGTCACCAGTCCATCGCAGGGCCAACACAGAGAGACAAACAACCATTCACACTCACATTCATACCTACGGTCAATTTAGAGAATCCAATCAGCCTAGTCCTCAATTGCATGTCTTTGGACGGTGGGAGGAAGCTGGAGTACCAGAGAGAACCCACGCAGGCACAGGGAGAATATGCAGACTCCACACAGAAAGATCCCGTGCCCGAGCCAGGACTCGGAACTGGAACCTTCTTGCTAGGAGGCGACAGTGCTAACCACTGCACCACCGTGCAGCCACGTTATAGTATTTTGTAGAGAATCTCGCAAATTAGGGTATATGTTCTTTTCGTAAGACAATGAGATGGATATAAGATGTAGTTTTACCTTGACATGTTTTGACTGTTTCTCCAGTCTTCTTCAGAATATGTCATCTGACGGGCCTTACCATCTGACAGAATCCTCAAAGCGTGACTAGCCGGGCAATCTGGTGGATTATCTGCCAGGCTGGCCACGCTGCCGGTTTTTGTATTTTTTTTCAATTCGTGACGAAGACAAGTGTACTTCAACCCAATCTAATGGTTGAGAAGGGAAACAGGAACACCAAATAGGCAATACGAGGAGATCAGGATCCACAAATCTGCGTGAAAATGATGAAACCATAGCATGTATAACTGTAGGTCAGACCTTAGTCATCATTAACACCAATAACACAATATTGGTTTCATAAAAACAATTTATTCAACCATTTCAATTGAAAGTTAAATTACTATTACTCAGTTTTCAAACAAAGGAGTGTTCTGACCTCTGGAGCCATTGTGTCATCTGAGTTGAGTGCTTGTCTACTATGAGTAAGACCACCAACAAGGAAGTTGTAACAGATCATTCTTCTGTACAAAAGGGAGTTTTTAGTCGACAAAACCATTTGAACCATCCAGGAAGGAGATGGTTGGTGCAGCCAAGTTTCTTACAACTTCTGAATAACAATAGAGGAGGCTCCACCCCCCCCATTGCAGATACCAGCTAGACCATACTGGCCTGACTTCAGGTTGTGCACCATGTGACCCACAATTCTTGCTCCAGACATCCTGACAGGAAAAAAAAGCAACTATAAGCAATAACACACAACAGTTTAGCAACACAAATAACCACTTACAGACATGTTCCCAGAAAATGATATATTTTACAAAATAAAGAAACTGAAAGCTGGGTGGTTGAAACAAGTGATGCATAACATTAGTTTACCAGTTAAAAGTTAGAGGAAATATGAGCTTGTTCATGGTAGCACTGAATCTGGTAGGGTCGTAGTTTGATTCTGTTGTGGTCCTCATACTTTTGTATTATCATCTTACCCGATAGGGTGCCCCAATGACACAGCTCCCCCATTGACATTGACTTTTGCAGGATCTATGTCCAACATCTTGATGTTGGCCAGAACGACCACACTAAAAGCTTCATTGATCTCCCACATGAAGATGTCGTCCTTCTTTAGCCCTGCTGCCTCCAGGACCTAACAGCCACACACACAGAGCAAAAATTAAGATATTCTGGCATCCATACAGAAAGTGGAGTGTGAAGCACATCTGTATTAAATCTTGATGAAAAGTCACACTCACCTTTGGAACAGCAAAAGCAGGAGCAATGGGAAAGTCAATGGGTGCGACTGCAGCATCCGCAAAAGCTATGGAACAAAAATGACAATGTATTAAAAAACCTAATGACGAAGATGCCTTCACACCCTTTGGGAAATAGGCAGATTTAAGACTCTTTTTTTTTTTGACTAAAAATGGACATGGTTGAAAAGAGGAGGCAGTGACTGATTCTGAAGAGTATCATTCTAACTTTTTTAACCTTTCAAATTACATGCCGCCCTTGACACTACAGTGAGTAAATTCTCAAACTGTGGGAAACAAAAACTAACACTGGCAATCAACTCTTTGGTCACCTAAATGGAAACACTTTGTGTGAAATGTAATGTGCGAGTGTGAATGACATTTACAGATGATCCTGGCCAACGGAGTGACATTTAGTCTGTTTGCGGCATCTGCTGTCATCAGAACAAGAGCCGAGGCCCCATCATTCAGTGTGCTGGCATTAGCTGCAGTCACTGTGCCTGAAAACAACAACAAAGCAAAAGATGGACAACAATAATAATTGAAAGGAAGGGGGGGTGATACATTGTAACGAGATCATTACCATTCTCTTTCTGGAACACTGCCTTCAGTTTCGGGACTTTGCTGAAGTCAACTCTTCTCCACTCTTCATCCTCAGACACAACCATATCAGGTTTGCCTACAAGGAGCCATAAAACCATGACAAATGGAGGTGACAACGGACTTAACTATTGCTCTTTCTTCAAAGTACCTCTCTGAGGAATGCTAACTGGTATTATCTCCTTGGCCAGCACGCCAGACTCGTACGCTGCCTTGCTTCGGCTATATGAGCTGATGGCGTAGGTGTCCTGCTCCTCCCTGGTGATGTTGCAGTTCTTGGCTGTGTTCTCTGCACAGTTACCCTGTTTGAGACAATAAGTAAATACCACCCTATATTAAGCATGACATAAGTTGATGCACAGTTATGTGCAAGCATCTTTTCAAGTTTTGAGCCGGTGCAGAAGTGGTCTCATGTCAAGCACCCTGAGATTTCAACTAGCATATGAACTTGCCCTCAGGACAGGAAAAAAAAGGCTTGAGCAAACCCTGGAAGACACTTTGGTTTTGATGCAGTAAATTCCACAAACAGCCTCTGACTTAGACTACAATGAAAATACAAATGTAAAATTTCAATTAAAAAAGTGCTTTGCTGTTTTAAACAATGAGGACAACTAAATTCTTGAATGAAAAGGAAAAAAAAATCCTCAGAGCTGCAGTCTAATCTAGATCTATAATGTCTGACCTCAGTGAACTGTAATATTTAGGTGCATATTCTATCATGCGAGTTGTGCTTGCCGCATGGTAGGGTGTTGTGTACTGACATTGTTTTTTGTTTCATCAACAATCATCTCACTGTTGTCTTGTCTTTTACATGGGAGGCTAAAATAAGTCCACACAACCGATTTGTTTGATGAAGGAGCGTCCGCTACTTATTTGACCTCGTCTTCCTTCATTTTGAAATAATTGTTTCACTTCTTCTTCTATGGCGTTGCTACAGTGTTCTTCTTCTTCTTGTAATATGTGTATATAGTAGGCAAGAGGGTAAAAAAAAAAACATCAGTGTTGGTGCACGGTGCAACTTTGCCTTGTTTTGTGCATATGCATATATATATATATGCATATATATATGCATATATATATATGCATATATATATATATGCATATATATATATGCATATATATATATGCATATATATATGCATATATATATATATATATGCATATATATATATGCATATATATATGCATATATATGCATATATATATATGCATATATATATATATGCATATATATATGCATATATATATGCATATATATATATATGCATATATATATATATATGCATATATATATATATATGCATATATATATATATGCATATATATATATATATGCATATATATATATATATATGCATATATATATGCATATATATATATATATATGCATATATATATGCATATATATATATATATATATGCATATATATATGCATATATATATGCATATATATATATATATATGCATATATATATATATATATATATATATATATATATATATATATATGCATATATATATATATATGCATATGCACAAAACAAGGCAAAGTTGCCTTGTTTTGCGTACGTACGTACGTACACACGTACACACGTACGTACACACGTACGTACACACGTACGTACATACGTACACATACGTACGTACATACGTACGTACACACGTACGTACACACATGTACGTACACACGTACGTACACACATGTACGTACACACGTACGTACACACATGTACGTACACACATGTACGTACACACATGTACGTACACACATGTGCGTACACACATGTGCGTACACACATGTACGTACACACATGTACGTACACACATGTGCGTACACACATGTGCGTACACACATGTACGTATACATGTACGTATACATGTGCGTACACACATGTACGTACACACATGTACGTATACACATATACGTATACACACATACATATGTACGTATACACACATACGTATATACGTATACATATATACGTATACACACATACATATATATGTATACATATATACATGTACACACATATATACACACATATATACATGTACACACATATATACACACACATATACATGTACACACATATATACACACACATATATACATGTACACACATATATACACACACATATATACATGTACACACATATACACACATATATACATGTACACACATATATACACACATATATACATGTACACACATATATACACACATATATACATGTACACACATATATACACACATATATACATGTACACACATATATACACACATATACATGTACACACATATATACACACATATACATGTACACACATATATACACACATATATACATGTACACACATATATACACACATATATACATGTACACACATATATACACACATATATACATGTACACACATATATACACACATATATACATGTACACACATATATACACACATATATACATGTACACACATATATACATGTACACTCCTAGGGCATTAATGGTATCGCTTCCAAACTTTGCCACATTAATCACACAACTCTGTTCTCCAAAAATCTTTAAAAGTTTTTATATGAATTACTCTGTTTGGATTTTATAAGCCCTCAAAGTGGGGGAGAAACGTTTCACGCTTACAATGGAAGTCTATGGGAAGACCGTGTCCTCTCAGGTCGATACCATCCATCCCACAGCTTTTAAAAACACCACTGCATTCCTGACAAAAATCCCTACAAAAATATGGTATTATGTGTCACTTTTGACCAACGTATGCCGACTTATTCAGCTTTTCCACACTCCAATTCTGGTGATCCTCCTCTCTCTCCACTCTAGCACAGATCAAAGACAGAGCAGTGGGGGAGGGGTTCTTAAAGGGCCAGCTCTCAGCTCTTCTCTCACTCTCTGATCAGACTCATGCTTCTATCTCCTAAACTACAAGCCCTACAGATTTGGCAAATACACCATTGGATCCAGGCCGCACGGGGGCTCAGGCCCTAACAACGCCGCTTGCAGCTTTGATTTGATTTTCACACACTAAAAATGTCCAATTTTCATCTGCTCTCCACTATGGCACAGATGACAGATTTGTTTACTGTTGTCATGGAAACCACAATTGGAGCTTCTCTGCCCTCATGCCCTCACATACTCTCAAACAAACACTTCTAGCTTCTAAACTAAATCACCCACACCTTCAATAAAAACACCATTCAATTTCTGACAAAAAACTCTACGAAAAGATGGCTTTACATTCCACTTTTGACCAACATATGATGAGTTATGACTGCTTTTCACAGTAAAACTGGCAAAATCCTCCTCTTCTCTCCACTCTGACACAGATGGATGAAACAGAGCGAGCAGAGAAGGGAGGGGCTCTTAAAGGGCCAGCTCTCAGCTCTGCACTCACACTGTGCAGCGCACTGAGGCTCGTTTCTCCTAGACTACCTAGGGATTTGCCAATTACACCGTTGGATTCGGGCCAGCGTCAGTGACGGGGCCATAGGCCGCACAGGGGCTCAGGCCCTAACAACACTTCTTGCAGCTTTAATTGTTTCTTTGTTCATTAACTTTATACAGAACTTCTTGTCTTTCCTTGAAACAACTTTTCCTTTAGTAAAGTTTTTTTGGTACATGCAGTTGAACAAGCCTCTCATTTTTGAGCTTGTGAACGCATCGTTCTGCGTAGCATTTAAATTATTGATTTTTTATTTTTGTAACTCATCATCGATAATGGCTCACAGTCACAATACTGTTGACCTCCCGTGAGCCTTTAATCTCCATCCTGACCAGTGAAGAGAAACCACCTTGTGCCTGAGAAGGGCATCGTGTAGAGCCAGCCAGCAGCCTGAGACCAGATGGCTGCGAACCAACGCGCTCCAGCGAATCCCAACGGTAGCCACGGTCGTCAAGGCGGAGGCTTTGGAGGCCGTCTTCTCACCAGTTCATTGGAGAGATACCGTATATTGATGGGAGCAATCCAGCTGAGAACATAAGCCGGTTCCATTTTTTTTTCGCAGTGTCACAATGACAAGATCACTGCTGCATCTATTCAGGCCTGGTTCGCTCTCTCTCCCTCTCACTGCCAACTTCGCCTGACTCCTTAGAGTCTGCTCGTCTATTCAATAGTTGCTTTTTTTATTTGTAGGTCACTATGATTCATACCGCACACCTTTTCGCCTGCTACCTTTGCTGTCCATTTGAATCTCAGATAAATCTTATAATTCACGTCTGATCCTCCACATGTGCCTTAATCGCTTTGCTGGAATTATTACTCTGTTTTACGTGTTTTCCTTTTGTATTAAATCCTCTAAAAATTGCAAGAAGTTTTCCATCTCATTTAAATATTTGTATGCAAGCCACTGACCCGCAAAGAACTCATTGATAAGCTATAACCTGATCGTTTCTCACTGGATGAAGCTAAATTACAACGAGTGGTGCCCCGAGTGACAACTGTGTTAAACATCCTAACGATACATCATCACCAGCTTATCAAGTCACTACAATACCAACAGTAAAATATGGTGGTGGTAGGTCTGGGGCTGTTTTGCTGCTTCAGGACTTGGGCGACTTACTGTGATAAATGGAACCGTGAATTCTGCTGTCTACCAAAAAAATCCCTGGAAGAGAATGTCTGGCCATCAATTCATGACCTCAAACTGAAGCAAACTTGGGTTCTGCAGCAGGACAATGATCCAAAACACACCATTCAGTCCACCTCTGAATGACTGAAGAAAAACAAACTTTGGAGTGGCCTAGTCAAAGTCCTGACCTGAATCCGACTGAGATGCTGTGGCATGACCTTAAAAAGGTGGTTCAAGATCAAAAACCCTCCTGTGAGGCTGAATTACAACAATTCTGCAAAAATTACCAAAATTCCTCCACAGCGCTGTAAAAGACTCATTGCAAGTTATCTCAAATGCTTGATTGCAGTTGTTGTTGTGGCCCAACCAGTTATTAGGATTAGGGGGCATTTACTGTTTCACACAGGGCCATGTATATTTGGATTTTTGTCTCCCTTAATAAGAAAAAACATTTAAAAACTGCATTTTGTGTTTTCTTTGAACAATATTTAAATGTGTTTCATCTGACATTTAAGTTTGACAAACTAGCACAAAGATAAGAAATCAGGAAGGGGGCAGACACGTTTTCACTTGACTGTGTGTGTGTGTGTGTGTGTGTGTGTGTGTGTGTGGATACACACACACACAAACATACCGATATCTACTCTTTCCTCGAATAAGACTTTTCTTATTTTTGATTCTCTATTCTTTTTGGGATAAGATATCATCTCAATTCCTTATTCTTTAGTTATGTGTTATTCTTCCCACGGCACAGATTTCATTATCCGTTTCCTTCTATTTCATGTTTTTGTGGGGCAAAATGGTTTTAACCAGTTTCTAATGATCTGTGTAATTGCTGGTATATTTAATATTGTATAATTCTGTTTATCTGATAAGGGGGAAAGCCCAAGAAGGGTTTTACCACATAAAAAAGTAAATGTTTTGGAGATTGAAAATAAGGCTGCAACAACGAATCGAATAATCGATTAAAAGTCAATTAATAAATTTGTTACCAAACAAATTTGATTATCGATAATTCATTGGCAAGAAATGCAAGTGTTTATAGACATGTAATGCCACGAATATAAGGAGGAGGCGAGCCATCTCTCTTCTGTAAGAGTTGCACGCACGAGCATCCGCAGTTCACAACAACATCGGTGGCGTCCATTGCAGCAGCATGTGGTGATAGGATGAAAAGAGATGAGGGCTGGGAGTATGTCACTCTCATTAAAGAAAAGAAAAAAATTGCTTGTCAATTTTGCAAGGAGGGCTTCGCTTGGCACAGGAACATGATCGTCATGAATGAACATCTGAGCAGAAAGCATGTAGGAGTTGTAGAGGAGCTGGATGAAGACTCACCTCAGTAAGCTACAGACTTGGCTTTTCACATTTAAAATGTACTTTCCACAGCAGAAAGCCTGATTTCTTTTTACAGTTCAGTACTGGTCAGGACTCGGGTCCCATTGGTCTCATTCAATGCTCTATTTGGGATATAGAAACAGGAACGCAAAGATGTGATCAATTCACTTAGCAGGTTGCTGATACAGTCTGGGGTAGAAACACTACGTGCGTGTATGTGTATGTGTGATTACCGCATACAGTAGATGGGTCTAGATTGGATCCAAGCTTTAAGCAGTAATAGAAACCAGGCTTTATCATGCAGCCCTGAACCCTAAAGCCAAGACATCCATGTCATCTATGCATCTATACCTGCTGTGTGCCAGATTATAGAATCAAGAACATGAAATGACTAGAATGTATTTTTCACATTAAAAATATATTTTTTTTTATTTTTATTGTCTGTATTGTTTGTTAGAACATGCCCAAAACAACTTCACGCTAAATTGTAAAGGTAATTGCAAAAAAGTGCGATAAATCCGACTAATCGATAAAATAATTGCAGATTAATCGATAATTCAATGAACCATCAGTTGCAGCCTCAATTGAAAATTATCAAATCAACATATGATATGCATTTCCTCCATTACTTTGGACCAGAACAGTTCCTTAAATTTGGCACAAAACAAAATATGGATGCAATTTTAATTACTTTCTCCCAAATTCAGCCAGTAACTTGCTAATGTCTCCTTGTTTTGAATGGATAATAGATTCACTGAAAAATTTTATTTGGATTGTCCATGAAAACCCCCTCAAAATAAAAGAATGAGTTGTTTTCCAGGTATGAGTGTACATGTTTATCCATTCTTGATCAGTTAGATTTGTCTGTGATTAATTTTCCCATTTAACCAATATTTCTTCACTTTCAATTAATATAAGCAATGTCCCTGTATATGTGATGAATTCAGTTTTTCTGAGAATCATTCAGCTATAAAGTATCATTTAAAACTTTATATCCCATCGATTTAATCTAGGAACTTCTTACCTGTAGGTATTTACATAAGTGACAATTTGAAAGGTTAATTTTTTTCCATAAGTCTTCAAATGTAGCCCCTCCCTTATTTGTGATCTTCTGAATGAACTTCACCAATCCTTTTTCAGCCCATATTTTAAAAATTGAGTATCCAAGCATTAATACGAAATGATGGTTACCATGTGAAATTTGTTGTAGACATCAGTTAGTCCATCCTTAACAATCAGGTCTTCCATCCTCACTCCTCCATAGGTTGGGGTCTCTCGGGCCATCACATATGGAACATTTGACATGCTCTCCATGCCTCCCGCCACCATCACATCCTAGAAGGAACAAAAAAACAAAACAAATCATTTTAGAAGCACATCACACTAAGCAATAACAATATATGATTTTTTGATGCGTAATCAGTCAGCATAATTCTTTTGTGTGTCAAGAAAACATGATGCCATGGCAAACAAAGCATTCCAGTGGTCACAACAGTTTTGCATGATTTTGTAATCTGTTTTCTTGCACAGATGGTTGGTGTTGACTTCAGTGCACTTACAATTTACTTTTGGGCTTTTCACATTTTTGCATTCAAACACAATATTACAGCTCTTAACTGTGCAGGTATGTGTCTTTTTATTGTAGGCAGAGCCCCACCATGCCCAAAACAGAGCACAGATTGAAAATGTACAGTTGTAAAGGATAAAGAAACAAACATTTAAATGAGAAACAACATGAGGCTCTAATTAATTTAATAAAAGAACATAAAAAGATTACTTCTGTTGTGATGTGGCTGTAAAATTAGACTGACTAAATTTTGTGTGTGAAAATCTCTCTCTCTCTCCACACACACACCTATGTGTGTATAGATAGATTGAGATAGAGAGATATATATCTATAGATTTCTCTCTCTCTCTCTCTCTCTCTCGCTCTCTCTCGCTCTCTCTCTCTCTCGCTCTCTCGATATAGATAGATAGATATGTATGTAGATGTGCTCAACTAGATTCAGGTCTGGGGAAATGGCAGGCCAGTCCACAGCATAAATGCCTTCGTCTTGCAGCAACTGCTGACACACTCCAGCCACATGAGATCGAGCACTGTCTTGCATTAGGAGGAAGCTATACATCTCTTGATGTACTGGCCTGTCTCCTGGTAGTGCCTCCATGCTCTGAACACTACGCTGACAGACACAGCAAACCTTCGTGCCACAGCGTGCATTGATGTGGCATCCTGGATGGGCTGCACTACCTGAGCCAGTTGTGTGGGTTGCAGACACTGTCTCATGCTACCACTAGAGTGAAAGCACTACCAGCATTCAAAAGTGAACAAAACATCAGCTGGAAAGCATAGGAACTGAGAAGTGGTCTGTGGTCACCACCTTCAGACCTATTACTTTATAGGGGGTGTCTTGCTAATTGCCTATAATTAGTGTATATATATACACATATATACACACACATACACACACACACACACACACACACATATATATGGAGATGAATTGCCGCTCCTTGCTGTACATGACAGATCCTAATAAAGTAAGGAAATATTAAAATAGCAGTTTTGTAGTAGTGAGGAAGAAAATAATAAATAACTGGGTAACTAGAAAATAAGGTCACAATCTTTATTAGGTTTCACACCAATTACCTCATCAAAAGAGAGATCAATAAAATACATTACTTAGAGATTGACTGGGGAATTATTTCAGTTTTATTTTTTGGTTAGAGGAATATTCTTGGATATGTAGACAACATAAATTGGCAGTTTTTAGAGGACACCAATACTAGCTTTTTATAGTCTCCCTGTCAGCCCTACAGAAAGGACACACTTGACAAACATATGGTGTCTGAAACCCATAAAATAGCCTGTCAGCACAAGGTAAATTGGTCAACCAGTAATAATGACTCATTTTATAACTATACTTTTTTTTTAAAGTATATTGTATATGCACTTGATTATTGAGCCCCCAAAAGCAGGAAACTTAGGGGAAACATATATATACACACACAAAAGAGTCAGCATGAATCAATTATGAATGAAATGTCACTGCAACTGCAACAACACACTGGACTATGCAGAAGAGCGAGAGTACAGAGCCAGATGATATGGCCTAAAAATGAAACTGAAAACTGTTTTAAAAATAAAACAGAAAATTTAACCAATTTTTTTCTGCCCTACTGAAAAGCAAACAATAGATTACAAATAAATGGCTCAAAACAAGTTTTAACTTTTGGGCGGCATGGCGGTGCAGTGGTTTGCACTGTTGCCTCACAGCAAGAGGTTTCCGGATTCGAGTCCCGGCTCGGGAACGGGATCTTTCTGTGTGGAGTAGGCCTGTGTGGGTTCTCTCCAGCACTCCAGCTTCCTCCCACAGTCTAAAGACGTGCAAATAGGGACTAGGCTAATTGGATACTCTAAATTGACAGGTAAGACTGTGAGTGCGTGAGCTCCAGGCCCCCACGACCCTAAAAAGGATAAGTGGAAGCAAATGGATGGAGGGATGGAAGTTTAAACTTTATTCTTTATTTAACTTGAGGGTAAAAGTGCAATCCGACAAGCCCAAACATGCTTGAAGGTGAGATGGCAGACCGCACCATTGTTAAGACTTTTATAACTTTTAGAAAGCTTTCTCTAAGTATATCTTATTATTAAGGGTGTCAAAAAAATTTCGAAAAAATAATAATGAAGAAAATAAAATTCAAAGACGCACAAAATAAAAATCAATGTAAAACAAAAAAAATGTGAAGCAGCACCATACACCACTAACATTTATGACTTTTGACCCTCTTGCCTACTGCACACAAATTTACAAGAAGAACAACAAAAAAAGCACTGTTTTTTAATTGAAATTTTATGTTTGCATTTTAGTCTAAAGGGAAAATATACAAATATTTAGTTTTTTCAAAGCAAGGAGCATTTTATTTTGTACTGACGCAGCGATAATTTTTATGTCTGCATATTATGGAAGAAAATAAAGAATATTTGATTTTTGCATTTCTGATTTTTGATTTTCTTCCATCTTTATTTCGTATCATGAGTATTTTGTACTGTGAGCCCTGTTTCTTATTTCATATCGTTTCATGAGTTGACTATTTCGTTGCACCCCTACTCATTATTGTATCTTGTTTTAAACCTGGCAACGACACAGCACACATTTATTGAAAAGGTGTCACTTTTGATAAAAATAATGATAAACACTCTGCTGCATGCCTCTCTTTTAAGTTTCTGGAATAAATTTGTCGTGCTGCTTACTTTGGTTGCAACAGCTTTTGAACAGACCTTACAACAAGCACTTGTTTGTTCTAAGTCTGATGCAAGAAAACCGAAAAAAATTCCATATCAAAGATGTAGCACCACCTTACTTTGGCACAAGTTCCAACTCTCCCCTCATCGCTGCTATGTTTGTGAATCTACAACGTCAGGGTGCGGCCCACTAACCTACCTCTGTAGAGCATTGCAACGCATTAGTTCCGTTTTTGACACTCGCGTGTGAAATTATATATATATATATATATATATATATATATATATATATATATATATATATATATATATATATATATATATTTTTTTTTTTTTTTTTTTTATAAAAACACATAATCCTTAACTTTAAATTTGAATTGATTTAATCAATGTATCGTGCACATCTACTATGGTGTTATTCATTCTCATGTTACCTGGTGTCCACACATCAGACTCTGAGCCGCCATCATAATGGACTTCATCCCAGAGGCGCAAACTTTGTTGATGGTTGTTGCTGGAGTGCTGAGGGTCAAGCCTGCATATACATGAGTGCATTTAGAAATTAACAACATGAACCCTCATTTTGTATTCACAGAGTCTAACCTTGGACATGAACAAACAATACAGCTTACGTTCCCATTAATCAATTCATGAATAAAGATTAAGATGCTCATACGCACCTATATGAGCAAGAAGTATCCAATATAACAAAAGGTGTAGCTGGTGTCTCCTGGTGTGTATCAAGTATAGCGTCGTCTTACCTGCTCCTAGCAGGGCTTGTCTTGTGGGGGCCTGTCCTTCTCCTGCTTGTAACACATTGCCCATGTAAACTTCATTCACATTTTCTGGAGTAATTCCTGAAGACGCAAAACATTTTATTGTGTCAAATCACATGCAGCACTACAAAAATTGGACAAATAAAAAATTATAGGAGTTTGTGAGCATACTGTACCTGCTTTATCTATAGCTCCCTTAATAGCAAGAGAGCCTAATTTGGTAGCAGGAACTGCTGCCAGGCTGCCTTTGAAGGAGCCTATTGGAGTCCTTACCGCACTGACGATGACAACTTCCTGAAACCACGCACCAAATGCATTATGTGTGCAGGCCAAACATGAGACGCTGATAACAATGTGATAGCCCGGCTTGCGCACTTACATTGAGTGAAGGCCGAGATGTGTATGTTCTTGAGATGTACTTGGGAGCCTACAACAGCAAAATAATGAGTTTCAATAATCGGAGTTTGTTCAGTTTTAACTTAACAGCACCTCCGTCCGCTGGATGGTTTGTTTAAAATGAAACACAAACAGCAATCAATGTCAAACATTACCACCCTAAATTCAACTATAAGGATTACCAACAGCTGCACCAAATATACTCAACCATCCAGATTTTTATGAGGAAAATTTTCCAAATCTTTTATTTGTCTGTTAAAAACTTGGTGTGGAACTTGCCATTTTGCCCCATTGTCAAATTCCATCACAACAACAACAATAAATTCATGGACAAGTTTTTTTATTATTTGAAATTAGCCAAACACAGCTATGAAGCACCCAGTAATGATAACAATGAAGGTAGCCATATAACTTAAGCTAGTGTTACTTCAAGGAGGAGCTATCGAATGGTGTTCGGTTGATGCGTTTTCAAATGAAATGCCCCAATTTTTTGCTGATGTTCTATCATCTTCAAGTGCGACTAACTTGCTTATTCTTTAGAGAGAGAGAAACTGTGGCGTCAGTGAGATTACAGCTGTGATACATCGTTGCAAGTGTCTTCTAACAGCTTCACTAAACCACAAGAGTCAACTTGGGCAAGTTCCAGGCGTTCTCACAATGTCAATAACGCTAGATACAGTTAGCACTGTTAGCAAGCTACTGCCACCGCTTCACGACGACGACGGTACAACTAACATTCACTGCTAAAACAAAAACACGGCTGGCAGAGATACATTTTCTTACCAAATGCCTACAGATGTGAGCCTGTAGAGTTAAAAGTCCACTGCATGACATTTTGGACTAAGAGACGTAACTCTCACACGTTCGGGCCCACTTAACCTTCTGTCACACAATGTAGGCTAACTGAGCCAGCCTATAGCAATAAGAGGTGTGTCCTGACGTCATATAGCTTACGCATTATGGTTGTTGTAGTTTTACAACTCGTCCTCTTTTACTCTGATTTAGATTGGTAAAAGCTTTGCTGTGACTGACTGGACTGGAGTAAATTGGCAGATAAATCAAAAATATAAAAATGAAATAATACTATAATAATAGACTCAAACACGTAAAAAGAAAAGTGGGGAAAGGACAAACTGTGCAAACACAAACAAACAAATGAACAAAGAGATCAATTGTGGTACGACACATTATGAATGACAACAAGAAAATTAAAATCCAATGTTGCATTCAGTTTTGCTAGCATGTGAGGTGGAGAAGGAAAGAACGAGCTGGGTCCCAAACACAAAGCGGTGCCAAGGCAGACCCAGTGATGGCAGGTCGGGACAGCTTAGGGAAGAGGTTTATAGGTTGTTTTTTTTTAACAATAATTGTCATTTCCCTGTTCATCCATCTGTCCATCCATGCATCCATCCATTTCTATACCACTTATCTGTTAAGGTTCATGTGGTGTGTGTGTTTGTGTGTCACTAGCGACTCTTCGGTTGCTCTGCTAAATGTCCACCCTACCTCCGAGCCATGCCGCCCCCTCCCATTGCATCTATTCGTATTTTATCTTTTTATGTTGTTGTTGTATTCTGAGGGTTTCAAAATTACTATTTTTTATTTTTATTAATTTCTAAACCTTTAAATCTCCACTCATTTTTTTGGCTCTTTCTTGCTGTAGGTTGTCACATAGCTCTGGCATGTTGTGGTTCAGGTCTCTGAGAAACAAAATCCCTGTTCCAGAGGAGGCACAGTGGATCAAAGTCAGGTACTTGGACTCCAGGTTGTCTCAGCACAAGAGTGAGAGTAAAATAAGAAGAACCAATTGATAAGTATTGGGTTGTTGAAAAAGGTGTGTAATTGTTAATTGTTTTTTTCCTTTTTTTTGTTTGGTTCGATGCTGTGATGTATTAAGGTTGTAAGGTGGAAATACATGAGGAATGAGGGAAAACATAGAAATAAAAACATTAGTTTGCATTGTCTTCCCCTTTAAAGTGGTATCAAATAATTAGCATTATTGATTTATATCAAGGTGGTGCAGTGGTTAGCACTGTCACCTTACAGCAAGAAGGTTCCGGGTTCAAGTCCCCGCTTGGCCAAAGGATCTTTCTGTGTGGAGTCTGCATGTTCTCCCTGTGCCTGCGGGGGTTCTCTCCAGGTACTCCGGCTTCTTCCCACAGTCCAAAGACATGCAACTAGGGACTAGGCTAATTGGATACTCTAAATTGACCATAGGTGTGAGTGTGAATGGTAGTCTGTCTATATGTGATGGACTGGCGACCTGTCCAAGGTGTACCCCGCGTCTCGCCTGAAGCTGCTGGGATAGGCTCCAGCCCCCAGCCCCCCCCCCCCCCCCCCCCACGACCCTTAACAGGAATAAGCGGGAAAAGTTGGATGGATTTCTATCAGTTTCAAATATTATCTTAAAAATAAAATAGCTGTCATTGTTATATTGTTATATCCTCACCAGATGCCTGAGCACTCCCCAAACACTGTCTCCTCCATGGAATACATGTTGGAAGGACTGAGGAGTTCGTCAAAGCCTTCCTTCCAGCGCCCAATTATCTCCCCAGTTGATGTCAGCAGCCTCTCGTCCCCGTTGTAAACAGTGTGGGCAGGTCGATGCCTACCCCCGAGGCGATGTACGGTATGCCAGATCCTTTTTGGACCCAACTGATAGTCATTTTCCATAGCCACACCGAACCTCTCCCACGCCCCAATTTTTTGCCTAGGCTGCACACTGCTTGGACTGTTGGTACCAGTCGGCTGCCTCTGGAGACCCATAGGCCAACAACGCCCTATAAGCCTCCATTTTCAGCCTGACGGCTCCAGATGGAATCTTTGACTCTTCAACCTACCAGAAAAAGAAAATTTCAATGTGAGGCAAGAAGTCCTCAAAATACTGAGCAAGATCGCACTAGATGAAAAAAAGTAAGTTGGGGTTCCTGGTTGACATGGTACACAGAGTGGGACGCCCCAGGGATGACAACAAAGCACTGCCAGTCATTTTACAATTCAACATGCGTACCTTTGGGATGCAGATCTGGAGAGAGTCACGCAACGCTGACGTTCTGCAGAAGAGGAACCTCTGCATCGCCGAGGTCCCGCTTGGGGAAAGACTGCAGAAACAAACTGTGGCCCTTGGTCGAACTGGCACACAAGGAAGGAAAGAAAACCAAATGGCAAGGTCCAACAGTTATCATCAATGGGGTAAAATTCACAGCGTGAGAAGATAGCCTTAAAGACTATGATATATAGTTATGACAAAAATAGAAACAAGGACATCTAAAATGATAAGCTAATTATATAAAGTAGGAAAGCTTTATTATGGCCTCAAAACAGATTATTTTTGCACTTGATAGTGATAATGACAAGAGCATTGTGAACTTTTCCAAAGGTAGAGTTTTGATAAGCTCTTTTTTCTGTTAATTTTTCTCGTTCTTGTGTATTGGTGTCTACACATAGTTCCTTTTTCTCTTTAGTTATGGCAACTAATAATTTCATAAATCTTAAAATGCTTTCTCTTAATGTCAATGGCCTATATCTATCAGGAAAAGAAAGGCAAAATTTCTGTTTTGTAGAAGATCAAACCTAAATTTGATTTTTTTACGAGAGACACATTTAAGTGAGGACAATGGTGAGTTCTGGAAAAGTGGGGTAAAAGTGGGGTGACCACATTAGTAGTAACATACAGGCACTTTTGCATGTGCCTGTGAAGTGCATGCTTCCTCATACGTGTGCATGTGGTCACGTGATGTGATGGCATCATTTTGTGCGTGTGATCACCTGACTTTGTCTGTGCGATGTCATGTTGTGCGTGTGATCACATGACTCCGTCCATCTTTGAGCTTACGATCACGTGATTTTGCGCATGTGACCACGTCATTGCGTTTCATATCTAATACATGATATTTTTTTATACAACTTTTAAAGTATGATTTTATTTGGCATAATTTGATCAATTTATGCAGAGCCTGCCCCTGCGGCATTGTGGCAAAGGGTTATGGGAGTGGAAAATTTCGCCAGTGTTTGAGCCTAGATTTGTTGTTCGTTGTTACGATTGTGGTAGCAAGTGCGTGTGCGTGTGTTCGTGTGAGTGCGGCTGCGCTATTTGACTCCTAGCCTTCGGTCTCTGACAGAGTGAAAGCACCGATCTAGACAATCAAATTATTTAATATATAGTGATCCTTCAATGTTTCAAACGGATGGATTTAATTCACCTTGCTGTAACAAAATTAGAGTTTCTATTATGCTTTTATTCTCTACTTCATGTGGTGTCCATGTCATTAAACAAATAAACATCTGCTTTAGTAAAACCTTTAGCTCATGACCTGCAGAAAAAAGGTATTTCCATACAAGTTAAGACATGTCCTCTCTCAATCCTCAAACAGACCATGTGTGCAGTATGGTGTTCATTGCCTAGCCAGGTCACAAATGAGTAAATGTTGGGTTAAACAACATGGTTTTATTTTTAAAATTCACACACAAAGATACAATAGAAAGAAAGATATCTAAAATAATAATAAAAGAGTGCATGCTAGTTACAATCTAAAGAAAGACATTAAAAGTAATAATTAAAATAGTGAAAACCGTTTTACATCTGCAGATCAGAACAATTTTTGAGCAACTAATGGTTTGGGTCACCAAGTGTGTGAGATCATCATCAGATCACCAAATAACGGCCAGAATTTTTCATGCTCGCTGACTTTGTTGCTCTGCTCGTTGAGTTTGGCCATAAAGTTGCCACCCTGCACCAATTCATCCAACATAAACTCCACTGCTCCTGCGATTTTCACAGGGTCGCAAAGTATGTGTTTCAGAAACAGGTAATTTGGGATTGTTGTCGTGAAACTGTCGTTACACAATTTTTTCAAAATATCTTCGTAACTTGCTTCAAGATAATGATTTATCCGGGATTTGTTCCAGGCAGGAGTGTTGACTCTGACTCAGATGGTCAACGTGACACCCATAACACTCATGTTTCCATAGTATATTCACCACCATGGTGAGCAGGTGGTAGACGGCAAATTTCACATACTGCACGAAACGGGCCCCCAGGTCTTTATGCATAAATGTATCTACACTGTCCACACACACACCACTGTGAATGGTAGCGTCTTCCAGAGGTGAGTTGGAACGCGTGGATGAAAAGTCCTGATATGGGTGGCTGTTGGATGGTGAGGGTGTGAATGGCATCGGCATAAGTTGTGGTGAATATTCTCCACGGGTGTGTTGGGTTGGCGGTGCCATCTGGACGTCTGTAAATAAAGAAATGAGAGTAGGGAGTTAACATCTGAATCACACGTAGACATTCTGTCTCCCTCCCCTGGACTATGGACTACTCCAACATACCTACCATTTCTTATCAGATAAAGGCATCAAGCCTTCGTGTTACTCGGACGGATGCAGGAAGCTATCACATGCCTTATCCCCCTCAAGATTCCACAAATTATCAAAGATAAGGCATTTTCTAACTCCTGCAAACCCTTTGGCAAACATGTCCTTCTCAATGACTTATTGTAGGTCATTAAACACTTTGCACAAAGCAACCTGTCACACCACTGTACAAAAAAAAAGTCTTTAAATTCTTTTGGGCCTCTTTTTGTTCTACCGAGACATGTGTTCAGGTAAGCACCATTGTGATGTAGAACTTTGGGCTAATTTTTTTTGACATATTACACTCAATCATGAACAGATGTGTTATGCACGGCGCCGACCCCGTACAAGTCCAAACATGCATTGCCCACACTCAGATAAGATTTACCCTCTACATATTTAACTTTATACACATACCGAAAAACCCCTGTAACAGTCTCCTCGCACATTAGCATTGCGCTCTCATCTACCCACGTTTTTTTGCGTTTTGGTCTACATGCTGCTCAGACATACCCTCGAGAATGAGGCTGGAATCCAGTTCTCCTTCGGGATGCGTAGACATTCTGGTGAGTCACCTTTCTGGTACCGATAAATTGCCGGTCTGGTCTGGTCGTGCTGTTTGGTATGATGCTGGTGAAATGAGCGATGTGCTATGTTTCTTATACCTTCAATCTAGGGTCCATGGGCTGCGCTTGTGTCCTCATAGGCTGACCAGCAGGTGTGTGTGTGTGTGTGTGGGGGGGGGGGGGGTGCTTTCAATCTAATACAGAACACGTCCTCCTCCTCTTTTACTTTTAAAGTTTTAACAATCCCACAAACACCTCAGGCATCATAAAAAAACACTACGGTAATAGCACTACGTGTAAAAAAAAAAAATTATTTATCACACCAGAGCACACAGGGAAAACAGTACAGTCAGATGAATGAAAATAATAAATACAACGCTGTAGCTACACCTAGTTAGAATCCCAAGTGTTTGAGATCATGCATTGATCAGCATAAATGTTCCAGTAGTGGGCACCTACTGGTACACTTTTGAAATAGTCATCAATCGCTTTTGTTGCCACACCTGGTTGCGCTCGTGACACCAACAATGTCTCAGCAGCGCCCACGATTTTAGCAGGAGTGATGAGCATGTGTTTCAGAAACAGGCAATTTTTAATTGTGCGGATGAAGTTTCTATTCCAAAGCTTGCATAATATGTTTTCATAATTTCTTTCAAAATAATCATTTGGTATTTCTTTCCCACATGTGTGGTTGCTCTCGCATGAATGCTTCATCTGGCAGCCCAGACAATCATCAGTCCACTGTGTGTTTATCGAAGCATTGAGGAGCAGTAAGACAACAGTTCTGAGATGCTCAATGAATTTGGCTGAAATTTCACGATTCATGAACCCATCTTCATGATCCAGGTACAGTCCCGCACACCCTTAAGCATCCTTTGGCAGACATTCCAGCTGCCTAGTCTCCATCGCTGAATACACTCGCTTGCCCTCAGCTATTGTTCGATATAGTAAAAAAGACACAGAAATAACAACACCATTAAACATGTTAAAATAGCCATAGCACCTCAAAGGCAGGGTTTGGGTTCCCCACCCCTCCTCTCCTAAAACAAAAGGCCAGACGTCACACGTGGTCAATATGGGTGTTTGACAGCATGAGAGAGGACATGTCAGAACATGTCTGGAAATACCTTTTTCTGCAGGTCATGGGGAGTCTCACTGGTGTCAACTGTTGAGGGCCAATCTTTGATGTTTGGATTATGTCCCCAGTAGGTGCAGTACGTCATTGGACAGGTGAGCCATGAACATCCACATGGCAGGCTAGCACCGCTGGCTGTATACCCACATGAGTCTTCTGCCATGCTGTGCTCAGAAATCGTTTCAGATAGGTCACAGGTCTTGGGCAGAGTCTTGAGAGTCAGCAGGTCCTACACTGTGCGGATCAGGAATGATGACTTTTACTCAACAAAAAATGTTTAAAAGCATCCTAGAAATTTATCATTGTATCAGGTAAGGACAACAATACATAATCAAAGAAATTGCTTACCATTGCAATCAGCCATTTTCAAAAAAAAAAATTCTCCTGGTGAAAAGATATAAAGAGTCGTACGGTCCACTGAGGTCTTGTTGTGTTTTTCAGTCAGAAAGAAGGAAACAAAGTGTATGCCAAGTAGGCTGTGATATATCTACAACTAAATAAAGGGGGTTGGGTTCCCCACACCTTTCTCCCCTAAAACATAAGGACAAACGTGTGACTTTTAACACCAAACAGACCATATGGTCTGTTTGAGGCTTGAGGGAGGACATGTCTGAACTTGTCTGGAAATAACTTTTTTTCTGCAGGTCATGGGCTAAAAGTTTTACTAAAGCAGATGTTTACTTGTTAAATGACATGGGGCCTCATGTATCAATACTTGCGTGGATCTCATACTAAAAAACGGCGGGTTCAAGAATCGCGAAAGTTGTGTACGCACAAAAAAATCCGGATGTATCAATATGTGCAAGCGCCAGAATCCATGCACGTTTCCTTGATACATCCCAATCAGCGTGGAATTGAGCGCAGATGTCGGAGGACTGGGCCCGCCCACGTTACACCCACCTATAAATGCGCAAATTTATTTAAATAGGGTCTCTGCTGTCGCGGCTCGCTAAACAATGTCAAAGAAAAAGAGGTTCATGGCGTGTGAGCTGTAGGAGAGACAGCAGATTTTGTTTGGCAGCCTGTCCAGTGGTGTCAGTATTAAACCAACATAGAGAGACAAACAACCATTCACACTCACACTCATACCTATGGTCAATTTAGAGTATTCAATGAGCCTAGTCCCCAATTACATCTCTTTGGGTGGTGGGAAGAAGCCAGAGTACCCAGAGAGAACCCACACAGGCATGGGGAGAACTTGCAAACTCCACACAGACAGATCCCATGCCCGAGCTGGGACTCAAACCCGGAATCTTCTTGCTGTGAGGCCACAGTGCTAACCACTGCACCACCGTGCAGCCCAATATATTACATTCTAAGTCATAAATGCAGTCATCACACGGCAAGAAGTTTCTATTTTGTCTCAGTAAGACCAGAGTGGCATTGTTTACAGTTTCAGATTTATTTTAAGCTTTTATCTTTAGATTGGACACACATGGGTTGAATTCTGGCTTCAGAAGTTACAGAAAATTACAGAAGTTACCAGTTGAGATGTTTTCATTCCTTCAAGTATATTGTTGATAGGGGAACTTGGTCTGTTCTGAGATTGTGTCTTGGAGACTAGATGTGATTAAGGTGGAACAAAAATGAACAAATTACCTGGATTTTGTTTTCCTATTAATGCCAATTGGAGCCGATCAATATCCATGTCCCACACACATGGATGTACCAGTAAGTGTAGTTACAGAGGTTGTGGTAATAGGATGAATTTAATTTGCTTCTTGCTGTGAGGCGACAGTGGACAACTGCACCACCGTGCAACCACACTGTAGAGCATCAATTTTCATTTAAATCACTTCAGTCCTTTGGTTTTGGTGAAATATTTGTCTCCTATATCAAAATGCTTTTAAAGACACTAGTTGTTGTGTCATGTTATTCCCAAATACTACTGTAGGTAAATTTATTCATATATTTGCTTTAACTGTAGATTAATCCATACATATATATTTGTTTAAACTGTAGTTGAATTTATACATGTATTTGCTTAAACTAGAGTGCAGGAAACACAAGGCAGTGAAGCACAGACCAGACTGTATAAGAGTGGACACAGGTGAAAAGGTCACCACAGGGAATAGCAGGAGTGTAGCTCATGGCTAGCATCACTCCCTCAAACTAATTAAGTCAGAACAGAGTCCACAGAATTTCTACGGTAGCATGAAGTGGTGGGAGTCAGACGTAGATAAGAGCAAGGTCGTGAATCAGGACAAGAGAGGTTTTGATCTTCACAGATGCAACAAGAAGTCTACGATGGGAACAGATGGTGCTGGCATGCGGTCAGACAGAAGATTCTGCAAAATAACACAAGATCAAAAATTCACACTTGCACGCAGAAGCGATCACATCAGCACCTCCTTGTAACACATAAAACTGGAGAGATAGTTAGATCGTTGGACTTCTTGCCCCAACGCCAGGGACGATGCATCTGCGTATGCTGACTCCAGGATAGGGGAAGACGATCTCCAGAGCTCTGGATTCTTTCCTGTTAATCTGAATAAACTCTTTTGAACCAACTGGAAGGTGTCCTCTCCAGATTTTGAACAGCACAATATAGACTCTGTGGGTCCTTCTGATTCATTAATGATGACTTGTTGAAAAATTCCTACACTACCAAAAGATTTTCAGTTTGTAGGTCGACTGACAAGGCTGTCCCTGCTCTCCGTTTCTCTTTATTACAGTTGTTGAGTTGCTTTTAATTCAGATTTGACAGAGCAATGCCATCCAAGGTTTGAAGATATTTGCGAGAGGTCAGAATAACTTAGCTAGCAGATGATACAGTTTTATTTCTAAAAATAAACAACAATTAGAGACAGAATTTAAGATAATAGACACTTTTTCTAAAGAATCAGGTTTAAAACTTAATCCAACAAAATGTCAAATACTATGTCTATATAACACCAAATAAACTGTCAAGTGTAAGACTCCAGTTAAAGAAAGTGTTAAAATCACATTTCTAAAAATTGGAATGATTGTCAAATGAAAAACTTCAAACCCAAAATACAAAATCTAAAAATATATTTAATATGTGGCTTCAAAGAGACTTGTCTCTACTAGGAAGAGTTTGTCTACGTAAGGCAGATGGCATCTCTAGATTTGTATATCTTACTCTCTCTGTCTTTGTCCAAGATACCCTCTGTAAAGAAATAAACAACACTTTAATTAATTTTGTTTGGAAAAAAATAATAAAATCATAAAAAATGAAATCATAGCAGGGCCAAGAGGTGAGGGCAGTGTGGGATGTGAACTTTACCTTTAAAATAAAATGGATAAAAGAATATTTTAAAAACCCAGAATCCCTTTGGTACTTCATACTACAAAATATTTTTTTGAAAAATTGGAGAGCTACCATTTCTTTTAAATTGTAATTACGATGTTTCCAAATTACCACTAAAGTTGTCTAAATTTCACCAACGAGCTCTTTCAGCAGCAAAACTGTGTTTTGTCCACAACTTTTCTCCACACAGAACGGTTATCTTGAACATTGAGTTCATAACTAGGAAAAATAAATCATTGTACCTTAAACACTGGATTGACATAAAATAATTCACCTGGGAGATTTACAAAATGGTGAAGGTGAAATTTTTAGTTACAAGGAATTTCTCGGTTCAAAAATCTTTCCTATTACCTGTAAAGAATATCAAATGGTGATAAACACTATTCCCAGAGGAACCCTCCAGCTGTTAAAAGGACAGGTCAGAGGGCAGGAGACAGAGAAAGTCGATTTTACCCTCTTCATCAGTGGTTTAAATATTATGAGTCACCACTGTAACAATAAGCATATAAGGAATCATTTTTTAAGAAAATGAAAATCACACCTAGAAAAAAAATTGTATGGACCTTTATTTTTCTGATATCAGTTAGATACCAGTTTTATAACAGGTTCAATCAGCCCAGCATGTTCACACCTCCTGACACGGTAGCCCCCACCCATACACACCCACAAATCACTCCTATTACAGAAGGGTGCTGGAGTTGGAGCCCGCTTGAACGGGACCCAAAAATGACAGCCAGCACTGCATGTAATGGGGACGCCACCCCCCTCCACCACCAACTATCACAGCAGCTCAGGTTTATGGAGAGCTGAGGAGACTGCATCCCAACAAAGCTGCAGGCCCAGATGGAGTATCACCACGACTACCCTAGGCCTGGGCACGCTAGCTGGGACACCCTCTACAGCGCATCTTCAACCTGAGCCTGGGACAGGGCAGGGTTCCCCAGCACACTCTCGACCCTCTGCAGTTTGCCTACCAGGAGAAGGTTGGAGTAGAGGATGCCGTCATCTTCTTGCTCCACCATTCTCTCTCCCACTTGGACAGAGGCAGTGGTGCTGTGAGGATTACATTTGTGGACTTTTCCAGCGCCTTTAACACCATCCAGCCTCAGCTCCGCAGAGACAAACTAACAGAGATGGGAGTGGCATCACACCTGGCTGCATGGATTGCAGACTACCTCACCGGCAGACCTCAGTATGTGTGACTTAGGGACTGCAGATTTGACACTTTGACCAGCAGCACAGGAGCACCACAGGGAACTGTTCTCTCTCCGGTCCTGTTCACCCTGTACATGTCTGACTTTCAGTTCAACTCTGAGCTCTGCCATGTACAGAAGTTTGTGGATGACACAGCAATTGTGGGCTGTATCAGAAGTGAACAGGAGGAGGAGTACAGGAAATAGCCATCTGTTCTTCCTCAGGAGGCTGGCGTCCTTCAACATCTGCAGGAGGCTGCTGCAGTTCTTCTACCAGTCTGTGGTAGCAAGTGCCCTCATGTATGCAGTAGTGTGTTTGGGGGGCAGCCTCAAGAAGAAGGACGCTGCACGCCTGGACAAACTGGTGAGGAAGGCTGGCTCGGTGGTTGGCACCGAGCTGGACAGTCTTGACATCGGTGGCAGAGCGACGGACACTGAACAGGCTACTGTCCATCATAGACAACCAACATCATCCACTGCACAGCGCCATCTCCAGGCAGAGGAGCAGCGTCAGTGAAAGACTGCTGTCACCATCCTGCTCCATGGACAGACTGAGGAAATCATTCCTCCCCCATGCCATACGACTCTTTAACACTTATCAGTAGGAGCCCTGGACAACAGGCACCTAAGACCCCACATGCTCTTTATCATGCACGTGTCTATGAACAACATTGGTGTTTTATGGTCTTTTAAGTGTGTACAAACTGCCCTCTGCAATACTGTATGCTACACACTGTCACTATGCACAACTTCAATGTATAGGATTGTTAGTTTTTTATCTGGACTTTTGAGTTTGATTTGTATTATTTCTATTTGCTTTATATTGTACTCTATATCTTCATATAGTTTTAAACCTTGCTTGCCTCTTTACCGCTCTTTTATCTTTCCTTGTCAGGCTGCTATAAATGCAGTTTTGTAAATTTCTCCTGGAGATCATTTAAGTATCTATCTATCTATCTATCTATCTATCTATCTATCTATCTATCTATCTATCTATCTATCTATCTATCTATCTATTAATTGGAAAACAACATGGCTACTTCCACATAAATTTGCTATCTCTAATAAAATTAAAGAAATTCAATGTAAAATTAAATGTAACATTTACCCCACAAATTTATACATATCAACATTTATAAAAAAAATATTGATGTCAAATGGGAATTCTGTAATGCTGAAGAAGAAACTCCGAAGCATCTTTTTTTTTAATGTCAATTTTCCCAAAGTTGAAGGCAAAATTGAAAACTATTTCTTCATTCAATCCAAGATTCCAATAAGTTGGAAGCTAAAGATGTATTATTATATTATAAAAATAAAGAATGAAAAATTCAAAACATAACTAATTATTCTTGTCACACAGCCTCAAGGTTGTGGGTGTTTGTCTTGTCACTTCCTGTTTTATTGTGAAAGATTGACTCTCCTCTCGTTTCAGGTCACTTGCCCTTCCTCCTGTGCCAGTCTGATTGTCTGCCCCACCCTGATCGTTTCTACCTGTGTCCCCTTACCTTGTGTTTAAATGGTCTTTGTCTCCCTTTGTCCTGTGCCAGTGTGTTTTGTCCTTGTGTACTCACTCCAGCCCTTTGATCCACAGTTCTTGCTCCAGCCTTTGCCTTGTTAACGCAGCCGTGCCTGTTGTCTTGTGTTCATCTGCCTCTTAGAGAGAAATTTTTTGTTGTAAGTTTTATACTTTAGTCTAGATTTTGTAGATAGGCTTGCAGCCCTTTGCTTTTCTCCTCTTGGAGTGATTTTTTTTTTTTTTTTGGTAAACTTTCATAGATTAAGGCCTCCAGTTTTCAGGAGTGTTCTTGTCATTAGTGACTTTCCTTTATTCTGGTTTTTACTCTGCAGCTGGAGAGATTTTCATTTATTGGTAATATGTAATAGCCTTTGTGTTTTCCTCCTTGATTGGAGCGATTTTCATTTTGTATAAGTTTATAGCTCTGAGTAGATTAGTTAATTTCATAGCCTATTGATTTCTCTGCTTGGAGTACAAGACAATAAATATCCCTTTGCCGTGAAACCTGCTTCTGTGTCCTGTGTCCGAGCCTGGTCCTGTCAGTTCTGATGGCAAAGTTCCACATCCATAAAGTTAAGTTCTCTAAAGCTCAATCTTTTTTTCCTGTTTGAAAATTTAAAAACTATACCGAATGTATAAAAATAAGAAATGTTTACATACTATTAACTTAAATGAAGAAATATTTAGAGAAATGTAATTGTATCTTGCCTTTTTGTTCCCTTTTGTTCTGTACATCTTTACATGTCATGATTTTATATATTTGTTAATATGGGATGCCAATGTTGTTCTAGCATCAAATTGCTGATTGTATATGGAAACTTTTTTTTATTAAAGTTAAGGAATTTAAAAGTCACGTCTAATCGCCTCTCTACACAGACTTTACATGTTAACTTGTCACGTGAAAAAGTAGCGCCACATTTGGTGTGAACACGCCTTATGAATGCATGAGTGTCAAAATGGTGAGTGTGGAGTGCAAGAAGCAACAAAAATAAGGAGCGAGGAGAATTCCCCTCTTGGTCCGCTCTCTCCCTCTGAGCCAGTGGCATGGGCTTTTGTAGTACTGGGATATAGACAGTTAGGCCCAGAAATATTTGGACAGTGACACAAGTTTTATTTTTGCTGTTTACAAAAACATATTCAGGATACAATTATATAATCAATAGGGGCTTAAAGTGCAGACTCTCAGCTGTAATTTGAGAGTATTCACATCCAAACTGGAGCAAGGGTTTAGGAATTACAGCTCTTTAATATGTAGCCACCTCTTTTTCAAGGGACCATAAGTAATTGGACAATTGACTCAGAAGCCTGCAAAAAAAAAATAATAAGGTTGCATGGGCTCTTGCCTCGTTAACCTGTCATCAATTAAGCAGTTAAAAGGTCTGGAGTTGATTCCGTGTGTGGCGTTTGCATTTGGAAGCTGTTGCTGTGAACACACAACATGCAGTCGAAGGAACTCTCAATGGAGGTGAAACAAACCATCCTGAGGCTGAAACAAAGAAGCACCCCATCAGAGAGAGAGCAGAAATGTTAGGAGTGGCCAAATCAACAGTTTGGTACATTCTGACAAAAAAAGAGTGCATTGCTGAGCTTGGGAACTCAAAAAGGCCTGGACGTCCATGGAAGACGACAGTGGTGGATGATCGCAGAATCTTTTCCATGTGAAGAAAAACCCCTTCACAACATCCACTCAAGTGAAGAACACTCTCCAGGAAGCAGGTGCATCAGTATCTTAGTCTAACATAAAGAGAAGACTTCCTTAGAGTAAATACAAAGGATTCCTCCACAAGGTACAAACCATTAATCAGCCTCAGAAATAGAAAGGCCAGAATTGACTTTGCCAAAAAACACCTGGAGAAGCCAGCCCAGTTCTGGAACTGCATTCTTTGGACAGATGAGACTAAGATCAACCTGTACCAGAATGATGGGAAGAAGAAAGTTTGGAGTAGAATTGGAAAACCTCATGAGCCAAAGCACACCACATCTTCTGTAAAATATGGTGGAGGCAGTGTGAGCTTCCAATGGTGCTGAGTCACTTGTGTTTATTGATGATGTGACAAAAGACAGAAGCATCTGGCTGAATTCTGAAGTTTATAGGGATATACTTGCTGCTCAGCTTCAGCCAAATGCAGCAAAGTTGATTGGACACAGTACAGATGGACAATGATCCAAAACATACTGCAAAAGCAACGGAGGAGTTTTTTAAAGCAAAGAAGTGGAATATTCGGCAATGGCCAAGTTAATCACAGATCTCAACACCATTGAGCATACATTTCACCTGCTCAAGACAAAACTTCAGGCAGAACGACCCATAAACAAGCAACGACTGAAGACAGCTGCAATAAAGGCCTGGCAAAGCATCACAAAGAGGAAACCCAGCGTTTGGTGATGTCGATGGGTTCCAGACTTCAGGCAGTCATTGCCTGCAAAAGATTCTCAACAAAATATTGAAAAGTAACATTTACTAAGGGTTACGTTTCTTTGTCCAATTACTTTTGAGCCCCTGAAATGAGGAACATTTGTATAAAAATAGCAACAATTCCTACATGTTTAATCATATATTTTTGTTCAACACCATGAAATAAACCCTAAAGTCTGCACTTCAATTCCGTTGTTGTCACATTTCAAATCCAATGTTGTGGCATGCAGAGCCCAAATCATGAAGATTGTGCCACTGTCCAAATATTTCTGGGCCTGACTGTATATCTGATTGTTAATATGTTCTATTGAGGGACAGATGCTTAGTATTCCCCATAGAGTGTAAATTTATCTCTATTGTTTAAACTGTGCACCATTGTCTTTAAAAATATCACTTTTATTTACAAATATTCAACCTCGTCTCATATTAAAGAAAATATTTTGTATCCACCTCTGACAAATAAATACCTCTCTGACCTCCAACACATCAACATTCATACCCGGTCTCTCAGGTTTGCCACCTCCATCACCCTGATCATCCCCCCACCCTCCAGCCCATCTGTCCACCATGAGGACTAGGGCCTTCAGCCGCTCTGCCCCTCACCTATGGACACCTACAGCGGGAATATAGATTCCGTTACCCTTTTCAAGTCCATCCTCAAAACCCATCTGTATAGACTCACATACAAACTTTAAACGTTCCATTGTTTGGTGTTCTGCTGCTAACTCTGTGCTTTGTTTTTTATTCTAATATGTTATAACTGTATTACTCATATATTAATTGTTGTATGGTGACCTTGAGTTCCTTGAAAGGTGCCTTATAAATAACATGCATTATTATTATTAAACCCTGGATTACACAAGCAGTGGCTGTTCCACAATTATCAGTCTATATGGTGTTGTGCAGCTGCTCTGCAAAATGTGCACACTGCATGTTGATGTTCCATAGGGATCTGAACTCTTCAACTTTCCTTTAAGATTTTTGAAGGACTCTTGGAGTTCTGAAGGAATTTTACCTGCTACAGACACGACTGTGTGGTAAACCCAGCAGTGTAAAGGAATTTAATAGTAAAGGATGTCCAGTGTGTCTACTGCAATTCACAAACATGTCTTTTCCTCTTTTTTTTCACTTTCAAAGCTTTATTAAATTGAAATTCATTTAATAATTTTCAAGAAGAAATAATAAGCACTTATTGAGTGCAGGACTACATTCCTTGCCGAGACCAGGGCTTCCCAAAGTGGGGGCTTGGATCTGGGGTGTCTAGTGATATAGATGAACAATTGTCTTCGAGATGAGATGATCGAAGCGAAGTAAAATCTGGTCAACTGGACGTAAGTTTATCTTGAAGACGTTTCACCTCTCATCCGAGAGGCTTCTTCAGTTCTAGTGAAGAGTGTGGAAACTCCAGCTTATAAACCTATGTGGGAGTGGTCAGTGCTATTGTGGTGGAAACGACCCTCCCGAGACTCACCTGGCCTCCCCAAACGACAGTCGTTGTGCGGTGTCAGGGAGTTTCAGGGGTGGTCGTTAGGGAGTTTCACCGACCACTCAGATGCTAATGGGCTGTGCTGGCAGCAGCCGTTCCACATGGGTCTTTCAGCTGAACTCTTTGGGGAAGCTTTGAAAGGACTTGGTTGTAAATAGGTGAAAGGAAATGTCGCAGTCCACCTCCTCTGTTCAAAGATGGTTTCTCTATCTTGACGTGGATGGCTTCTTTAACTCCTCTTTCAAACCATCTGTCCTCTCTGTCGAGGATTTGGACATGGTCGTCCTGGAAGGAGTGGCTTTCCTCCTTGAGGTGGAGGAAAACCGCTGAGTCCTGTCCTCCAGAGTTGGCTCTTCTATGTTGGGCCATGCGCTTGTTGAGGGGCTGTTTGGTTTCCCCTATGTAGAGATCTGTGCAGGCCTCACTGCATCTGACAGCGTATACCAGATTGCTTTTCTGGCTGTGAGGGGTGGGATCTTTGGGGTGAACCAGTCTTTGTCTCAGAGTGTTGTCTGGTTTAAAAGACACAGGGATGCGGTGCTTGTTATAGATTCTCCTTAATTTCTCAGAAACCCCTGCCACATAGGGGATCACTATGTTCGAGATGAGATGGTTTCCAGAAATCAAAACAGATCTGAAAATTATGAAGAAAGCTTTGATTTTTTTCCAAGGATGAAAATAGCACTAACAAAATTAAAAAAAACAAACAAAACACAACAGCATTTGAATTTTAAATCGTTTGTATACTATTTCCAGGTCACAAGTCTCTTCCTCCATCATTTTTAGGGTCCTGAGATTAAATGCTTTGGAACTCCTGACCGAGCTACCATATATCTTATCTTTGTCTTTGTTTTCTTTATCTTAGGAAACAATTTAACACCTTCGGATGAAAAAATAGACCATAGATAATATTTCATGCTCTCAAACGATTTGGGTGGGTTTACTCGCAGTCCATCCAACCAGAGTTTAGCCGAGTTCGAATAACTCTTCTTCTCTGGTAGCTGTACTCAGTCTGCCTGGATCCATAGGAAAAGAACAAGTTACCTGAAAAGAAGTTATCAAATTTATGAGAATTATATAGGAAAAGTTGTAGAAGAGTCTGCTGCCTTTGAAAACCACCTACCCTGGTTCTCAAACGCAGCATCCACTCTGTAGCCAATCCCCGGGAGACCTCTGTGTATGAATTTTGGGTTCCTGCCATCCATTGTGGCCCTCCTTTCATTGTAGCTATGTGAGTAATAAGAAGAGAGGCATCTATCAGAGGGTCTGTCTGTACTGTATGTGGTTATGTACATCACTATTCACTTGACTCACCTCCAGTACTTGTTGTCCACAAAAAGGAGGGTTTTGCCCACAAAGGAGACATGGACTGCAGCATCTACCTTGGTGACAGAGGAAGGGAAGCCGAGATCGCCGAGAGTTTTAGGAAAACCAGGCAGGATAGTGCTACCTTGGATTTTCCAGTAACGGTCCCCTACAACATAAAAAGGTTGAGTTATCATCTCATTTTAATTGGTCTGCTCCAAATTGTTTTTCTATGCTTTTTTGTCACATTATTTAAATAAAAATCTCTAAACAGAGATGAAAATGAGAAAATTTGTTTCATCGCATAGAACATAAGTTCCTTTTGAACCTTCAAAGAAAACAACAGTTTTGCTTTTCTTGTATTCATAAGCAGCATCAACATTGCTGATTCCATGCCAGACAGACTGAATCTTCTTGGTGGTAATGCCGTCCCAGCGGCGACTCCTCTTCCAGAAATGCCTGACAAATAAACACAAGATGTTTGAGCAGCCAGTCATTCCATACTGAGAAACTTCCCTGTGTGTATCCATTTTTTTTCCTGATTTCTCACCTGTCTTTGAAGAAGTAAAGATTTTCCCCTATCGATGTTGCAGCATCAAAAATGAGATTTCTGCTGCACCTGTCTGGGATGGCCTCTGTTGGGGGTTCAGCCCCTGGTTCAGGCTCAGGTCTTGGCTGGGGTTGCTGTGATGTTGCTCTGACTCCTTTCAGAGGCGATGAAAGAGATGGTACTGATCTTAGATCTCACAGATGTCAAGTACCAAAATACTCTCATATACTGCTATTATGAGCCACTTTGACCCACCATAGAGAGCCTGTACTCCCTGCTTGTCATCATCCGGTAGCATGTACCCCTCGGTGTTCACATACTGATAATTGGGATACATCAGAGCTGTTGGGAGCTTAGAGTGGGATAATCCCAGTGCATGGCCAAACTCATGGGCTGCTACCAAGAACAGGTTAGATCCTTCATAAAGGGAAAGTTAGGATGACATTTGGCAACATAATAGCACTATTTTTGTTATTATACTGCTTCATCGATGTCAGCACCTGCTGAGGATAGAGTCCAATTTTCATCCTCATCAAAATGTGTGTCCCCTCCCCTGCCCTCTCCGGGAGAAAATGCATGGGCCAGGACTCCACTCTGCCCATCAAAAGGAGCAAAGTCTCCATGGTCTGGTTTTGAGAGAGAGTGAAGTAACAGTTATACTCCCTGATGAATTGTGTTCTCAGGAAGGTACTGCATTACCTCGACCCTTGAACATGATCATGATGTCAGCAAGGCCACTGTAGATCTGCTTGAAATCTAGAGGGATAACATCACTGTAGAGTTGTAGAACCTTGGCTATGGTGGTATCCACATCACTTTGACTCAGGTCTGGTGTGTACTCAATTATTCTGTGAAACAGATACAAAAGTTAAAGGAACATGCCAACTTTTGGTGAACCCCCTTATTGTCCATCCATTTTGGAGTCAAACAGGTATATAAATACCTCTCTCTACTCTGCATGCATTACTGAGCTCCAGAACATCACCTGATGACTGACTGCCTTGCTTAGCTGTTAGTTGCAATGAATGTTCGCATTGGGGCCATAAAGAAAGACATCTCAAAATCATTATTGGCACACACACTTTTCCTCCAAATGGTCTGTTTCTGCATTCACAGTGTTGTGTTTAACATTTACTGTGGAAAAAAAGTTGAAAATCGGGAGATGTTGTTTTCATCAACATTTAGAAACATACCTGGAACTACTTTCCTGACCAGTGATTTAACATAGTCCTTAAAAAAAAAAAAAAAAAAAAAAACTTTGTTGTGAACGAGAGGAGTGACCCCAGCTTTGAATCAGGACTAACTGTAAGAGAGGATATGGAAGATGACCTCTGAGCAAACCAAGACCCTAATCCTGATCTATTAGAACCAGAATACAGGCAAAGGAAGAACTGCAGTCATTCTCCTCCTCTACCTGCATTGTGGTAAGCGTGTGACCTCACTTCCTGTTTGTGCATTGCTGAACGTAGTGCTTTGCTTCGCTGCACTAGCTAAAGTGTGATCACCCCCGCTAATTCCTTATTCGTTGACTAATTACCTGCCCAAACTACATATCTATTTGCTTTATTTGGCCGAAGTTTAAAGACCATCTGTCTTGTAGCGACAGTCTTTCTTTCTGTAAACTCTCCACTCTAAGCTAGCAATGGCTTCCCCCTCTTGCTCTCCTCTCTCCTGCTCAGTGTGCCACATGTTTAGCTACTCCTCAGCCTCCTTTAGTGATATAGATAAGTGCGTTAAATGTAGTTTGTTTGTAGCGTTGGAGGCAAGGCTTAGCGAGGTTGAATTGGACCTGCGGCGGCTCCGCACCGATGGATCCAAACAATTAGAGTTAGAGCTAGCCAGTCGCCGTTAGCTGGTGCGGACCGTCTTAGCATAGCACCGACTAGCGCTCCCCCCGCAGCTCCCGAGCAGCCGGGAAACCAGGGCGGCTGGGTGACTGTCCGAAGGAAGCATAGTCCAAGGCAGAAGCCTGCTGTCAGGGACCAACCACCAATTCACGTGTCAAATAGGTTCTCCCCACTCGGCGACACACCCACCGAGAAAACTACGCTGGTAATTGGAAGTTCCATTCTCAGAAACGTGAAATTAGCGATACCAGCAACCATAGTCAAGTGCATTCCAGGGGCCAGAGGGGGTGACGTCAAATCAAATTTAAAACTGCTGGTTAAAAGTAAACATAAATATGGTAAAATCATTATCCGCGTCGGCGGTAATGACATCCGGCTACGCCAGTCGGAGGTCACAAAAATGACTATTGAGTCGGTGTGTACATTTGCGAAAACGATGTCGGACTCCATAGTGTTCTCTGGTCCTCTGCCTTACCAGACCAGCGACGGCATGTTTAGCCGCATGTCATCGTTCAACCGCTCGCTGTCAAGGTGGTGTCCAGCAAACCAAGTGGGCTTCATAGACAATTGGAAAACTTTCTGGGGGAGACCTGGTCTGATTAGGAGGGACGGCATCCATCCCACATTGGACGGAGCTGCTCTCATCTCTAGAAATATGGCCCAGTTTATAATAGAACCAAAACCCTGACAACCCAGAGTTCAGACCAGGAAGCAGAGCTGCCGTCTTCCATGCTTCTCTGCGCGTCCATTAGGGCAGTTACCCACCCAAAACTACATAGAGACTGTGTCTGTCCCCCGACCACGTCAGTCTACTCATTCCAATTCTACTTGTAGAGGAGTCAATCAGAAAAACCTTATCAAAATTAACGCAACCACTAAATTAACTCAAAAAAATCTAACAATTAGATGTGGACTATTAAATATCAGATCTCTGATGCCAAAAACTGAATTAGTGAATGAATTGATATCTGACAATTGTATTGACCTGCTCTATCACACGGAAACCTGGCTGCATGATGATGAGTATGTTAGTTTAAATGAATCCACTCCTCCCAGTCACATTAACACTCATATCCCTCGAGGCTCTGTCCGAGGAGGTGGAGTTGCTGCCATTTTTGACAGACGTTTAGTAATAAATCCCAAACCCAAAATAAGTTTCAATTCATTTGAAAGCCTGATTCTCAGTTTGTCTCATCCAGCCTGGAAAACTGGAAAAAAAAACCTCCTGGTCCTTACTCTGAATTCTTATCTGAATTCTCAGAGTTTATATCCAGTTGAGTTCTCAAATCAGATGAAGTCATTATTGTAGGTGACTTCAATATTCATGTGGATTTTGATAACAACAGTCTGGTGCTGCATTTCTCTCTCTTCTAGACACAATTGGTTTCCATCAGTCTGTTCATGAACCGACTCACCGTCACAACCACACCCTCGACCTCATCCTAACATATGGAATTGAAGCTGAATATCTAGTTGTATTTCCACAGAATACGCTTTTATCAGACCATCAATTAATAACTTTTGAATTTGCACTAATCAGCTACACTCCCCTCAGGAAAACGGTGGTTTCCAGATGTTTGTGTAACATCCGTCCCATGTAGCTAGTTGGATATTTCAAAGTTGTAGTACCATGGGCGGGGTCCTGGGTACATATATCTAGGTTTCAAAATGAAATGTACTTATCAGTTTTTTTTTAAATGAATAGAAGAAATATGAAATGTCTATTTATATGGCGGTGCCTCCACTTAGCAGGAAAATACAGTAACTTTTTAAAGATATTAAGAATCTAACTCCCACTAAGAATTGTTTAACCTATTACCGTTTTTTTTTAATTATAACCTATTACCGTTTTACTCCAAACACACCTTTATTAAATGCAAGTATGACACACACTACACTTTAAATCCAAATTTTGAATTTCGTTAACTCAAATGTAAATAATAATATCAATCACAACAATTAATGGTAGTACAGAATGTTGAATAGACCTTAATGAATTTCCCTTTAAGCTTTTCTCAGAAATGATTATTCTTGTTGATTTACCAATTGTTACATTTTTTATCTTACCTAAAGGGCCCACACTCACTTGCACTGCAACATAATCAAATAAAGTTCCTTCTCAATAAGAAAACAAAAAAAACATTGCAGGCCTGAGTTGTTGCTTGGGAGCGTGGAGACCTAAAACAAATGGCCGCTTCACTTGGATAAACAAGCAAAAAAACAAAACAAAATAGTGCATTGGTTAGTAGTTAGTTGCTCACAAGTCTTGGCAGGGGGTAAAGGGGGAAAAGGGGCTGAAACCATGGTTGAAAACCTGGCTAGAAGATGAGAGGAGGGAGAAGCGCGGATACTGGCGGTACTGGCACACACAGTTCACCAAGGCAACCCTGGCGCGAAGCACATCCCATCATCCAAAAAGGGTCCAAGGATGGCGTCCTGGTTCAGTCTGATAGATGTGTACAACACCAGTTTTTAGTCACTTAGACTTAACACAAAATTATTAGCTTAGCATATCATGTCGAGCTTTACACACATCATCATGCAAACACATATTAACCACACAATGCAACAGTATGGGCTACCAAATGAATAACGTGCTGCTGTAGAACTAGCATGCTAATATGCTAACCGCATTTAGAGTTACCGCAAATGACAGCATGGATCAAAACTTAACATTACACAAGATACACAGAGGTTAGTTTTACCTTCTGCAAGCGATATGATGTCTGACACAGCTTGATGAGACTCTGCATCTGCATTCCTCCACGTATCAACACCACACACTGCGACCACGTTTCCACTGTCTTAATAGTTTGTCTGTTTACCTCTGACTTAACCCTGTTCTACACAGTACGGGGTTTCCTCTACATCCTGCCTCATTACACCTCCTACTGGCCATTAAATGAACCAACAAACAGCTTGATTGAATAAAACCTAATATATTCAAGCTTATACCCTGCAAGGCTATACATTCTTTCTATGTGCATATCAACCAAACTGTCTCCAATGACATGAATTACACGAAACAATATGACAAAGATGAATCAATCAACTCATAATAATTTTAATTATTTAAGTGTATTTAACTCTTTTAAGGAACCTGTTTTTTAATCAAAGTAACCTTTTAACATTTATTTATTTAATTATTTACATATTTAGTGGTCTTGAATGAAATATTTTTAGACCCTGCCACATTTGTCTGATCAGGCTGTAGCTAGTTTTAAGGAAGCAATTCCACTGGCGCTAAATTCAGTGTCATGTCCCATTGTTACAGAGGACACTGTTTTCAACCTTAGTCACTCCCAAATTGATCATTTTATCGATAGTGCAACAGGCACCTTAAGAACAACTGTGGACTCAATTGCCCCATTAAAAAATAAATCTATAAATCCAAGGAAACAAGCACCTTGGTACAATTCAGAAACCAGACAGCTTAAACAAAAAACCCAGATGTTAGAAAGAATATGGCGCTCCTCAAAACTGGAGGAGTCTCAAATAATCTGGCAAGACAGCCTTAAAAGTTATAAGAAAGCCCTTCGTATAGCTAGAGCAGCCTACTACTCGGCACTAATCGAGGAGCATAAGAACAACCCCAGGTTCCTCTTCAGTACTGTAGCCAGACTGACAGAGAGCCACAGCTCTACTGAACCTAGCATTCCTGTTTCCCTGGGCAGCAAAGACTTCATGGACTTCTTTAATGTCAAAATTGTCCTTATTGGAGAGAAAATTCACCTCCTGCCATCAGCTGACAACATGGCACCTATAACCTCAGAAGCCTTCGAGGCAGCTGTAGAACCAAACAGACACTTTGACAGTTTTTCTACCGTTAGCCTTCATGAACTCAGTTCAATAATTTCCTCCTCTAAACCATCCACCTGTCTTCCAGACCCCATCCCAACTAAGCTGCTTATGGACTCTCTACCCCTCGTTAGCACCTCTCTCTTCGACATGATCAATGTGTCGCTGTTATCTGGTTACGTCCCACAGTCCTTTAAAGTGGCAGTAATTAGACCCCTTCTCAAAAAAGCAACCCTGGATCCAGAAGTTTTGGCAAACGACAGACCAATATCAAATCTTCCATTTCCCTCCAAAATTTTGGAGAAAGCAGTTGCTAAACAGCTGTGTGACTTTCTCCATAGCAACAGCATATTAGAGGATTTCCAGTCAGGTGTCAGGATTCATCATTGCACAGAAACAGCACTAGTCAAATTTACCAATGACCTCCGACTAGCATCAGATGAGGGACTGGTCTCTGTGCTGGTCTTATTAGATCTTAGTGCAGCTTTTGATACCATTGACCACCATATCCTTCTACAGAGACTGGAACATGTCATTGGCATTAAAGGAATTGGACTAAACTGGTTCAGGTCATATTTACTAGGTCGATCTCAGTTTGTACTAACTAATGATAACCCCTCGGAAACCACTGTAGTCACGTATGGTGTTCCACAAGGCTCTGTGCTTGGACCAATCCTCTTCACCCTTTATATGCTTCCTCTCGGTCACATTATTAATTTTCACTGCTATGCTGACGACACACATCTGTACTTATCAATGCATCCTCATGAAACAAATCAGCTGACTAAACTAGAGGCCTGTCTAAAGGAAATAAAATCTTGGATGACCCATAATTTCCTTCTATTAAACTGATAAAACTGAAGTCATTGTCCTAGGCCCAAAACATCTTAGAGACACCCTATCTAATGAGATAGGTACCCTGGAAGGCATTACCTTGGCCCCCAGCATGACCGTAAGGAATCTAGGAGTTCTTTTTGATCAGGATCTGTCCTTTAATGCCCACATTAAGCAAATTTCTAGGACTGTTTTCTTTCATTTACGAAACATTGCTAAGATCAGACACATCCTGTCTCAAAAAGATGCAGAAAAACTAGTCCATGCCTTTGTCACTTCCAGGCTGGATTGCAATTCCCTCCTATCAGGCTGCACCAGGAGGTCCCTAAAGACTCTCCAGCTGGTCCAAAATGCTGCCCATGTGTTGACGAGAACTAGTAGAAGAGACCATGTCTCTCCTGTACTGGCTTCTCTGCATTGGCTCCCTGTCAAATTTAGAATAGAATTCAAAATTCTCCTTCTAACATACAAAGTCCTCAACAGTCAGGTTCCTTCATACCTGACAGAGCTCATAGTCCCCTATTATCCAGCTCCCTTTGCTCCCAGGATGCGGGGTTACTGGTGGTTCCTGGAGTTTCTAAAAGTAGAATGGGAGCCAGAGCCTTCAGCTATCAGGCTCCCCTCCTGTGGAACCGTCTCCCAGTTTTGGTCCAGGATGCAGACACCCTCTCAACCTTTAAGAGCAGACTAAAGACCTTCCTTTTTGATCAGGCTTATAGTTCGGGCTGCTTAGGCTGGCCCTTAGATATGCTGCTATAGGCTTAGGCTGCTGGGGGATCTCCCATGATGCACTGGGCTTCTCTCTCCTCCTCTCTTCCGTCTCTGTCCTCCTTCAGGTATATGTGTCATACATAAATCATACTCATACGTATTACTAACTTGTCTTCTTCTCCGGAGCCTTCGGGCTCCCCTCATCCCAGATCCCGGGTGCTGCTGGAGGAGGCTGCAGACCTGAAGAGGCTTAAGCTTCCACCCGTAGCTCCACCTGCTCACGTCCCCATCTGTCCATCAGTCTCTTCCCTTTCTCTGTCTCTTTATCTCTGTCCCACTCTTTCCTTCTGCATATCTGTCTTCCTCCATTATCTGTCCATTAGTCTCTTCCCTTTCTCTCTCTCTTTCCCCCCAACCGGTCAAAGCAGAAGGCCGTCCCCATTGAGCCTGGGTCTGCTCGCCGTTCCTGCCTGTTAAAAGGAAGGTTTTCGTCGCTGCTGTTGCAGGATGTGCTTGCTCATGGAGAATTGTTGGCTGTAAATTCATTGAAGGAGTGTGGTACTAGACCTGCTCTACCTGTAAAGTGTCATAAGATAACTTTTGTTGTGATTTGGCGCCACATAAAATTGACTTGACTTGACTTTGGAAGCCTGCTCTTTTTCTAACTGTGAGCATTCATTGCAGCAAAGCTGTCAGCCATCTGCTTGCGGGTCTGGAGCTCTGTAATACACTGAGAGGAAAGAAGGGCACCTATCTACTTGTCTGGCACAAAAAATACAGTTTATATTTTGCATATTTCCCAGACAGTTGATATGTTATGATTGTGTAATGTACTACCTGTACGTCACCACTGACTTGTCCCACTTCGGTTGACCATCAAAGTGGCCATATCTGGTCACATCAGTGAACCCACAGCGGGGACGAGTCATCACTTCAATGGTGTTTGAGTCCAATTGCCCTGTCACCTCCAGGCCAAAATACTCTTGCATTTTCCTGAGAGTGTCTTCAAAGGACTCAAGATCACTGCGCAGGATGCTGCTGGGAGCACTGACACCCACCTCAGAGAAGAACTGGGACAAATAGTCCTGGACAAAGAAAACAGAAATACTCCACATAACTTCATACTTAGCTCTTAGAATTTAAAAGCAGAAGTTTGAGTGACAGCATAAAACAACAACTAGAGGTTAATTTGGATACTTGTCTTTTTGAACGCAGCCACTCAAAAGATGAAACCCCACAGCATTTGCCTTATTACTGTCATGAACACTGATTCGCCAATGAAAATTGGGCAACTTTCTTTCCTCCCAATGGGAGAGGGGGTGCTTCTAGTCTTGTCACTTTAAATAATTGATTTAATAGACACAAAAAACAAAAACAAAGGAAAACCTGAGAGCATTAAGAGAGTGCTTACACCACCAAAAAGGAGACGAATACGGAATATGTGTATATTATCTAACAAAATCTATTCATATGTTTTCTTCTGGAACGTACTTGTCCCTCTAAATAAAATACATCTCCTCTGCAGGGCTTCTGTATTCTGTCAATGGCTTTGAGCAGTCAGGAATCCAGGATGTACTGTTAACCATATCACCTACTTAAAATAATCACTTGTTCTTTGAATATCATCTATGCTGCCATTATTTTTATCAAAAAAACTTTCAATTAATTTTGTAGATATTCTGTAAACAAACACCTTGTTGATTACATTACTTTCTTGGCAGAGGTTACAAACAAGTTTTTAGATTTAGTTCTAATACATTTTCAGATTGCCTATTAATTTGAAAGACCTGGGCCACTACCACGAGGACATTGGTGTGCGCTCTATTACTGCTACCAGGTGAGCACCATCAGAATTGCCATCTGTAGATCATCCCTGGGTGTAATCAATCCATCCACTGATATCCCTGACCTTAAATGATCTCTACTTTCCTTGTACACACCATGCAATTTTATTCATCACATTTTATTGTTTACGTCTTTGTCGTAATCTCTTGTATGTCATGCTCAATTTAGAACCCTGAAGAAAGTGGGAAACAGGCAAAGGGTAGTGCAAAGCGACATATGTATTCTAAAGCAAAAGGATTTAGAGGATTTGATTGCTCATTTGATATTTCCATTTCTGTCATGCCATACTCAACAAATCCACATGAATCCTGAGCAAACTATTCATATAGTGCTTGACACTGAGGAATAGTTTGAGATACTGATGTTCACCAGGAGAAAACCTTGTTAGAAATAACAGTGGGAGGCAGGCTCTTAAGTGTATTTTGAAACCCTTTATTACTATATAACAAACTATTGTGAAACATATGAGGGACTACATGAAGAACCAATGTGTTTCATCCTTGTCTGACACAGCAGTGTTCTTTACATGCTAAATAATTTCTTGACACATTTCATGGCTGTTTTCTAATATGATAAGAGCCTTCATGTAATACATGCTTACCTGTGCTTTGGTGAGTTCTTCTTGGCTGGCTGAGGTGGTGGGTACAGCTCCACAGGATGCTGCAATCATAAACATCATCACAAATCTGACAAACAGTGCATTCTTCATGATTCCAGTTCCAGGTACTTTATTGATTCTTCCTCTTATGTTCCACACAAGTGGAAAAGTTATAAAGCACTGGGGTGTTAATTCTTGTAACAGTCAGTTTCAGGGTTTTCAAAGTGAGGAAAAGAGCAAGACCAGGCAATAAAACATTCCTGCGAATGTCTGAACAGGCCCATTTTAGAACCACAGGCAGTAGATAATGACGGGGGAGTTGCAGAAGGGAGGGAGGTGTCTGCATCAACATGATGGAAATGAGAAAAAATTCCAAATCAACAGGTACACTTAAGGTATCATCAGAAAATTCGGTAAGGCTTTATATGAAGGACCTTGTAATAAGCATTACTTAATAGTAATAAGGCCCTTATAAGTCCTTATAAGATGCTTATTAACATTATGCGTTTATAAGAATATATAAACATTAATAATGTCATTATAATATAGTTAATATCAGACTATAAGACATTTATTAGAACTTATAAGAAACTTGTTAACAGTTTGTAGATGCTAAGGAACATTAATAAAAGCCTCATGAGTATCTTATAATAGCATTAAAAACTATTAACTCAACTAACCCACCCATTATGTCTTAGTCATGCCTTTACTAATCTTTTTTTGTTTGCTTTATTCATATTAAAATATACTTTATCGCTCATCTATTATCAGTTAACTAGGCATTTGTTAACAGTTAACTGTGCTTTTTGCAGCTACCGGATCTAAAGCGTGAACAATGCCTTATTAAGGCTAATAAATCTTTTATTATGCATTATTATGCCTTTAATAATCTTTTTTGTTTGCTTTATTAAAAAGGCACTTGTTAACAGTTAACAATGCTTTTTGCAGCTACCGGATCTAAAGCGAGAACAATGTCTGATTAAGGCTAATAAATTTCTTATTATTGTAGATAAATTTATTCATATATTTGCTTTAACTGTAGATTAATCCATACATATATATTTGCTTAAACTGTAGTCAAATTTATACATGTATTTACTGAAAATAGAGTGCAGGAAACACAAGGCAGTGAAGCACAGACCAGACTGTATCAGAGTGGACACAGGTGAAAGGTCACAACAGGGAATAGCAGGAGTGTAGCTCATGGCTAGCATCACTCCGTCAAGCTAATTAAGTCAGAACAGAGTCCACAGAATTTCTACGGTAGCATGAAGTGGTGGGAGTCAGACGTAGATAAGAGCAAGGTCGTGAATCAGGACAAGAGAGGTTTTGATCTTCACAGATGCAACAAGAAGTCTACGATGGGAACAGATGGTGCTGGCATGCGGTCAGACAGAAGATTCTGCAAAATAACACAAGATCAAAAATTCACACTTGCACGCAGAAGCGATCACATCAGCACCTCCTTGTAACACATAAAACTGGAGAGATAGTTAGATCGTTGGACTTCTTGCCCCAACGCCAGGGACGATGCATCTGCGTATGCTGACTCCAGGATAGGGGAAGACGATCTCCAGAGCTCTGGATTCTTTCCTGTTAATCTGAATAAACTCTTTTGAACCAACTGGAAGGTGTCCTCTCCAGATTTTGAACAGCACAATATAGACTCTGTGGGTCCTTCTGATTGATTAATGATGACTTGTTGAAAAATTCCTACAGAGAAAACTTGGTGACCCCGACGTGACTTGAAGGAAGGACATCGGTAACTCGGTCGATTGAGGACCACCCCCGAGTGACTTCGGACTTCTCAATTCTCTGACGGCGCCGATAAAATAAGGTAAGCAGTCACCTGTTGTATCGAAGTACTGCCATTGGACAATCCAAATTAAGAGAATTGTGAAGACCACTGTCATTCTTAGTGAATTGGACACATCAAAGATTAACCGAAAAGAAATGATCAGAGATCGAAGAGAGGGTTCGACTTTGAATTAATCGGAGAGAGGGTCTGATTTAAAATGTTGGGGTGAGGGTCCGACATAAAAGGTTGAAGAGAGGGTTCGACTTTAAATTAATCGGAGTGAGGGCCTGATTTATAATATTGGAGTGAGGGTCCAATATAGTGACATAAACGGCGCTAGTGGGTGCAAGGCCCGGGGCAAAAGAGTCCCCCGAATATATGAATTGGACAGCAGTAAATTGGCGCTACGGGCTTGGCAGGCTTAAGTATCGGAGTCCATTGAGTTAACAACTCATAAAGAAGAAGTCACAGAAGAATAAGAGAAGTAAAAGACGTAAAAAAAAAAAAATACGTGCACTGGGAATTGTGTGGGTGGTTTCCAAAACAGACGAAGTGGGAGGAATAAGTAATGAGACTGTTGCAGTGAGTAACATCCGCCCCTCAGTAAAATCGAGTGGTAGAAGCTTGTTGGGAAAACTACAACCTCTCTGATTAAAATTACTTACCCAGTCTGTGTGTCTCTGGGGTCTGTGGGAATTTTGGGATTGGACACTTGGTGAGGAGTCAGTAAAATTCTCAGACCTATGTTTCCTCATCGCACTATCTTGGGATAGCGTAGAAGCATATGAGGAGAGATAACTGAGGAGGACAAGATCCACTGACACCTCTATAAGTGTGTATGGCAACATTTGAACTGTGTTGTGTGATTATAATTGTGAAAGACCATGGCAAACAATGATAAACTAAACTGTGAACAGTGGGACATGTGGTGGAAAAGCCTAATATCACAGGCGATATCTGGCTATTGTGGTGATGACAAGGGAAAGAAAACGTTGAGACAGAACATTGATGAATACACTAAACAATGTAAAGGACAGAAGTGGTGGGGAGTCGGTGGACTCCAGTGTATTAGTGTATTAAGTGTATTGTGTGTGGATGAGAAGGAGGTGTATGATGAAGTGATGGATCATGACAAAGTGAAACCCGGCAGATTGAGTCAGAAGAAGCATGCTAAAGCAGGTCAGAAGAAAGATGGGTGGAGAGCAATGTTGCATTTGATGGCCATGGCAGCTGGAACCAGGTGTCACATACAGACGCTGAAAGGAACGCAGGAGAAACCTCCTCCGTACTCAGGTCTGTCGGCACCTCCAGCGCCTGCGGCAGTGTTGCAGATGCCTGTTATCTCGGTGAAGGGAGATGTACAGGTGGAGTTTGAGGAGGAGGAGGATGAGGCCTCTGGTGGACAGGGACAGTCAGAATACAATAAGGTGAGAGAGCAGTTACAGGAAGCCAGAAGGAGACTAGAAGAAGAGAGACTGCGAAATGAAGGTGGAAACAGGGAAAGTCGAGAGGACAGGGAGAAGAGAGAGAGAGATGAGCAAGCATATAGAGACACAGAAGAAGAATATGGTGGTGGACTACTAGAGAATAATGGTGACAAACCACAGACGGACAAAACTGACCATGACGCAGCTGACAAACCCGCCCCTACGAAAAAGAAAAGCAGATCTACAGTAGAACCCAGACTGTTTGTAAACCCCCTACTGAGACCTGAGCCCCCTAAAAAGTGTGCAAAGCCCAGTACTGATGAAAGATAGATGTCAGTCAGAAAACTACAGACAAGAACAGGAGTAGAACATCACTCGCCTCACTGCAGAGGATGGGATCCCAAAGAGATGCTACCTGATAGACCTCCACTGACACCAAAACCACGTTAAAGATCACAATTCTATGCCAGGAAAACTGAAATGTGACATTGTGTTTGAGCACGAAGACTCTGATGATGACGTGCCAACACAAAAAAGCCGTCCACCACCCAGTAGACCAGGAAGCCGTTCTGCTAGCCCTGTGTCTGATCACACACGCAGTAAATCTACAGGCGGGAGTAGAAAAACAACGACGTTCGCTATGCCGCTGATACAACAACCGGGGGGTGGGGAAGTGATATACAAACCGTGGCCACTCGCTGACAGAGACACGTTGGTTAGACGCCTCCCCAGTTTATGGGATGATTGTGCAGGACCCTGGCTGACAAAGTTACATTCCCTGATAGCAGGGACTACACTCTCCATAGGGGACATGAGAGCCCTGGTAGGAGCGTGTACTTCAGTATCACATGTACTAGACATCGACACAGAAGCTGACACTAACGGTGCACCTGATGACATGCCTTACACACAAATGGCGATAGTGTGGGGAAATGTGCTGAGAAGGGCGTTTCCACCCTCATGCACCGCCGCTCACAGTGTTTTCCAGACAGCCTGGTGAGTCTCCCTCCTCCTTCATAAACAGATGTGAGGATGAGTGGGAGAACAGAACAGGTGAAAGACCAAATCATTCCCCACCAGCAGCTACTCAATTTAAAATGGCTCTGTTAACAGGAGTGTCACAGAAGGTGCGCAGTGAGATGGAAAATTATCCTCATTGCAGTGGAGATAACTTGGCACAGTGGTGCAGAGTGTTTACTCACAGACTCAGACAAGAAGACAGCGACTCAGCTAAATCTAATAAAGAATTACAGGACTTGAAGATGCAACTGACTAAACTCCAAATAGCACAAGCCAGAGAACAAGCAACCGGTGCTAAGAAGTCTGCCAAAGCAGAGAAACAGATGGTGCAACAGCAGGCCGCACCTGCACCACCGGCACCAGTAATGCCTGCACCTGTGGTACCAGCCTTACCATACTATCCACTGCAGTACCAGTGGGCTCCACCTGGACCCCAGCCTCAGTACTATCAGGCCCCTCTCCAACGAGGAGGAGGCAGAGGACGTGGTTACTCTCAACAGAGAGGAGGAGGCAGTGGTTGGGGAGGTGGGAACGGTAACCGGGGCCGCCGCAGGGGGAGGGATGTTATGTCTGTGGGGCACTAGATCATTGGGCACGACACTTTCCTAACAAACCTCCATCCCAGAGGGGACTTGGGCGTGGTCAGGGAGGACCACCACAGGACCATCAGGCACCACAACAACACCTGACTCCACAACATTACCAGATGCCTCAGTGGGAAAGGGAGGACTGGTACCCGCCGCCACAATAGGGGTACCCGGTTCCAACAGCAGGGGGATTGGCTGACCTCCTGTTAAGAGTGAGAGTAGAGGGAGTAGCTGTTGACATGCTGGTGGACACAAGAGCAAAATATTCTACTATAAATCACAGCCTCCCAGAAGCTCTTATCTCTGACAGAAAAGTGGAACTAGTGGGTTTTAATGGACAACCAACTGCCATCCCATTTACCCACCCCCTCCGAACGGCAGTCAGTGAACAAACTTTGCAGCATCAGTTTGTGCACTCTCCATCCTGTCCTATTCCCCTGATGGGAAGAGACTTGTTGACTAAATGCAATGCTTCTATTTTGTGTGGTGAAACACGACTGGAAATATCTTTCCCTAATGGAATAAAGATGACACCTACCAACTCGGTGCTGGCCTCCTCAGTGACTGGACAATGGTTGATGCATGAACCTGAAGTTAAAGAGAATGTTAATGCTACCATCTACTGGGCAGAACTGTGTCTAGATGAACCTGGGCCCCAAAGTCTGATGACTCTTTTCCATCAATGGCGCCCATGGATTAACTCCATGCACCCCTATGATCCTCCTACTGATCCGTATCATTGTACTCTCCTCTATGATCGATATCAGACAAATGAGGTATATGAAGAGGCGTTTGGTCAAGTGAATGGTTCACACTGGATGCTGTAGTCAGATTGTATATATGTAAATAAAACAGGAGGGGCAGCCCGTGTGGTGTTGACCCCCGAACGGGATGAATGGTTTCAAATGTCAGATACCTCAGTCCCACATGCTAGAGTGGATGCTAAGGATCTCGGACCAATGACCAAAGCGGCCCATTTAGTGACTGGAAACAGACACAGGTGGCTGGCTTAACATATTCAGCCTCCTTAGAGACTTATCGCATCACTCATCACACTGTGACCCCATCGGTGTTGCAACAGTGTGAATTAACGAGACAACATGGGCGTGAAAATTCAGATAGTGACATGACTACAGAACTCCTCAGTACCATATCGCCTTCGGTGTGGTCAGAAGGAAAAACAGATGTAGGACCCTGTAGACCTGAAACACCAGTAACATTTGAAGTGTCACCTGGACCGCCCGTTTGGATATCACAATATCCACCTAAGCCCGGTGCTGTCGGGCCCATCACTCAGATTATCAAGGACCTTGAACAAAAAGGTGTTCTGGAGGCTTCCACCTCTACTTGGAACACTCCTATTCTACATGTAGGGAAACCCAACGGAGATTGGAGAATGGCTCATGACTTGAGAGCTGTTAATGCATGTGTAATCACGCCTCCTATCCCGGTTCCAAATCCACACACTGCCCTGTCTCAACTATCTCCAACACAACAGTTTTTCACGGTGATTGATCTAGCAAACGCATTCTTTTCAATACCTCTGCCAGTTGAACTGCGCAAGAACTTTGCATTCATGTGGAACGGATGCAGATATCAGTACACAGTTCTACTTCAGGGATTCTCTCTCTCACCTGGCCTGTTCAATCCTGCGCTACATGAACATTTATCTAAAACCCTCCACTTCCCGCCAGGTTGCATGTTACTACAGTATGTAGATGATCTTCTCATTGCCGCACCCACTGAATCTGAGTGTCTACAAGCCACCCAGGCATGCCTGAAATCCCTAGCCTTGGGAGGCTTTATAGCGTCAAAATCCAAATTACAATGTGTGTGCTCCCAAGTAACATTTTTGGGAAGATTAGTCGCCGGTAACGCCACTTCCATTTCTGCAGAGCATCGTAACACCATTCTGAGATATCCCAAGCCTCAAACAGTTCGTGACATGATGTCATTTCTGAGCCTCACAGGCTACAGCCGTCATCATATTAGCGACTACACCCACAAGACGACCCCGCTTCGCAGGCTAGTTAATGAACAAGGACTGAAGAATAGATTTAATCCCTTGGTGTGGACACCAGAAGCAGAGGACTCATTTGTTCAAGTGAAACAAGATCTAGCAGCAGCAGCCGCTCTTACAGCACCAAATTACTCTCAGACTTTTTACCTTGATGTTTCTGAAAAAGGCAACACCATGAATGGTGTTCTTTTCCAGAAAACGGGGAGGTAGGCGAGCAGTGTTAATACCAAATGATGACAACAGAGACCAACATGACTGACCTAAAACCCAGATGGACTGACTGAGTTGATTGAGCTTCAAGATAAAGCCGCACCAGAGAAGTCAATGTGGTTGGCTAGAGAAGTCAGGAAAGGTACAGACAAAATATGTTCGGCAAATGGTCGGGAATGATTAAAAGTGTTCTCTCTGGCATCTTGGTTGCATTTCATTATTGATTATTGTTGGTTGCTGTTGTATCCCACTAATCAGATCTATGTGTGAGCGTGTGATTTCAGCAGCAGTGGAGAAAGTTAATATGCAGAATGGGCCTCCTCCAGCATACCAGATGCTGTACACCAGCTCCAGCTCCTCCCCTGGATGAGGATGGACCTGAGCTCGCCTGGGTAGATGAGTACACTGATGAGACCCCACAATTGGATGATCAGCTATAAATTTATCCAGCTGAAAAAGCGAGCACTTAGTAGTGCTCAACAGGGGGAAATGTAGATAAATTAATTCATATATTTGCTTTAACTGTAGATTAATCCATACATATATATTTGCTTAAACTGTAGTCAAATTTATACATATATTTACTGAAAATAGAGTGCAGGAAACACAAGGCAGTGAAGCACAGACCAGACTGTATCAGAGTGGACACAGGTGAAAAGGTCACAACAGGGAATAGCAGGAGTGTAGCTCATGGCTAGCATCACACCCTCAAACTAAGTCAGAACAGAGTCCACAGAATTTCTACGGTAGCATGAAGTGGTGGGAGTCAGACGTAGATAAGAGCAAGGTCGTGAATCAGGACAAGAGAGGTTTTGATCTTCACAGATGCAACAAGAAGTCTACGATGGGAACAGATGGTGCTGGCATGCGGTCAGACAGAAGATTCTGCAAAATAACATAAGATCAAAAATACACACTTGCACGCAGAAGCGATCACATAAGCACCTCCTTGTAACACATAAAACTGGAGCTGATAGTTAGATCGTTGGACTTCTTGCCCCAACGCCAGGGACGATGCATCTGTGTATGCTGACTCCAGGATAGGGGAAGATGATCTCCAGAGCTCTGTATTCTTTCCTGTTAATCTGAATAAATTCTTTTAAACCAACTGGAAGGTGTCCTCCCAAGATTTTGAACAGCGCAATATAGTCTCCGTGGGTCCTTCTGATTGATTAATGATGACTGGTTGAAAAATTCCTACAGTCCTCACACAGGCAGTCCTGCAGTCGCAGGAGGACATAACGTGGATCAATGAGCCGCTCGACTGCCTGATAAATGTTCTGGAAAGTTTAGTGGAAAAATAAATTAATCTGGCTTCATGAATCATGTAATTGCTTCTTACCCATTCACAGTGTGGAAATGAAATTCTGGCGTGCGAGGATGGCTGCCCGGCCGGGATCGGCGTCCATCCCTCCAGCCTCTGCGCATCGATGATCTGCACATTGATGGAGTGGAAACCCTTACGATGAACGGAAGCGTGTTCCTCATGGGACGGCGTTTTTATGGCAACATGAGTGCAGTCATTAGAGAATCCAGCTATTGCTGCAAATTGCGCTTTCATATTGACCTGTTCAACCGCACCATGAGGGAATTTAGCTGGATGATCAGGTCCACCATCCACGGCCTGGCCCGGCTGAGGGTCGACTGACTCACCTCAGAACGGTCCGCCATCTCCCGCTGGAAGGCTTTTTTGTGCCCGATGTATGTACGGTTATCAAATAATGTCAGTTACCAAACACCGCCACAGGGTGTCGCCAACGGACCAAAGTGCAGTTAACGCAAGAATCGGCTTTCCGCCAACTTCTACGGCATCTCCAGAGATGGCATGAAACAGCGCAAGAATCGACAAACTTTTCGCGTTGATACATCTGAACGTGAGCATCGATGCTGGCGTATGCAAGTTTTTCTTGCGTAAACCGCATTGATACATGAGGCCCCAGGTCTCCTCCGATAGCTGGCTAGATTGCAGTACTGCCTATCTTTATGTCTGCCTTGTGGTCCACAAACCACTGAAAGTTGGCAGCAAAGCCAACAATGTACCACTTGCCTCCAAACTAAGAGAGAGATAGAAGGGAAGGAATAAAGAATGATAAATATTCTCTTTAGAGATCACACTCAGCATATTCTTTACTCTACTCCCATCTTCCACATTATATTCTTCAAAGTAAGATTTGCTCAAGTGAAAACATTAAACATGTCTAGCAATCACAGATCCTGATAACACTTCTTTTTCCAAAACTGACTCATGCAGCTATCCTGAGTTTTACAGACATAACATGGTCTTACCTTCTCCAGGTAAGCCAGCATGTACATCACGGTGACCAGCATCCTCAGCAGTGTGTTCCTCATGGCTTCTCCTTTGTGTGTTGTCTCACCTTCACTGGTGGAAGCGTGCCATAGGTCTTCAGCAGCTCAGACGTTGTTAGGGAAGACGTTTGGGCTAAACAGGTGTGCACTGTTTAGTTTGACCACTGAAAGCAAAGTATAGATGTCATATAGACTGGTATGAGTATGTGAGTATGAAAGACCTCACATTCTGTCTGCAATTTGTCTTCCTCTTCAGAATTATAGAATTGACAGAGCTTCTTCTCAGCTTGTTTGTAGGCCTGACTATTTTTTCTCAAATATAGGACTGTCCTCTGTTAAGATTATGAAGTTTAGAAGTAATTGAAAATACATTTAAATAACATATTATATCAGTATTATTAATAAGGGATTAATAAGATTTTCCGGGATTTTCCGGCCTTGGACGCTTGTGGGGATGGTCTCCGCTCGGTGTTGCAGCGTCCTGATGACACCTAACTTGTGCTCCAGAGGATGGTGAGAGTCAAAAAGCAAGTATTGGTCAGTGTGGGAGGGTTTCATGTACACATCCACCCTCAGGCTCCTGTCCTCTTGAACGTAGACATCGCAGTCCAAAAAGGGCAGATGGTTGTCTTTCACATCCTCTCTGGTGAACTTGATGTTGTCGTCTACCGAGTTGATGTGTGCTGTAAACGGTTGTACCTCCTGAACCTTGATCTTCACCCAGGTGTCATCAACGTATCGGAACCAGTGGGTGGGGGAGGGTCCACTGAAGGAAGTCAGGGCCCTCTGTTCCACCTCTTCCATGTATAGGTTGGCCACGATAGGAGATACGGGAGAACCCATGGCACAGCCATGTTTTTGCCTGAAAAACTTCCCTCTGTACTGGAAGTAAGTTGTGTTCAGGCAAAGGTCCAGAAGTTGGCAGATTTGGTCCGGATTGAGGTTGGTCCTGTTGCTGAGGGTGTTGTCCAGCTGTAGGCATTTCCTCACTGTTTCCACAGCCTCCACGGTAGGGATGCAGGTGAACAAGGAGGTCACATCGTAGGACACCATGGTCTCATCTGGGTCCAGCTTGAGTTCTCTAACCTTGTTCACGAAGTCCATGGAATTCTGGACGTGGTGGGGGGTTTTCCCTACCAAGGGGGCTAAGATGGTGGCGACGTGTTTGGCGATGTTGTACGTCACGGAGTTTATGCTGCTGAAAATGGGTCGGAGCGGGGCACCTTCCTTGTGGATTTTGGGGAGGCCGTAAATCCGTGGAACTGCGTCTCCGGGGTACAGGCGGTGATACTCCAAGCGGTTGATGATTTCCCCCTTTTGCAGCTTCTGTAGGTGTTCCACCACTTTCTTCTTATAGCTGCTGGTGGGGTTGCGTTTTAAGGTCTCATATGTGTGAATGTCACCGAGAAGAGAACTGATCTTGTCCTGGTAGTCAGTTGTGTCAAGGACCACCGTGCATCTTCCTTTGTCAGCCGGAAGGATGGTGATGTTCTCATCTTTGCTCAGTGCATTCAGGGCCTTCCTTTCCTGGACCGAGAGGTTGGCAGAGGGGACCTTCGCTTCGGAGAGGGCCGCTGTGACCTTGAGTCGTAGTTCGTCTGCTTCTGTGGTGGAGAGGTTGTTCTTCTTGATGGCGGATTCTGTGGCAGTGATGAGGTCCACCGTTGGGAGATGTTTCGGGGTGACAGCAAAGTTCATTCCTTTTGCAAGGACGCGTTTCTCAGGACTGGTGAGCTCCCTGTTGGATAAGTTCATTATCCACCTGTCCTGTGAGTCCGCTGGGGTTGGGCCTTCTGCTTCTCGTTCCCGGTCGAGGCGAGACTGGAGGCGAGCGAATTTCCTTTTCTGCCTCTCCTTGCTCTTCTGATGTTGAGATAGTTGGGCTGTCCCAACGAAGGAGGTGACCTTGTCCAAGATGGCGGGTGGCAAAAATGGCAATAACTCTTGATTAAGGTGATCTAGCTTGCTCTTTAGTCCCTCGATGGTGAAATGGACCTGTCTCTCTCTCGTTGAGAAGCTGATTTTGGGCCCGTTCCAAAATCTTGCTGGCCCTGTGGCCCCTCACGGTGGATTTTGACTCTCACCATCCTCTGGAGCACAAGTTAGGTGTCATCAGGACGCTGCAACACCGAGTGGAGACCATCCCCACCAGCGTCCAAGGCCGGAAAAAAGAACAGCAGCATCTGAAAAGAGCACTTAAAACTTGTGGCTTCCCAGACTGGACCTTTGTAAAATCCTCTTCCAGGTCCAGAAAGGAGGAGAGCTCCAGGAGGAGGGAAGATGAAGAAGGCAGGAGAAAAAAACATAGTGATCCCCTATGTGGCAGGGGTTTCTGAGAAATTAAGGAGAATCTATAACAAGCACCGCATCCTTGTGTCTTTTAAACCAGACAACACTCTGAGACAAAGACTGGTTCACCCCAAAGATCCCACCCCTCACAGCCAGAAAAGCAATCTGGTATACGCTGTCAGATGCAGTGAGGCCTGCATGAATCTCTACATAGGGGAAACCAAACAGCCCCTCAACAAACGCATGGCCCAACATAGAAGAGCCAACTCTGGAGGACAGGACTCAGCGGTTTTCCTCCACCTCAAGGAGGAAAGCCACTCCTTCCAGGACGACCATGTCCAAATCCTCGACAGAGAGGACAGATGGTTTGAAAGAGGAGTTTAAGAAGCCATCCACGTCAGGATAGAGAAACCATCTTTGAACAGAGGAGGTGGACTGCGACATTTCCTTTCACCTATTTACAACCAAGTCCTTTCAAAGCTTCCCCAAACGACCACCCCTGAAACTCCCTGACACCGCACAACGACTGTCGTTTGGGGAGGCCAGGTGAGTCTCAGGAGGGTCGTTTCCACCACAATAGCACTGACCACTCCCACATAGGTTTATAAGCTGGAGTTTCCACACTCTTCACTAGAACTGAAGAAGCCTCTCGGATGAGAGGTGAAACGTCTTCAAGATAAACTTACGTCCAGTTGACCAGATTTTACTTCGCTTTGATCTACGATGACCTGGATGAATGAGAACCTACACAAATACCATTACAATCTCAATGCAGTTCTACATATCAATAAGCCGCTAGTTAGCCCAAAAGTCGTGACATCGTGACTCCCAACTGTTACCAGAAGTACCAGTAATCTGGGTGTCGCGTAATGCACAATTTGAAGGTGACGCTGTGTAACGCTAATATTATGAATAAAACGTGATCATCAATCACACAAACGGTACTCACCACCTTAAATGGTTCCCGTAATGTTAGCGTGTATGGTGAGCACTTCACCTGCCGTGAAGTTATGGAGCAGACCTGAATTTTGGGGGCAAATTTGAATTTGAATTTGCGTCGTCTGATTGCATGATGGACACATGCGGTCTTGCACGCACGCACACGCACGCACGCACGCACGCACGCACACAAATAGACAGTATGCCTCGAAGGAAAGTGTGTTGTATGTTGTTGTATAACACACTTTCCTTCAAGGCATACTGTCTATTTGTGTGTGTGTGTGTGTGTGTGTGTGTGTGTGTCCTTGGATGCACACATTCCTCCACAAGATTTTCCCTCATTTATATCAACAACCTTTATTTAATCAGGTAATCTCACTGAGATAACCATACATAAGAAAAGGATATATAGTGTCAGAGACATCACTAAAGATTTGAAGATAAAAGTTTATATTTTATAATTTGATCTCCAGTAATTTACAGTAAATTACTTTTGTGTCTGTACAAGTATTAATTACCCTTATAAAAAATAAAATCACTTGCTTCATGACCTGAAATTTTAAGGAAAACACTTTGAATGACTCCTGATTTCAGTGTGTTTACATACATTGCTTCATTATCATAAACAAGTAAAATCTGTAAAATATTACCTGACATTTTATGTAAAATTACATTTTAATCTGTACAGCTACAATAAATTGCTATTAAAAAACATCATATTAATGTAATCTTAAATTATTATCATTATTACCTGTAATTTTAAAGGTAAACTTTAAATAACTAAAAATATCTGTAAATCCACAGGCATTTCATTGTTTTATGGAAAAAAGGGAAAAACTCTGTATAAAAATACAGAATATTTCCTGTAAAATTATTATCTTTTTTCTTTTTTTACAGTGTAGAGTATCATTCTCTGTCTCTGTGAAACCAAAATACTAGACATCCTTGCCAGCTAATGGTTTAAGCTGACTCAAATGTAGCTGAAGCTGAGGTAGCAACCCAAGTATGAAAGTTCTACACAACGTATCAGAGGAAGCAAATTCAAGTCAACACATTATCTTGTAACATGGCAAAATGAAAAAATTGAATTTTTCTTGTCAATTCATGAAGTCCATTTATTTCTTCATCATTTTTTGTATCGTTTAGTCACAGAGTAGTGAGCAAATCTAGACAATGATAAAAAAAGCTTCTCTTCCACGTAGCAGTAACACCTTGTTAAATACAACATTTAAAACCGCCACAACGGTAGTTAAATATGTAAAAGTACAGAAATAGAATGTGATCAAATGCAATTAAATTAATTTAAATTACTTAAAAAAATCTGTAGCTGCCACCACAGAAATTGCTATTTAATTCTTTTATTTAAGGAAAAAGACACTCTTCTCAGGAAGGATATAACTAGGCATTAATTTCAGTTATAAAATAGTTTAGAAGTTCGTGCAGTGTAAGAAGTAGCTGTTGTTGAGCACACGGAACAACCTCCCACTCCTCAGGCTGTACTCAAACATTTGGGGTCCACTGAAGATGTATGTAAAACCTGCAGAGGAGAGGCTTCATGTCAGTTTCACAAAATTTCGTGATGGAATGCTCACAAGACATAAACATCTGTAAAGTGCCCTCTGCCTACCTCTATACTGGAAAGCTGCCGTCACCTTGGTGGCGAGCCCAGAGAAGGTCTCATCAACACGTTTGGGGAATCCCTCATCCATTGTCTTTCTGGCTTCATCGTAACTTAAAGACAAAATTAGAATGAGTCAACCTTTGCAAAGCATCAGATAAACCATTGTGGTATTTAAATATGGTATTTGTAATGCATTTATGCTGTGTCCTGTGAACAAACCTGTAGTAGAAACTGCCCACAAAGAACAGAGTCTTGCCAGATGCCACATCATAGAGAGCAGCGTCGATTTTCTTAACTTGTTTGGGCAGGCCAAGACTGGAGAGGGGTTTAGGATAGCCACCAACAAGATCATAGCCACTGAAAGCCCACACTTTCTGACCTGCAGTGACAACGCACATTTAGTAAATTAGGAGTAGTAAATACATGAAAAGCTTGATAATGTAGAGTTACATTAGAAGCTTCTTGTAGGCATACCTTTAAAGAGTAAGACATTGTCTGACTGTTGGCTCTCATAAGCTGCATCAATGTTGACAGGAGCTCTGGGCCAGAAGTTTGTGATTAGGCTTTGCTGAGGTGTTGTGCTTTGAGGGTAGCTGCGCCAGAAGAAGCTGCACAGAACGTGAATAAGTTCAGAGGTCAGTTGTTGCAAAGGGAGAAATATTAACACTCTTAGAACAGATACTTGGCGATGATACCTGTCTTTGAAGAAGAGCATCTCTCCTCGCAGGGTGGCTACAGCATCCAGCACCATACTTGAGTCACAAGCATCAGGGGTAATTGGGGGCTCAGGCCCAGGTTGCACAGGGTCCTCATCAGGGTTTGGACCTAGAAGGTAGATAGATTGTACCAAATCACTGTGGGTTGTGCAAAGTTTCCACTGAGATTTTGCTGATTTCTATAAGTGATGGTGATGATTCTGCCTCATAGTACAAACCATAGAGAGACTGAATGCCGTTGACATCATCCCGGGGCAGAACAAAGGTGTCAGGGTTTCTATATATGTACAAAGGGTACATAAGAGCACCAGGATCATCAGAGTGAGACAGACCCAGGGAATGTCCAAACTCATGGGCGGCTACCATAAAAAGGACATATCCTACAGCAGAAAACACACAATAAAAGATTAATCATGGAGCCTTTCATACACGAGGATATTATGTCAAAATATTATGGAAAAAAATAACTAACACACCAGTGTTAGAGGTGAAAGTAAAAATCTCATCATCATCAAAATGAGCATCCCCACCAATGCCGGGGGCTGGGGCAAAGGCATGGGCCAGAGTGCCGTCTGGGCCGTCAAAGGGGTAAAAATCACCATGCGCTGTTGACAAGAACACAGTCATATAAGGTCCAGCAGGTCAATTAGAAAGACAAGCCATCAACAGTGTAAAAAAACAGCCAGTCGGCTTTCCAAACAGTCTGATTATATTCAAAACACATAATGATGTCACAACCAGTAAACTGAGCATTGAGAAAGTTTACAACTGGAACACAGACTTAGAAGATAACTTGTACTTACACTGGCGGCCAAAGGAGATCATGATGTCAGCGGTGCCACTGTAGATTCTTGTGAATCTCAAAGGAGTCACTTTGGCCCAAACCTGCAGTGCTTTCTCTATAGTGACATCCACCTCTGACTTTGACATGTCAGGGGTGTAGTTCTCTATTCTGCCACACAGAGAAATATCACAGTAAGGAGAAATAGAGATATAGAGTGGTTCACAAACCAAGCCTGGTTTGTTTGTTTTTTATTCTGTTTAGACTACTCACCTGTATGTCAGACTATTTTTCTGCCATTTCAGGTTATTTCCAAAGGTGGAGAACTGGCCAATGTTACTGTCCGGAATGCCACAGCGAGGCCTTTTCATTATTTCTAAAGTGTTAGCATCAAGTGTCCCCGTGATCTGGAGACCAAAGAACCTCTGCATCTCACTCAGCTTCTTGCTCATTGGGCTGATGCCTCGTCTGATAGTTGGAGCTTTCTCTTCTTTTAGACTGTAGAAATTCTTCAGATAGCTCTGTTTGAGGTAAAAATGTGAATTAGCTACATAAATACAACATTAAGGAGCTACAAATGTGTCTATGACAAAATATCAGATTTCCAGTATAGTCAGGCAAAGCAAGACCTACCTTTGCAAAATGCTCATCCTGCTCATTTATTGGTGATATTGGCACACAGTAAACTGCAGCTGCCAGATATAAAAGAGCGCTCAATTTGAAAGTCCTCATGTTTCCACGTTAGATTTTATCTGTGTTTCAGTGCTCCAGGCAGCTGTTTATAACCAAGGTGGACTCAGGATGTTGAGCAACCACCTTGAGTGAGTAAAACGGAAACGGTCCTTTTATGGAGAACAGAGGAAGACACCCTCCGATTGTTCACCCTTGAAAGAGTTTTCCCAAAACAAAGTTATAATCAAACAAAAAATCAAATCAATCAAAATCAAAAAACATATCCATGTAAATTGTTTGATTGTTCATAATTACAAATCATTTATATCGTATGATTTAAGCCTGTTACATTTCTGCATAAAAACATGACTTGACAGCAACTTAGTCACGTTCAGGGAAAGGTCTGTATTTTGAATCACTGTGAAAATCAGCTCTTTCGTGGAAAAAAAAATTATGAGAAGTACGTACGGTACATTTTTTTTTTTAAATGAGTTAATCTGCACTTATAAACCATTGGATGTTTTTTTAAGCAAATACACCACATAACTTCACCTTCACTTCAACTACCTTCAGTTTTTTTCTGTTTTGGGTGTGATGCTGATAAATGTCTGCAACAACCTCTGTAGTAGGATTACAACCCTCCTTTTTGCAATTGCAATTTTCAAGACACATAATAAGCTTCAAATTTGGCAATTGCCATAAAACAAAATTTTAAGATGCCCTAAACTTGTCTTAAGCATATATCAGGGATTTGACTTAAAATAATTTTTTCAATTTTGAGATGAGGGAAAATGGGCATTCAAACATATTTCAGTACTTATTCCATTACCAGGGAAAATCATTGCTTTTACACCACTGTATTGGCTTGCTGTCTGAAAGTGAACTGTCTTCTGATGAAGAATCTGATAAAAGCTAGTCTTCTTAAACCTCCCTTTTCCTTTTACAGTGCAGTGCAGTGTTTGTGGAACTTGTCATCACTCCAGCCTTGCCCCTTGTTTTTCTTGTTCTATCTTGACATGAGTCTATCTCGTTCCTGTTGTCATGATTAGTAAAGCATCTGCCACCCATATATCAATATAAGTTATTCACACCATTTGTCCTTGCCTTTAGAATTTTTTTTTCTGAAAAGGCAAGGCAAAGCAAGGCATTTTATTTGGAGAGCCCGTTTTCACAAACAGTTTGCCACAAAGGGCTTCACATGGCATCATAACAACATTCTCTGCCCTTAGACCCTCACATCGACTGAGGAAAAACTCCATAGAAAACCCTTTTAACAGGGAAAAATCAGGGGTGCTCAGGGTGAGCAACAGAGAAGGGATCCCTCACCCAGGACGGACAGATATGCAGTAGATGTTGTTACAGACAAGAAAACAGTTTACAATGCAAAAAGGAAATAAGAGAGCCTGTCTCCATCTGCCAAAGAGGATCATTTGATAAGCATGAAGTGAGCTACAGGTGGATCATGCAGGAGTATGGATCTGCATTGATTTAGCATGTCGTTGTACAGTGTATTTCAAGTGAAGTTCCCCTAAAACTATTGGTTACAAAGGAGTAATCTACAATAGAATACAGTTTCTAGTCACTTCATTCGGTATACTTTGATATTTGAATATGATCCAGCTCTGGCACAGAAACAATAAAAAGTATATAATTATAATTGATTGTGTTGACCATGGTGTTCAACTGGATGACTGTACATTTAGACGTTTCTAATATTGGGGCCAGCATGTATTACATAAATGAGAGGGCTATAATTTGAGAAGCAGCTTTTAATATAATGAACAGTACAAAACCACCAACTAAAAAAACAAGCACAAAGCAGAAAAGAGCGTCAAGCAAAAATATATGTTTCATCTTTCCAAGTTGAAATTATATTGTAGATTCATGCTACTGGTAAAACATAAACAGGAACTTTGAGCAACCATAGTCAAGTCATATTTTTATGATATAACATAACTTCACAACAAGAAGGTTCCATGTTTGAGCGCTGGCTTGAGCACAGGATCTTTCTGTGTGGAGTCTCCATGTTCTCCCTGTGCCTGCGTGGGTTCTCTCCGGGTACTCTGGCTTCCTCCGAAAGACATGCAAGAGGTTAATCGGATACTTTAAATTGACCATAGGTGTGGCTGTGAGTGTGAATGGTTGTCCGTCTATATGTGTTGGCCCTGCGATGGACTTGCGACCCATCAAGGGTGAACCCTGTCTCTCGCTCAAAGGCTGCTGGGATAGGCTCCGGCCTCCCCGCGACCCTTACAGGATAGGTGGTAGAAAATGGATGCATGGAACAGCAAATACCAGAGGTTATCTCATGGTACTTTTCCTTTCAAGCAGTTCCAGACAATTCCCTTGACTGTATTGTTTACAAAGACCCAACATTCCAGTTAGTAACATGGGAGAAAGTTGGCAACATTAGTGGAAAAAGACATCAGAGACATCATACAGGACGTGTCCATGTCATCATGGACAAAAGCACTGTTTTCCTCAATTTCAAATAAGAATTTCTGACAAGGTAGGGAGCACTTGTCCATAGAACAGTCATCACAATGTGGGATTGTGATCCCAAGCAGGTTTTCTGGTTACTGATGTGAGTCAGGTATCTTTCTGTTTCTGCTTCTAGCAATATTAGGAAGACATTGTCATTATATTGTATAAACTAAGGGTGCTGCCTAGACAAGTAAACATGAATGATTTGTCACTTAATGGAGGAGATGCGTGAGTCATTCGTCAGTGGAGGTTTTCCGTGTCTGGTGTCTGTAATTACCTGCTGCCAGCCTGAGAATCTGTGAGAGTGGAAACCTACAATTTAGTGACTGTTGACTAATACTGGACATGAACAGCAATGTCTGCTTATGCAACAAACTGTCTCCGGTAAATTGATCAACAGACTGCATCAAAGGAGAAATAACAAAATTTATTTTTAATTTTGAATAGAATAAATTAAATCCCTTATGTTTGAAAATGTAAAATCTGTAAAAAAACAAAACAAAAAAAACAACAATTGTTCAACAATTGGGTAAAAAAGTGTACATTAAAAAACACATTTACAGAAAAAATGGACTTTGATTCAAAGTACAAATGCTATTGTTACAGCATTGTGGGGTAACACTTATAACCACTTCCCTGGATTACTCATCTGTTCCCAAATTGGTGTTTGCTACATTGTGGTTATTGTTAAATATGCAGTCATGATGTCACATTTTGTGTTTCCCCATATGTAGGAGAGACACAGCATAACCATTACGAATTTACTGACACATGCTGCTTTTTTTCACATTTCCTGTGTCATATTTCATTGTCATTCTCCTTTATGCAGACCATCAGGTCATTAGCTCAGCTGGTGGAGATATGTTGGAAGTTGTCGTATGGGTGTTTCCCTCGAAAAAGTGCACATAGCCTGTTGGCAGTCCTGATTAATAATTTCAAGTTGTAAACTGTTTCAGGGAGCTGAACAAAACTATGTTGAATAGGGTTTCTTTTCGTCACATCTGAATATCAATATGAAAATATAATTCGCCTGAAGTACCTTCAGGCTCAGGCCCTAATTACTAGGATATTATTTTGTTATCACAAGATAGCATTAGGCTGCACATTGGTGCAGTGGTCAGCACTGTCGCCTCACAGCAAGAAGGTTCTGGGTTCAAGTCCCGACTCGAGCATGGAATCTTTCTGGGTGAGTCTCCATGTTCTCCCCGTGCCTGCATTGGTTCTCTCTGGGTACTCCAGCTTCCTCCCACAGTCCAAAAGACATGCAATTGGGGACTAGGCTGATTGATACTCCAAACTGACCGTAGGTGTGAATGGTTGTTTGTCTTTGTATGTTGGCCCTGCGATGGACTGGCGACCTGTCCAGGGTGAACCCCGCCTCTCGCCCATTGATACTGGGATAGGCTCCAGCCCCCCTGCGACCCTTCATGTAGGAATAAGCGGAATACAATGGATGGATGGATGGATGGAAGAAAGCATTACTCAATATCTTCTGATAATGACTTCTTGTGATGACAGGTTAATTTATCTCAACACAAGATAGGATGCTCCATTTTCTTATGATAAGATAAATTAACGTAGATAAGACAGCAAGATAATGTCTAATTATCAGGTGAGAACAACATTAAAAAAAGGCTTGCACATTCTTTCTCTGCCTCCATACTTTTTAGGTGCTGCATCAAATCAGCAGATAAATATGAAGTGTGGGTGGATGGCTCTCCAATACTCTGCCACTTGTAAATAAAATAATGAAACAATACGAGATCACAGCCAGCAACTACTTAGCTTAGCATAAAGGAGACAAGTGTGTGAAACAGTAAGATCATAAATACCTCCAACACTCACGTGTGAGAAGGACAGTGGAGTGTTTTTTCAGCAATGAAGCCCCTACAGATTTTGACTCTGAAGGGGAAACCCAAGGTTGAAATGTTGCTCATGGACCCTTCCATTTGTTTTAAATTCCTCAACCTCAAGTACTGACTACCTTCAACTAAACTGCACATTTATTAACCTATGATGAAACAAGAAACAGGTGAGAGAATACAAGGGCAGGGAAGGAGCTGATTGGGCAAGAAACGCGAAGAGCAGGGCTGTGACTGACAAGGACTGATTACAAAACAAGATCCAGGTGAAGCACTCAAAAAAAGATAAGAACAGGCAAAGACAGGAATAGACTGCACACAAAGACACAGGAGGGAAAAGCTGACAAAATAAAACAAGACCGAACAGAGTAAACTGAAACACAGGTAGAAACACACTGGCAGAGAACAAGAAACACACGAACTTCCAAACTAAAACAACCACTATTATTCACCTAAAAGTCTAAAATTTTAAGTCCAAAACCAAACTAAACACAGCAAAATACAGCAATTATAAGATGAAATATGCAAGATGAAATGTGGGACGTAAATTGAAGATTTCTGGTCTCAAAATGAAGCTCTGATGCAGGCAATATTATGTAATGCCTTGAACAATGGCAACATATTTAAAAGAGGATCTTGTGGTTTTTAACTTTTTGGTTGGTTGCCCTGCCCATGTCTTGGCAATAAAACCATGCTGTTACTGTTGTGCTGTCACATCATATTAATTAATTTAATCAATATTGCACCCATTGTCTTAGTCAGGTAGGCACTGTGTGGGACAGTAGGACAGACCTAACCATTGTGTTGGGTCTGGGGTCATCCCATTTATAAACTGATCAATACCTCTGCAAACTCGGGATCAGCTGGCATGTGTTTCTGGGATCCAGGTAGGAAAGGCAGTCACAGAAGTCTGGTTGGACTTTGTTAGAGTCAGAAGACTCAGCCAGAGCACCACATGGTTGACAGGCAGCAGTCAGTGTGTCTTTCATGCCTACAGCTAATACACATATGAAAAATAGCAGCATGGACCACCTGTTCAATGTGTGTCCTCTCAAAACAAGAACAAGCTACTTTGGTTCAAAACAGAGTCTTCTTAACTGTCTCCTCTAAGAGACCCCAGCTGGCCTCTTAATAAACAATGTCACAGTAGAAAATATTATGATCTGGTTTAAAGCTCAAAGATCTCAGCAGTCTAGCACAGAAATGTTTTTTGTAAAAAAGATAAAATCCCTTTGAACCATTTTTTTTCATTATAACCTTCCAAACCATGCACTGCCACAGAATCTGCTTTCAGTTTTCACTTCCATAAATGAAGCAACTGGAATTGAGATGGACCAGGTTCTTTATAGCATGTATGTTCAACAGCAATAGATGTGATTTGAAAATGACTTGATTTTATTTGATTTGAGTTTATTTCAAATACAAGAAAGAAGACATAATTCAGCGACTGACAAAGACAAAGGCAAAAAAAAAGAAATATTTCTTTAATACATTTGAAATGGAGTGTGAAGAAGTAAACACTTATTTAATCCCACCCTCTTTATTAAATCTTATTGAAACTAAACTACCAGACAAACCCTTCGTTCATTCATACATATAGCAAAGTGTAACAATCACTTAGGCCATAATCCAAGATACAAAATGTAAATTTAGATAGCAAGCAGCTGGTTAGCTTGCTAACAAGCTATCAGTCAATGAGCAAAACACATCCTTGTTGTACTGCTGGAAGACCATCTGTTTATATTTTCTTTTGATCTGGTTTATATTTGGACATTGCTTTAACTCCACATTCAAGCTGTTCCACAGCCTTACTCCACAAATTGATATGATGAAACATCTCATACTTGTTCTATTTCTGCACCTTTTGAAATTCAGTTTTCCCCTTAAATCATAATTCCCTTCTTGTATATTGAACAATGTTTGAATATTCCCTTAGAGCTTGTTACTGTCAACCTTGTGCATTATTGGTGAAGTTTGGTATAGTACAATATCAATGAATTTCAAAACTTTGGGCTGTAAAAATAGTGAATGTATGTGGTAGAAATATCCAACCTTGTGAATGACACGTACTGCTCTTTTTTGTAGAACTGTTAATGGGTATAGTCAAGTTTTGTAATTGTTGCCCCTCACTTCCATACAGTAGGTAAGATAATGGTGAGACTAGGGAATAGTAAACAATGTGGAGTGAACTGTGATCAAGAAATGGTTTTGCTTTATTTATTACTGATGTGCTCTTTAACTTAGTTTGTAGACGTTTGATATGTGGTTTCCAATTAATTTGATCATTGATAGTGACTCCGAGGAATTTTATTTCAGAAACACTTTCAATACCCACCCTATCAATTGAAATATGTACATGTTTATCTGTTCTACCCTTCCCAAACATGAATTTGGTCTTGGTCAAATTTAAAGACAGTTTGTGATCAAACCATAATTTTAGTTTATTCATCACCCTGCAGTTGCTTTAAATAATTTCCTGAACAGAAAGTTTGTGTCATCAGCAAAAAAGACTAATTTCAATAACTAAGAAAATTTACATATATCATTAATGTATAAAAAAACAATTTTGGCCCAAACACCAACCCTTGGGGGACACCACAAGCAATGTCCAAACATGAAGAACAGCAGTCCCCCAACTTCACAAACTGAACACCTGTTTAGATAACTTTTTACCCAGTCTAGCAACATTCCTCTGATGCCATATTTTTCCAATTTATAATTAATTAAATATTGTCAAGGACAACTAGTCCGAGGGTTTTAGCTGGACCCAAATAGGCAAACACAAGGCACAGAGAAAAAGGAGCCATGAACAGACAAAAGATTTATTCTGAACCAAAACAAAACTCCGATAATAAGCAAACAATTTCTAGTACTGTACAGTGTAGTAGTACCATGACCATCTGGCTGTGAGGTGACGCTGCCACGCTGCTTAAGAGCAGGGAGAGTAATGAAGGAGATGAGCCTCAGGTGCGCAGTGGGCCTGCTGCATCGCTAAGCCACACCTCCCCCGCAGAGTTAGGAGGAAAACAACCAAAAACATGAAACATAAACACAAGCATACCTAACAAACTCCCAACTCATAACAAATATATCATGATTACGAGTGTCAAATGTTTTTTTTAATCAATAGATACACTGATTGCATATTGTTTCTTATCTATGGATCACGGAATGGATCAGATTACTTTGATCAGGTAACAAATGAATGGAGAGGAGCCACAAGGCTACTCTCCACCAGGTTGGATTTTTTGAGACAATTTGAGATTCAAATCATTGATCATGTGCATATGATGATTTGCCCTGCTAAGCAACAACAGTACCAAGGCATTTCAAAAATTATTATTGCAACCACCTACTCAATAGGTCTTCATATAAATTCATACATTTCCTTGCTAAATATCAAAGTGAAATATTGTGGAGCTACTGTAGCAGGCTCAAGATGGTGAACACCAAGCAGGAATGAAATAAAAGTTTATATGGTTTTGCACATTTATTTTTTTCACACTCATCTGGCTCTGTGAAACACTCAGACGAGCACAATGAGTAGGATAAGCACGGTAGCACACACACGTCAAGTTTCCCCACCTGCTTCACTCGCTGTCTGGCTCTGTCGGAGAAGCACGGCCCAGTGTGTGTGTGTGTGTGTTGCTAATTAATGCCCCTTCGGCTTTAACAGGTTAGTGGAACCATTTTAACATACAAAATAAAAACAATACAAAAATATTGCTAAAGTAGTTGTGAGGCAGAAAGAGAAAAAAAACCAAATATATTTAACAGGACTTGAAAATGTTCACAAAAGAAATAAATTAAAAAACTATTTTAATGAAAAAAAAAATTACCCACCTACACTACGTTGCGTAGTACATTTAAGAGGTCTTCACCTTCTTCCTTTATACATTTTAGCAACTGTCAACCTACATTTACATGGATTAACAGGTGTGATCTGCTCCCTTTAGCAAAACTCTTGTTTGTTTTTCTTATTATGCTTTTTTTGGGCTGCACGGTGGTGCAGTGGTCAGCACTGTCACAGCAAGAAGGTTCCAGGTTCGAGTCCCGGCTCGGGCACGGGATCTTTCTGTGTGGAGTTTGCATGTTCTCCCCGTTCCTGTGTGGGTTCTCTCTGGTACTCCAGCTTCCTCCCACAGTCCAAAGACATGCAATTTGGGGACTAGGCTGATTGATACTCTAAATTGACCGTAGGTATGAATGTGAGTGTGAGTGGTTGTTCGTCTCTGTATGTTGGCCCTGTGATGCACTGGCGACCTGTCCAGGGTGAACCCCGCCTCTCGCCCGTTGACGCTGGGATAGGCTCCAGCCCCCCCATGACCCTTACTAGTAAGGAATAAGCGGAAGACAACGGATGGATTATGCTTTTTTGTTAGTCATGCATAAAATCTAAAGTAACAACCCTGTTTTTGAAATGTCAGAAGTATTTAAAATAATAAATATTTTAAATACTTATCATTGCTAAAATTGATATGTGATTAACTGAGATGAATTATGTTAACTGCCCTAGTTAAAAGGTTGACAGAAAATAAAGTCAAGTAAAGGCCTCTGAAAAATATACTAAAGTACAGAAGAGAGGTATTTGCATTTATATACAGTATATATATATATACACACACACAGTGCCGTGAAAAAGTATCTGCCCCCTTCCTGATTTCTGTGTTTTTTGCATATTTATCACTCGCAAAGGTTTCAGCTCATCAAACCAATTTTGATATCGCAAAGAGACAACCCAAGGAAATACAAAATGCAGTTTATAAATGATTCAATTTATTTAGGCACAAAAAAAAATCCAAACCTATCTGGCCCTATGTGAAAAAGTAATTGCCCCCTAAACCTAATAGCGAGTTGTGCCACCTTTTGCAGCAATAACTGAAATCTAGCGTTTGCGATAAATGGTGATGAGTCTTTCTCACCGCTGTGGAGGAATTTTGGCCCACTCTTCTTTGCAGAACTGTTTCAACTCTGCCATATTGGAGGGTTTTCTGGCATGAACTGCCCGTTTAAGGTCACACCACAGCATCTCAATTGGATTTAAAACCTTAATTTTGGTTCATTCGGAGGTGGACTTGCTGGTTGTTTCGGATCGTTGTCCTGCTGCATGATCCAAGAGCGCTCGAGTTTGAGGGCACAAACTGATGGCTGGACGTTCTCCTTCAAGATCTTCTGGTAAACAGCAGAATTCATTTTTCCATCAATCACAGCAAGTTGTCCTGGTCCTGAGGCAGCGAAGCAGCCCCAGACCATCACACTGCCCCCACCACGCTTTACTGTTGGCACCATGTCCATCAGTCCACAGAATGTTTCTCCAAAAGTCTTGAGATCATCAAGATGCTTTTTGGCAAATGTGAGATGAGCCTTTGTGTTCTTTTGTGACAGCAGTGGTTTTCGCCTGGGAACTCTCCCATGGATGCCATTTTTGGCCAGTATCTTGTTATAGTGGAGTCATGAACATTGACCTTAACTGAGGTCTGCAGTTCTTTGGATGTTTTCCTAGGTTCTTCTGTGACCTCCTGGATGAGTCGTCGTCGCACTCTTGGAGTAACCATAGTTGGTCGACCGCTTCTGGGAAGGTTTGCCACTGTTCCCAGTTTTCTCCATTTCTGGATAATGGCTCTGACAGTGGTTCACTGGAGACCCACAGCCTTGGAAATGGTTTTGTAACCTTTTCCAGACTGATAGATTTCAATTACTTTTTTTCCCATTTCTTCTTGAATTTCTTTGGATCGTGGCATGATGACTTTGTTCTTGAGAGTTTGTAACCTACTTCAACAGATTCTATTTAAGTGATTTCTTGATTCAACAAAGGTGGTGGCAATCAGGTTTGTGTGTTGCTTGTGAAATTGAACTCAGCTTTCCCAAAACTGTCGTTAGTCACAGCTACTTTGTGATTTAACAAGGGGGGGCAATTACGTTTTCACATAGGGTCAGATAGGTTTCTATTTATTTTTCCCCTTGGTAAATAAAATCATCATTTAAAAACTGCATTTTGTATATCCTTGGGTTGTCTCTGTGTGATACTAAAATTGGTTTGATGAACTGAAACCTTTGGGAGTGATAAATATGCAAAAAACACAGAAATCAGGAAAGTGGCAAATACTTTTTCACGACACTGTATATATGTCACATCTCTGCCTCACCTAGATGTGACGATACTTCACTTTCTTCACATATCCAATTTATGTTAAACTACCTACATCTGCAACTTAAGTTCAACTCTAAAGTTCAGTCAGAAAAGAGATTCATAGATCAATTACATGTGCTCACAGTCATTACTTACAAATATTAGGGAACATGCCAAGTGTGATGTCAGAAGTAGCAGCCTCTCCCAAGGTGCTTTCAGCTATTCCACCTCCTCAGTAACTTGGGGAATTCCAGCATGAGTCGACTCATTAATGATGCGTTGTCAATCAGGTTAAATCTGTTTATAGCCTCGAACATACCTGCAAGACACAATCCTCCAAACAAAATGTAAGCACCAGTTTGAATTGCTCCAACTAAGACGGAAACAGGAACGTGGAGAAAAACCCTGCTAATGACACTCTTTAAGACTCTATTGCTCACTTCTTGACATTGACTCATGATATCCTCCTATGTTCCTGGAGGCAACACTGGAAAAGTTACCACTGTAAACTTTTAGATCTTTCTTCCAGGTACTCTGTACTGCACACACATGGGGCAAATAATATTATACTGCTCTGACTAACAAAAAGCATCTTTTGAAAACTTCTGAATAGTTAACAGTATTATATAATGATGTGTATTTCCTTTTGTAAACACAAGAAAAAGTTATAAAGGATTAAAATATTTATGGAAAGGAAGGACAAGAAAGAATTGCTAGCAGACCATTGAGGGAGGGGAAATACTGGTCACCATACTCAAGGGATTTTTTTCCACCTTTTCTCAATAAACCAATACTGTTCACATGAACCTGCAAAACTGCTTGTAACGAAGAGCCCTTCGTGAAGATAGTAATGTATGAAGGTTGCACGGGGGTTGTTTTAACAGTACTTCACAATTAGCACAGCACTTTAATAATGGCACACGCACTTTAAGATCGGCACTTTATTGAGTGTTGCACAGTAAATTACAGAGCGGATTTGCACACGGCTCCCTATCCAGCTTGCGGCATCTTTATTTATTGATTATGTATATTTATTTATTTATATAACCGTGCCTTGGTGGCGGTGGTCCTCAGGCGGGCGTGTCTGCGCTCCACCTCCTCTCCTCTCCTCTCCTCTCCTCTCCACCTGTCGGGAGAGAGATGTGACGATGAGGATTGGAGGCGTCGAGCAGTGGAAGGAGGTTTCGGGGTGTCAAAGCTCCACAGGGTAGAGTGCAATAGGGTGCCAGTGTTGGATTGTGCCACTCACCTTTCTGTTGTGTCCGCGTTCAAAAGAGTCCGGGCGGGTACCGTCACCGGACAAATGTTCCGGGAGAGACCACGGTCAGAATGGAGAGGGGGGGTGTTGCTGCTGGAATTATCTGGGCAAATCTAGTATATTGGGGAGTTTGGCCAATTTTTAAGTACCTATAACCATAAATCATGGGTTAGACTGGTAATTTCTGGGTTTTTTTTATGTGGTGTTGGGAGCTAAGAGATTCTGGGGATAGAGGGAGATCCCTGCTCTTGGTAGGGGCCGGGGGGGAAATTATTCAAGCCGGTATATAAAGCGCCAGTTTCCTTCTGCCCGGGGAATGGTTGAACCTCTGTAACATCTGGTCGTACACCTGTTTGCCTGGGAATGAAAAGGTCTTCTTGGAAGGAACTGCTGTACCGGACTCTTTCTGTTCATTCCATGCCACCTCCACCGCAAGGAGGGTCAACTGTTCACACTGCTCCAAGTGTGGCATCTACAGTATGTATATTTTTGAGAAGCTTTAGGCCAGAGCTCTCTGTTTTCAATAATGACACTGTAGAATTTCTTTCACTGCAGCAAGGGTTGATCAACAGTGTATGAATTGTACTTTACAGTCTGTGTGAGCCAAATTATGTAATGTGGAACCAGTTTGACTGTTCTGGATCAACATTCAGCTTCAAAATACTGTTGAAATGACTTGACAGTGAATGGAATATGCAGGCTTCTCTTTCTGGCTTTACATCAGTGGTATGTTTGTATGATATCCAGACAGGAATGTTTAGCCTACAGGTGTTGTAATTACTCTTTGTCAACACTTGTTCTTCTTACAGTGCATAATACAATATCAACAGAGCTTGCTATCATTGCAGCTTACTGTCCATTACTGTGTCACAGGCGACACATACCATTACTGGCTCCTTCTGCTATTTTTATGGCAAAACTTGCCCCCAGGTATAAGTAAGACGAACACGAGGACAGGGTTAATTGAGTCTTTTATGGGTAAATAGTGAAGGTATTTGAAATTGTGCTATAGTGCAAGAATATTTTGTTGTTCATGGTTACCTAGATAAAGGGGGAGGATCATTCCACCCACTGACTCAAATTTGGCTTTGCCCAACCATACGATCAAAGATAAAAGTGATACTTCACCCAAAAGTTGTATTTTGGACGGATGTAATGGTACCATCAATTACATGGTATTGCAGTGACACAGGAGTCTCGAAAATGAATATATGACACTTTTGAACTCAAGGTATTCCTGGCAAAAAGAGCTGTTTTGTCTTCTGTAGTGGGGCATAACTTAGTGAAGTATGAAGTCCAAAAGTGGAGCTAACTTGGCTGGCCGGAGAGCAGTGTGACAATGTTTTTGATGCTGCTGATGCTCCCTCAAGTTTTAAATCTTACATGTTGAAGCAAATTCATTTCCCTGTGTCAGGAATGAGAAAAACCACAGGAGCAGCTCTTTTCGGTAGAAAAGTTACAAATCCTCCCCAACATTTGTCAAAACGGACTTTTTTCCTCAAGTAAAACATGATCTTTTCTGATGGCAAGTATGATGACAGCTCTTGAAGTCACAGAGACACCAGGGGGGTCCTTGGTCTTCCAGCTGATAGCTATACATTTATTAGCTGCAATTAGGGCTAATCTGATGAAGGAGGTGTTGATTCTTATTTTCTCTGGAAACACTGATAAATCCCCCAAAAGTGTCAGCCATGGATTGGCTGGGATTTCCCACCCCACAATTCCTTTAACAATATCCAAAATAGATCTCCAGTACTGTTCCAAGCATCTCCACGTCCAAAACATGTGGAGGAGGGACCCTGTTTCAGTCTTACACCCAGGGCAGTATTTAGAGTAGTGACTACTTATCTGTGTATAAGATTAAACTGCAATAGTTTGTGCCGGCTGTTATAGAAGAATGATCGAGAGCTACAACAAATCTGCTTCCATTCAGAGTCATTGAAGACAGAATCAGTGTCTGTTTCCCATTTAAGTTTTGCATTGAAGGCTTTATTTTCTGCCAGGCTCATTAGTCTGTTATAAGCATAGGATAAGGAAGCCTTTCGAGTTATGCTTGTCTCGTATCATACTATCTAACTCAAAGTCCCCTAAGGGGATAAGTTTCCCACCTTGTTGTACCCTAATGTAGTCTCTGACTTGTAAATATTTAAAGAAATGTGCAAAGGGGAGCCCGAAAGATAGCCTCAGTTGCTCGAAGGATCTCAGATTATTATGCTCATATAAGTGTCCAATAGTGCGTATGCCTCTCTCGTACCAGTCTTTAGTTATGCCATCTCTCAATATTCGAGGCAGAAATAGGTTAAAATGAAATGGAGTGGAGCCGTACAACATAGGGACACTGTGGAACTTTGCTCTAATTTCGTCCCAGATTTTCGATGTATGTTTTGTTATATCAAATGCCTTTTCAGCATCTTATGAAAGGGCAACAACTGGCAGATTAATGTTTTTGGCGCAGCAAATTACATTGAGGAATCTACGGATGTTATCAGAGGAAAGGCGGTTCTGAATAAAGCCAGTCTGATCTTCATGTATAAGGTCAGGTATGACTTTTTCCAGCCTGGTGGCTATGACCTCAGTGAATATTTTATATTTTGATGAGAGAAAAGCTTTTGGCCTGTAGGAACCACAGAGTTTTGGGTCCTTTCCGGGTTTTAGCAGAACAGTGATCAAAGCCTGTTCTCAGGTTTAAGTTGGTGTATTTCAAGTGAGTGTTTGAACATATCCATTAGTGGCGTGGTTATTGTGGCATCATCTCTGGACTTAACTGAGGGGATGCATCTGGAGTTTTCCTCTTTTCGGATCTGCCGGGCTAGGAATTTATCACTTTTATCCCCATGTTCATAGTACTGTTGTTTTGTTCTGGCCATGGCATTCTCGATCACCCTAGTGGTTAGTAGGTTATATTCGGACCTTCTGATGTTTAGAAGATCAAGAGTCGCTTCACTATGAGTTTGAGAATGCTCTTTTTCAAGATTCCTAATCTCTGATTCAAGAGCTTTTCTGCTATTTCTTTTTTGAGAGTCTTGGCTGCTTGGGAGAGTTTTAGCATTAGAGGATCCATTTGGATGGATCCAGAACTAAGTTCATGTCACCGCCTATGATGTTTGCCAGCGTGACAGGTTAGTGTAAAAAATGGATTTTGAAAAAAACAGGACAGTTGTAATTTGGCCCATAAATATTGACTAGCGTGATGGATTCACCTGCTAGGGAGCCTTTAAGTATCAAGTATCTGCCCTGTTTGTCTTTCTCGATATTATCCACACGTAGGGGGACATTTTTACCTATTAGTGTGGCAACACTTCGAGATTGGGAAGTGAAAGAGGAGTAAAAGTTCTGCCTTTGCCACTGGTGTTTGTCTAATATGCTCAGCATCAGTTAGATGAGTTTCCTGTAATAGGGCTATGTCTATGTCAGGGATTTGAGGGTTGAGGATGATGGAGACCCAATTGCAGACAGTGAGGGCGGTGCACAAAAGAGGTTTATTGAGAGACGGGGAAACTTGAGACGGGGGAACTTGAGACCTGACGACTGTAGACGGGGAATGAGGGCGTGAGGCAGGAGGCTTAACTCAACAATGAGGGGACAACAAGCAACGATGACAACGACAGCAAATGACAACAGCAACAGCGACAACAACAATGACCCAACAAAGTAACCGAATTATAATTATTGAACTGAGCTCATGAAGGCTAACGGTAGAAAAACTGTCAAAGTGTATAGGTGACCACTCACTAATTGTCTGCCACACTGCCCCTCACGGTGGGGAGTGTAGCGCTATCCTGCCACACTACATTTGAAGCACAGGGAGGGGCATCTTGCACATCAAAGGAGAGGGGATCTGCAAAAATTTGAAAAGTGGCTCTGTGCGTCTTGAAGTCTGCAAATCTGTGATCAAATTCCTCCTGTAGCTTAAAATGGCATCAACATACTTCTCAACATTGAATGGTGTCCCTGCATTCAGGAGTGCCTTGCATGCTGGGAAATGGCAAAGGTTTGTCTGAGAGAGCTGGGCTTTCCATAACACAAGTTTCGTGGAGAATGCTCTCACGTTGTCATAGGCAGCACTGACGAGCTGCCCCTGGCCTTGTCACCTCTTGTTCTGTACATTCAACTCATGCGTGATGTCAACAAGAAAAGCTAAGTCCATGAGCCATTTAGGATCACTTACAACAGGAACAGCCACTATCTTTCTCCATGACTGCTTTCACTTCTCACACAGTTGATCATAAATGGTACTTGACAGGTAAGAAATGCACTCTGCCACGGTGTTAGCAGAAAGGCTGATGTTGCTAAACTGACCTTTTTTTCTGGACAGACTATACTTGTAGCCTGTAAGAAGCACTTTTTGAAAAACTCGCCAATGGCTTTCCTGCCTTAGCAATTATTTTGTTAATCACATAGCTCACTTCCATCCATCCTTCCGTCCAACCATTTTCTTCTATTTATCCTGTTAAGGGTCGCAGGGGGCTGGAGTCTATCCCAGTGGCTTTTGGCCGAGAGGCGGGGTTCACCCTGCACAGGTCGCCAGTCCATCACAGGGCCCACACATAGACAGACAACCATTCACACTCACAGTCATACCTACGGTCAATTTAGAGTATCAATTAGCCTCGTCCCTATTTGCATGTCTTTGGACTGTGGGAGGAAGCTGGAGTACCAGAGAGAACCCACACAGGAACAGGGAGAACATGCAAACTAGCTCACTTTGACTGCTGCATTATTCTCTTTGGTTTCTTTCTTGAAGACATTTTGTTGCCTCAGTAGACATGTTTTAAGATTGGCAAACTGGTTGGCTCTCTCATCTCCCTGGTATTTTGCCAACTCCTTAGCATGTGTAGTTGAGTAATGACGTTTGAGGTTGTATTTCTTGTGCACCACAACTTTTTCTGTGCAAATGAGATATGCCAGGTTGCTCCTGTGCTCATCAAAGAAATATTGCATCTCCCACTTTTCCTGAAATTTTCTGTGCATGTCACCAACCTTTCTCTTCACTGAAGGCTGAAAAAGACATGATTGCGGCGGTGTGATAAGCCCTATTCATTCCACATGGTGTCGCTCACGCAATAAGGTTTCAGTCAAGTGTTTAGCCAACCAACGGCACACGGAGAACGTCATTTCCTCTTCTTCCGGTAACAACAACAACACGACAGATTATAAATGGTCCGGTAACAGTTGCCTTTCTTTTTGTGCTCGATATTCATGTCTTTAATGATGACATGAACATCA